>NW_021703777.1:4888450-5175525 GCF_005190385.1 Monodon monoceros
CAGGGCCCAGTCAACATGATATATAAAATTAATCATTACAAGTCCACCTGTTGTCAACTTGGCATTTCCTTAAACCACAATGAATCTCCAAATAAAGTTAACAACAAGGTCTTAATTCTGCCTAACATAATACAACTATCCAGTTTACAACTGAGGACACAATTAACACTTTGCCCAGAAGAGTAGGTAAGGTCTTTGAGTGATATTTACTTTTCTCCTTGATATCCAGAAATTAAATACTATGATGTAAAATTAACAATAGTTACACACTAGGATATAAAATCAATGTGTTTATGTTACATAATAAGGGAAAAAAAGAGAAGGAAAAAAAGACAGTTGCTGAATACACCCACACATATTCATAACAAAATAAAGGAATACTCATGACAAATATATTCCTCCTTTCTGTTAACTGGTCATGTGGCTGTAACTGGCATTTATAACTACCTTCATTCACTACCTGTTACGTATTCCCTTTGCCTTCAGCAAGCACTTTAGCTGATCACGGTGCTTTACCTGGTGAAGTGACTCAAATTTTTATCCAGTAGGCACTGGGGCATGTAGTTTTTTATTTACTTTAATCACAGGACATGGTAATAATAAGACATGGGATCTCCTGTATTCCAGATACCCTCTTCTTTACTTCCATTGTGGAGTAGCAATCCAATTCCGCCTGACAGTATTAATCATTCCAACCAGGAAGTAACTACCTTCACTGCCTATTGATTCAGAATCAAGAGAAGCCCAAAGAGGTAGGTGGCTATCAACTCCTTGGTCAATGGAATCATTGTGGAAGCATTTCTCCCTTTGAAACTAAGACCTCAAGGCAAGCAGAACACAAGGTCATGGGAACAAAAAGCAAATATTTTTCTAGTGGGTCACTAGGAGTAATTGTGAGTGGTGCCACTCCCATTCCCATGGCTTGATTCTTGGATCCATGAGTCCTGGCCATGGGAGAAACAACACAATATATTGGACACTGATTCAGGTCACATACAGCCATCTGGAAAATCTTGCTCCAGCCATGCAAGCTCTTGCAACCTAGCTGACACTGCACCTGAGTCTTCAAAACGCCATTCCACCATTCTATTACACTAACTGCTTCAGGATGGTCGGGAACATGATAAGACCAGCGAATTCCCTGAGCGTGGGCCCGCTGTCCCAATTCTTCTGCTATGAAGTGAGTTCCTCGATTCGAAGCAATGCTATGTAGTATATCATGATGGCTGATAAGACATTCAATAATTCTACAGATGGTAGTTTTGGCCTAGCACTGCATGCAGGGAGCACAAATCCATGTTCAGAGTAAGTATCTATTCCAGTAAAAACGAAATGCCGCCCCTTCATGATGGAAGCCGTCCAGTGTAATCAACCAGTCACAGGTACCTGGCTGATCAGCCCAGAGAATGGTGCCATATGGGGGCTTATTCTCTGCAGCAGGCAGGTTGGGCACTCAGCAGTGCCTGTAGTCAGGTCAGCCTGGGTGAGTGGAAGCCCATATGGCTGAGCCCATGCATCATCTCCATCCTTGCCTCCATGGCCACTTTGTTCATGGGCCCTTTGGGTGATGACAAGGGTGGCTGGGGAAAGAGGCTGGCTGGTATCCGAAAAATGGGCCATCTTCTACTCTTGATTATTAAAATCCTCCCTGGCTGAAGTCACCCTTTGGTGAGCAGGCACCTTGGACACAAATATGCTCATGTTTTTTGCCCGTTCAAAGAGAGTTATCTACCTAGTCCTCTTCCCCAAATTTTCTGTCACCAACTTCCCAATCACATTTCTTCCAAGACCCTGACCTTTCAGCCAAACCACTGGCCACAGTACATAAATCAGTATATAACACACGTTTGGCTATTTCTCCTTTTATGTGATGTGAATAACCAGGTGCACTGCTCAAAGTTCTTCCCACTGGGAGGATTTCCCTTCCCCACCATCCTTCAGGGATGCCCCAGAAAGGGGCAGTACCACTTCAGCTGTCCACTTTCAGGTGGTCCCAGCATACCATGCAGATGCATCTGTAAACCAGGCCCAAGTCTTCTCTTCCTACATTGACTGCTCGCAGGGAGCTCCCCATGAGGCCACAGGTACAGGTCGGGTAGAGAAGGCAGAGTAGAAGGAGGGGGAATCATGGGCATTTGGGACACTTCTTCACGTAACTCACTTGTGCCTTCAGGGCCTGCTCAGTCCTAGTTGTGAATAAACTACTTTCATTAGATGATGGAGCACTGATGTGCTCACCCACATTTATGTCTTGATGGGCCGGATAATACCCAGTTCATGAAGGGCAGCCCAGGTCACATGGTAACTTGGTCCAGGCTTAGCGTTCAGTATCCACTAACGCCCAGTAGAAGGCCAAGGGATTTTTCTCAAAAGGGGAGTGGTTGTCTGCAAAGGAAGACAGCTCTTTGCTCCAAAATCCTAAAGGACTGCAGTGCAATTCACCTGTAAGTGCCTGCCGGAAGCTCCAAATAGCACCACCATCTGCCTTCAAGAACCATTGGATCTCCTGGATCACATGGCACAAGGCGTAAAGCAGCTTACGCATCAACCTGGACCTATTGTAGAACCTTCTCTTGTTCCTGGCTCCACTGAAAACCAGCTGCCTTTCGGGTCACTTCATAAATGGGCCAGAGTAACACACATAAATGAGGACTAGGTTACTTCTAAAATCCATAGTCCCACCACTCATTGGGCCTCATTTTTGATTATAGGAGGGGCCAGATGCAACAACTGGTCGTACAAGAGATATCTCAACAAGTCCTACACCACTGAACCTTTAGAACCCCGGAAGTGGGTAGGAGGCTCCGGAATTTTTGTCAGCATTTCTCACCCTCTGGCACACAAATATGTGAATGACGAGTCTAAGGTAGAACTACTTCCTGCTCACTGGGTCCAGTGATCATAATGTCATCAATGTAAAGTATCAGTGTGATATTTTACCCCCAGGAGAGCCCATGGTATAGTTTCAGTCCAAGTTACAAAGCCTGAGAAACAGAAAAATCCATGTTCCAATCTGAGTCCACGTCCAAGAGCACGAGAGACCTTCATCCCTGTTCTATGACAGTCATGCAGAGAGAGAGAGAGTTCTCCCTCACTCCACTTTTTCTTCTGTTCAGGCCTCCAATGGATTGCATGAGGGCCACACAAGGTGGGAAAGGCAATCTGCTTTACTGTCTACCGATTCACATGCTAATGTCAACCCAAAACACCCTCAGAGACACATCCAGAATAATGTTTAACCAAATAAATGGGCACTCTGTGACCTAGTCAAGTTGACACATGAAATTAACCATCACAGAAGGTATGTTCTTATTTCTGCTAAAATTTCTATCACTCAAATTTCTTCTTTGTATACATAATATGCAACGTAAATTATATGTGGCACATTAGCAAGCAGTTTAAGCTAAACAAAGGCCAACACCCTTTCTGGAAAAGTCATAATACTCTTGGGTTTTTTTAGACCTAGGAGATTAAGTAGGTTTAAATTTAACATAAAAATAATGCTATTATAACACTATCTGGCTTAGCTGCAAAAACATAGTGCTTCCTGCAAGGATGAAAAATTTCTCTCTCAAGGCTAGTGCGGATTTTGTATTATAATTTTGTCTCCATCCTAAATGATTAGCATTGTAATAGATCAAAAGAAATCTTTCTGTATTTATTTTTCATTTCCAAATTTTAGCAACTGATGGTATATACTCAGCACAATAAAGCTCGATGCTGCTAACCCTAATTCCTCAGGGAATTTAAGATGTAATAGATAAATTTCAGTAACAAAAATTAGTTATCTTTATAAGGATATATAATAATAAATCCTTCATTAAATACCTATAGATTATCTCCTTATAAACAAGTGTAGGTGTTTTATTTTAGAAATAAATTCTTTATTTATATTGCTGATTAAATAATCAAAATTTATTGAAAATGCTTTACTTTGGTGTCTTTGGATTATTACCTAAGCCTTTGTTTCTATTATGCTCTAAAATAAGAGACTTTTATGCAGTATGATAAAGATTTATACCAAAGTGAAATGAACATGATGGTGAATTTGAATCTAAAGAAGAAAACACGTACTATTTCATAAAGAATTATTGTCCACTAAATAATATCTTTAAAATATCTTTTGGAATTTTTGGAATTTTATTTTCTCCAAGTAGTGTCAGTCTATCTGTCTGTCCGTCTCTCTCTCTGCCTGTTTATTTGTGTTTTCTTTGACAAGTGAAGTGAGAACCTCTTTCTAATTAGGTGTAAATCAGACTCCATTGGCTCAAGTCCACAGATCGCATACCAAGTCATGATTCTCAACCAAAGGTGCTGGTGTCAGTTGAGGTCTCAAGAGAACTACTAAATATTCCAGAACATATAATGTCTCAATAGTGTGAGAGTCAGGTAAGATTAGAAATACAGCATCAGGGTTATTATAGATGGTGTGCCCTTTACAGGAAGGTGTATCCATGATAGGCTCAAAGCTTCTTAAGCTTCAGGTCACACCCATAGCTTCAGTTGTCATGATGACTACAGAATCTATTATGTTAAATTTAAATTAAGTAAAAGGTAGAATTTTAAAATTTGGTGTCTCTGACTTTTTAAATGCGTGGGTTCTTTCCTATTTATTATTGTCTGTCTGTCTAAAGAGTAGCTTAAAGTTACTAATGGGTTCTACAAAAGTTTTTTGGGGTTTAATTTTTTACATTGTTTTACTCAAATTTCTATTATACTTCCCTCTCCGTTCATTCTTTCCTCCATTTCCCAAAAGCATGTCAGATGAAGCAACTGCAGTTAGAAATGATGGGGTTAAAATAGAATATTTTGCTTTTACCTTCTGACACTGATAACACTCAGCCAAGAAAAGATTGGTAGAAAGTAAAATCTTTATATCACTTTGTTTCTGGGCCGTCAGGTAAACTCAAGGTGACAGAAGGTACTGATGATTCAAAAGGTCCAGTGTGCTTAGTATCTAACAAAAGCTACATTCTTTGCCTGTGTCTGATGGTCACTGATGAATAGAGTTTACACACTTGTAAACAATTTGTATATGGGAAAAGAGGGAGGAAGAAGTGTCTAAGATGGTTACAAACATGCATAAACACCAGCAGAAGATACTATTACTCTGAGGGAAAATTGAGTATAAATATTGTATGGTGATGAAGACCATGATTAAGTTTGTTTTAATAAACTAAGGAATCATTAAAAATCATCCACGAATCTATGATGAAATAATAAGAAAGATTAGAATATAAATTTTACTCTCAAAACCATAATAAAAAGTTAATTGATTCTTTTTCAAGAATATTTTATGATAAGCTAGATTTTCTCAATTTTATTCTAAGGTCTGAAATATAGATCAGAGTGTTTAGCAGCCCATGGTGATGCTGTTTTTTCCTTGCTTTTGATGTCCTGATGTCTGTTTATGTGGTGCTATGAGAAGGTGTAGGCAAAAGATAATATGAATTCAAATTGTTTTAAACTTTATTGATCTCTGAGTGAATTGCTTTATATCAAATTATATGTCTTATTTTCAAAAATCTTTTTTTCTTCCCTGTAAAATATTAGTCTGATTTTCCCTTTCCTGGAATCTATTTTGAATTTTATTTGAATGCAAATCAGTTGGTTTTCTAAGTTTTAATGCAAATTTAAGTCCTGGGTCTCAACCGCCCTCCTTCTCAGTCTTCCGTTATCTCTCTTCCTTGGTCTGAATCCTCCTGTGTTGGATTCCTAACTATTCATGTTGACACCTGACCCTGCTCCTTCCACCTTCTACTTTTCCAAATATTTTCTAAATCTCTGCACAAGGGCGCCCCCACAGCATCCAAACTCATCATAAACTAAATCAGACTTCTTGTGTGGAATGTAAAACAAGGGGTGCCTGCCAAATCCATTTCACTGCCTATTTTTGCATGAGCTAAACCTGTTTTTTTCATTTTCACATGGTTGAGAAAAGGATTAAAAGAAAAAAATAGTATTTCATGGTGCTTTCGAGAAAATTATATGCAATTCATATGTTAGTGTCCATACATAAAAGGCTTATTGGAAAATATATAGGCTGATGTGTTTAATTATTGCCTTTGGCTGATCTAGTGCTACTAAGATAAAGACTTTATATCCAGCAAAGCCTAAATAGGTGCTATCTGGTCTTTTACAGAAGATATTTGGTCACCCCTGATGTAGAATATAAGGTACATAAAGGCAAGGATTTCTCTGCCTTATTCATCACTGTATTCCCCATACAGTAGACAGAGGACAACAGAGTACAATCGACAGAGGACATTGTACTTGTGTGCTCTCAAGAATACTGATTCAAACAAAAAAATAGGTACAAAGAATATTATATTCTGTCTAACTTCTCTACATTATTAATTTAACAATCTAATCTACTGTTCTCCTACCTATTATTAAAACTATTTTTTAAACTTCAATTCTTGCACAGGTATTGTTAGTTTTATTTCTACATTCTGTGTCACAGTTTTCCTTTCAACTGTCCATTTCCACTGCCCTTGCTTTAGCCAGGCTGGCATTGCAACACATCTGTAATGGCATCACCAAATACCACTGCATTCATTTTCTACCACCGTCAAGCCACCTTTCACACTGCTGTTCTCTAATATTCTGTTGCTAACTACTACACAATTTACTGCACTCAAAAAGCATAAGGTGGAAGAGAAAAGGAATAAGTAGCAATTGCGGGAAGGAAGGAGGTGGAGATAGAGATCTGCTGTTCCTGTATCCCTTACTGAGTACACCATGAACAAGTGGGATTTATCCCAGGGATGCAAAGGTTTTTCAAAATCTGTAAATCAATCAGTGTGATACACCACATTAACAAATTAAAGAATAAAAACGAAATGATCATCTTTATGGATGCAGAAAAAAGATTTTGATAACATTCAACATCCATTTATGATAAAAACTCTCCAGAAAGTGAGATAGAGGGAACCTACCTCAACATAATAGGTGTCATATATGACAAACCCATAGCTAACTTCATACTTAATGGTGAAAAACTGAAAGCATTTCCTCTGAGATCAGGAACAAGACAAGGATTCCCGCTCTTGCCACTTTTCTTCAACATAGTTTTGGAAGTCCTAGCCATGGCTATCAGAGAAGAAAAAGAAATAAAAGGAATCCAAATTGGAAAAGAAGTAGTAAAACTGTCACTGTTCATCATCATTCCTTTTAATTTAAAGAACATGCAGTCATTCCTATTAAATGTTAGAGTATAAAGATAACTTCCTCTACAAAGAGCTTACAAATCGTTATTTAATATATTCAGTACAAATCAGTTTCACAATATAATTTATTAAATAAAAAACGAATATTTAGGGGATACATTTTAATGAGTGAAAGAGATACATTTGATACTGAAAGAATAAAACATATAAAGATTAATTAATAAAAACATATCCAACAGGATTTGAACAAAGCTAAGTAGATTGTTAAGTGCTTAACAAAAAATGAAAATTAAATTATTTTATTCTTGTGAGAGAATCCTTGTGAATAAAGGGGAAGACTTTGCATATTAGGCTAAACAATGATACATATAAATGCTATTGAACTCAAGCTATTTCCCATTTGGCCCTTTGATCTACTTGAAGGAAAATATAGCCATCACCTTTGCCACATGTTCTTAAATACCAGGGCATAGCAAAAGGAAACACTCTAAGAGCCCTCCAACTACCCGTGGCTACTGTCATCAGCCACTGGCTTGGCCTGCAGCTACTAACCATGCCTATGAAGTAGAATGAATTACATAGTGAAATATTGTTTACTTACAGTATGAATCAAGTGCATATAAATTTGTGATGGACTGAGAATAAGATAACTTTGGTTTTAGTATACTGCATGGTAGGTAATAGGACAAGTTTAAAATTCAAAAGACCTGGCTTTGAATCTAGATTCTACCCCTTAGTAGTTTTGTGGGCTTATACCATGTTCCTTAAGAAGCTTTCAAAAACTTGTGTTTCTCGAACTATAAATTGGGGATAAAAATACCTTACAGTGTGGTGGCAAAAACTACATACGATGAAGTGATGGGTTAAGCACAGGCCTGGCATACATTAAATGATGGCTAAATGCTAGCCATGCGATAGATGGGCTCATCTTCCTGTGAGCTGTAACTGAGTACTTAACAATACATCCATTATTACCCTCTACACGTGGTAGAAAACCTGGAACACAGGTTTTAAGTTTTGTTCCAACTCTACAAGGACATGGTCCTACTAATGTTAACAAATACTAGATAGATAAGCATATCTGCTAAATTTTCCAATGGCTGTCATCTTCGTACTAGACATGAAATCCTACAACACCTTCCTTTTTCTCAACAACGCTGTGTGGAAGGAGCATGGTATTGTACCCATTTACCAATGAGGAAATGGAAGCAGGATGTTAAGTGGTTTGCTGAATCTCACACACTGAAAAATGGTGGAGTTAGGACATGAAATCAATTCCTGTGACTATACAGCGTTTGCTCTTTCATGAATATCAGGTTATCTTCCATGCATGAAAATACTGTTTTAGTTACTATCTTTTACTGTAAGAAAATTATCTGGATCTTATTTTACAAGATTTCCTAGAAATGTCTCAGGAGTTAAAAAATATATCTCCAAAGGCCTTTTAGTTTCCTTGTTCCCCATTTCTGCCTGGGTGGCAAAATGTTTTCTAAATGAGCCAATTGTCTGCAGTAGCTAAATAGAGCAGCAGCCATTCTGATATAGACAGAGTAATGCACACTTTGTCTCCATCCTACAAGAGCAAAATTGCATGGGCTATGAAGTGGTAAATGTTGCAGTAAAATGAAAAAGAAAGTGATGACAAAAAAAAAAGTGTCAAAATTTCTCAGCAAAACATTATTTTCAGAAGAACAGTTTCAGGGGTATAGGAATATTTTATTAACTAAGTTGAATATGTTTCATCTAAATGAAATATTTAGTTTCTAATATTAAGAGGCTATTATGTCAATCATATCCCAAAGGGTACCATATGAATGAATAGTGGGAAAAGTTGTAAGTGTAAAAAGAAAGGACAAGAGAAGTACATAATCAAGGAACATTTGTGAAACAAATGTAATTGAAATTATCATAAGTAAAATAATACAGTTTTAATTTGATTCAATGAAAAGACAGCTACAATTAAACCTTAGTATTGTGTTTGGTAGAGATATTATCTAAACAAGAGAGAAAAAATATACTTATATAAAAGTTCAAATCATTAATATTTTAAAATACCAGTGTGCTATTGAAACTATTTGGAAGAGTTTTAATGGAATTCAGAATGACAGTTCTTATTGATATAACTCAAATTGTCCAATTACCTCCATCACTTTTGCCAACTCAAGGGTCCAAGTTACTGTCGCCTTTGGCGGGGGATAACATAACAGCCTTCTAATTGGTCTCCAATCATCCAGCTTTCTCCTCCTGCAATCTATACTGCAGTCATCTTTTCAAAATGCAAATACAATCACATCAATTCTTTCTAAAACCTTGCATTCGTTTCCAATTTCTTTTTGGGAAAGAGAGAAAAATAAATCCTCAACGTGGTCTATCAGGCTCTGCCACCTACCTGTTTCTATCTCCCTATTCTCATCCCAAACACACCCTATCCATGCCCCAGCTAGACATGACGTCTTCAGATATGTAAAATCTCATGTTCCCTCCCATCCCAGGCTCTTTGTGTAATTGTTGCCCTTTGTTTGGTATACTGTTACTGTTATACTTGGTCATGTAACAATATATACTTATACGTACTTAAAAATTCTCCATTTTCAGATCTCACTAGAAACATAATCTCAGGGATGCTTTTGTTATTCCTCCAGGTTAATCCTTTTCTCCTTGTTGTTGCTGTTATCACATGCTCTTATTGATTTTTGTCCCTCTGTTGAGTACGTATGTATCTCAGTTTCTAACTATACATTCATTTGTATTCATTTGATTAATGTCTGTCTCCTGTCCCCATATTAAATTTAAATCTTCCTAAAATCTTAAAATCTATGACTGTTTATTTTTTGTTCACCATTATACCTTCCTCCCTAGTCATAGCTCTGAACACATCATAGGCATTCAGTAGATATTTATATAACAACTGACAGAAAGCTTTAACAAAAAAATGATATAGAATATATAATAACATAAATTGGATTTTAGGATTTTTAAGTTGGGTTTATACTCAGGTGAAATGTTCTCATATTCAGGCAACATGGTTTGTAATCAGGTGAAGTGGCCTTTATGTTCACTATTTATAGTCTAAGAACTGTAGGAATTTATTTTCAGTACCCCTCAGAAACAGATGCCACTATCAGCCTGGGCTATCTGGATACAGAGATTAGAGCAATGGAAGTTGCCCCCATTGTAGGCAAAGTGAATGAAAGGTTCAGTCTTGGGTTTCTTCCTTATCAGGAATCAACCTGAATGAGGAACTTCCTCTGGCCATTAAATCCAATGTCCACTCTCATTGAAGAAATTGATGATACTAAAACCGATGTACCACTTACCTCCTTTTCAATAGTCAACATTCAAAATTTAGTATCCCATTCTTTTTTATTTTTTTAATTTTTTAACATCTTTATTGGAGTATAATTGCTTTACGATGGTGTGTTAGTTTCTGCTTTATAACAAAGTGAATCAGTTATACATATACATATGTCCCCATATCTCTTCCCTCTTGTGTCTCCCTCCCTCCCACCCTCCCTATCCCACCCCTCTAGGTGGACACAAAGCTCCGAGCTGATCTGCCTGTGCTACGCAGCTGCTTCCCACTAGCTATCTATTTTACGTTTGGTAGTGTATATATGTCCATGCCACTCTCTCACTTTGTCCCAGCTTACCCTTCCCCCTCCCCTATCCTCAAGTCCATTCTCTAGTAGGTCTGTGTCTTTATTCCCGTCTTGCCCCTAGGTTCTTCATGACCTTTTTTTTTTTTAGATTCCATATATATGTGTTAGCATACGGTATTTGTTTTTCTCTTTCTGACTTACTTCACTCTGTATGACAGACTGTAGGTTCATCCACCTCACTACAAATAACTCAATTTCATTTCCTTTTATGGCTGAGTAATATTCCATTGTATATATGTGCCACATCTTCTTTATCCATTCATCTGTTGATGGACACTTAGGTTGCTTCCATGTCCTGGTTATTGTAAAAAGAGCTGCAATGAACATTGTGGTACATGACTCTTTTTGAATTATGGTTTTCTCAGGGTATATGCCCAGTAGTGGGATTGGTGGGTTGTATGGTAGTTCTATTTTTAGTTTTTTAAGGAACCTCCATAGTGTTCTCCATAGTGGCTGTATAAATTTACATTCCCACCAACAGTGCAAGAGGGTTCCCTTTTCTCCACACCCTCTCCAGCATTTATTGTTTGTAGATTTTTTGATGTTGGCCATTCTGTCTGATGTGAGATGATATCGCTTTGGAGTTTTGATTTGCATTTCTCTAATGATTAGTGATGCTGAGCATTCTTTCATGTGTTTGTTGGCAATCTGTGTATCTCATTCTTTAGATTTCTATTATTCCCAAGTGGCTTTTCATGTTTTTGAGCCCAGTCTATCACCCCTTCTATTCTCCCAAATCTGCCCTCCACAACTATTTTTCTCCATCATCTGCCAGGTCCCTGATGTCAGGGAATTTTCCCTCTATTTCCATTCATTGACTGAAGACTGGCTTTATTCTCAAAATAATGGCTTTTTTTCCAGGCCTCTCAAACACATGTCAGGCTTTCCCACTGATGCAATTCAAGCAATATCTGTAGTGACTATGCACATAGGTTCTCCTTCAGTCTACTGGGATTTAAATCCAATATTCTTATTTAATCATTGGTTCATGATCATCTGTGATCATCCAACTGAAATGATCTACAACCAGTTTTTATCACAGTTCTGAAAACATAGTACTAGCAATCAAACAATGTAGAATAATACTATCATTCCAGACCATTATAACCTCACCCTTGTTATTATTAATAAAAAAATAAAATAAAAAATAAAACATGATCCATTGCAGCTAATATAATTAGGGTATATTTTACTGTGTCTTTGCTCTTTGCTTTTAGCTACCAATGTTACAGTCATGATCCCATTCACTGAAATATTGATCTCTGCCTCAGTCTACCTTCTATCCTGTTATCTTGCATTGGTTGGTGCATCCAGTAATTTAGCTTGTCAAGGGGCATACTCTGACTGGCCTCTTACTGGTGTCTGTCTGGTGACAACTCCTGGAAGCAGTTTGACCTGGTGACACTCAAGCCCAGAGGTGGGCAGCAAAGCTGATTGCCCCCAGAGCCTTTGCTCCCATACTGGATATGGAGCATTTTCTTACTAAGCACAAGTGGGGAGATTAAGTCACAGCCAGGACTGCAGGTAGCTTGCAGCCCCTCCCAACTGGAGAGCCTGTTTGGAAATTAAGAGTAGCCTGGAGTGATCCCTTCCCTTCCTGTCCCCAGAGGGGAACTGAGTCATAGCTTTACCTACTGTGGAGAGTATCTTTTGGCTTCATCTGCACTCTTGGAAGCTGTGCAGCTCAGTGGCACTTAGCTGAAGCGTGGGCAGTTAGAGCAATAATGATAGTTTGCAGAGCAAAAGTTAGTGGCCCTGTTCAATCAAGGAACTTGGGAAGCAAGTTGGCTTGAGTTTACACAATAAGCAAAGAGCTTTACTAGCTTTAGAGTTGCCTATCCTACTGAGCCTGGGCAAGAAATCTAATTTGTAACCCCGTTCATCCTCATCGCTGAATATAGCCTTCAGACTGCCCAACCAGGGAACCTGACCAGAGCACACAGGAAGCTGTGTAGCCCATTTAGCGACCTTACATAGAATGGCACCTGAGCAGAGAGCACAGCCCATGGCTTCCTCTGGCTTCCTCTATCTGTAGAGCAAAACCAATGGCCTCACCTAACAAGGTAATTCAGTGGATATTCTGGTCAGATTCAGGTCTCCAAAAAATAAGCTGTGCAGGCTCTGGGTCCCATCCTGCCCTACTACCAGGACAGAGAAGCTAATTTATAACCCCATCTATTACTGAATATAACAATAAGTCCTAACCGTCTAATGAGCCTGACCAGAGAATCCAGGCAAGGTGGAGCCTATCCTAGACTCTTGCTTGGGTAAGGAACCAAGCCAGCAGTGCTGTTTAACTATTCCCAGCCTGTGGCACTATTCTTCATCCCTGTCCTCAGAGCTTGAACAATTGCTTCACCCCAAAACAGATCATAAAAGCAGGTCCCAATTGCCCAAGGACATTATCAGCAGACACACCGAGACACCCAAACTGAACTGACTGGTGAAGAACTGTCTCTGACAATGCAAACCTGTAAAGCCTGGAAGAGGAACTTGATTACTCAAATTGGCATATACCAAGGTAAGAAATCAAGGAAAATGAAAAAAATCAGGTAAAAATTACACCATCAAAAGAAACTAATAAAGCCCCAATAATTAACTGTAAAGAAAAGGAGATATATGAACTGTCAAAGAACTCAGAATAATTCTCTTAAGGAAGTTTAGTGAACCACAAGAAAACACAGACAACTAAAGAAAATTAGGAAAACCATACATGAATAAAATGAGAAGTTCAACAAGGAAATAGCAACATCAAAAATAAATAAATAAACAAAAATCCTAGAGCTGAAAAATACAATAACTGCACTGAAGAATTAAATAGAGAGTTTCAAAAGTAAACTCAACATGCAGAAGAAAGAAGTAGAAACATTCACCTTACAGGAATTCCAGAAGGAGAAGAAAAAGAGAAAGTGACAGAAAGTATATTTGAAGAAATAATTACTGAAAACTTCCTGAACCTGGGGAGAGAAATGGATGTCCAGATTCATGAAGCCCAAAGGATCCCAAATAGATTGAACCCAAATAGAGTTACACTGATACACATTATAATTAAATTGTCAGGAGTCAAAGACAAAGGAAGAATTTTAAAAGGAGCAAGAAGAAATAGAGAAGCAATATACAAGGGAACCCACATAACACTACGGGAGGACTTCTCAACAGAAACTTTCAGTCCAGGAGAGAAGGGGATAACATACTCAAAATACAAGCATACCCCAGAGAATTTGTGGGTTTGGTTCCAGACCACTGCAATAAAGTGAATATTGCAAAGAAATCTTCACACAATTTTTTTGGTTTTCCAGTGCATATAAAAGTTATGTTTACATTATATTGTAATATATTAAGAGTGGAAAATCTACAAATAGTAAATGCTGGAGAGGGTGTGGAGAAAAGGGAACCCTCTTACACTGCTGGTGGGAATGTAACTTGATACAGCCACTATGGAGAACAGTGTGGAGGTTCCTTAAAAAATTAAAAATAGAACTACCATATGACCCAGCAATCCCACTACTGGGCATATATCCTGAGAAAACCATAATTCAAAAAGAGTCATGTACCACAATGTTCATTGCAGCTTTATTTACAATAGCCAGGACATGGAAGCAACCTAAGTGTCCATCGACAGAAGAATGGATAAAGAAGATGTGACACATATATACAATGGAATATTACTCAGCCATGAAAAGAAATGAAACTGAGTTATTTGTAGTGAGGTGGATGAACCTACAGTCTGTCATAGAGAGTGAAGTAAATCTGAAAGAGAAAAAAAATACCATATGTTAACACATACATATGGAATCTTAAAAAAAAAAAAAAGAATGGTTTTGAAGAACCTAGGGGCAGGACAGGAATAAAGACACAGACATAGAGAATGGACTTGAGGACACAGGGAGGGGGAAAGGTAAGCTGGGACAAAGTGAGAGAGTGGCATGGTCTTAATATATACTACCAAATGTAAAATAGATAGCTGGTGAGAAACAGCTGCATAGCACAGGGAGATCAGCTCAGTGCTTTGTGACTAGAGGGGTGAGATAAGGAGGGTGGGAGGGAGATGCAAGAGAGAGGGGATATGGGGATATAAGTATAAGTATAGCTAATTCATTTTGTTATAAAGCAGAAACTAACACACCATTGTAAAGAAATTATACCCCAGTAAAGATGTTTAAAAAATGTATATACCTTATTTTAAAAAGAGTTTAGTTGTAAAAACTGCTAACCAATTGAAGACAGCAATTGACTTTTCCTCTCTAGCTATAAAATTCTTATATGGCATCTTCTTCCAGTATAAGGCTGTTTTGTCTATATTGTAAATCTGTTGTTTGGTGAGCCACCTTTATTAATTATCTTAGCTAGATCTTCTGGGTAACTTGCTACAGCTTCTACATCAGCACTTACTGCTTCACCTTGCCCTTTGATATTATGGAGATATTATGGATATGGCTTTTTTCCTTAAACCCCATGAACCAACCTCTACTAGCTACAAACTTCTTCTGCAGCTTCTTCATCTCTCTCGGCCTTCATAGAACAGAAGAGAGTTTGGGTCTTGCTCTGGATTAGGTTTTGTCTTAAGGGAATGTGGTAGTTGTTTTGCTCTTCTATGCAGACCACTAAAACTTTCTCCATATCAGCAATAAGGCTTTTTCATTTTCTTATCATTTGGTGTGTTTACTGAAGTAGCACTTTTAATTTCCTTCTAGAACTTTTCCTTTACATTCACAAATTATCTAATTGTTTGGCACAAGAGACTTAGCTTTCAGCCTATGGCTTTCTACATGCTTTCCTCACCAAACTTTTGATTTAAATTGAGCTCATTTCTAGCTTTTGATTTAAAGAGAGAAATGTGCAACTCTTCCTTTCACTTGAACACTCAGAGGCCACTGCAAGATTATTAATTGACCTAATTTGAATATTGTGTCTCAGGAAATAAGGAGGCCTGAGGAAAGGGAGGAAGATGGGGAAATAGCCAGAGTCAGTGGAGCAGTCAGAATACACATAACATTTGTATGGGTAAAGTTGGTAGTGCCCCAAAACAATTAGAATACTAACATCATGATCGCTGATTATAGACCACTGTAACAAACATAATAATAATGAACAGTTTGAAATATTGTGAGAATTACCAAATTGTGACACAGAGAAATGAAGGGAGAAAATGCTATTGGAAAAACGATGCTGATATACTTGCTTGATGCAGGGTTGACACAAACCTTCTATTTAAAAAAAAAATGCAATGTCTGTGATGTGTAATAAAGCAAAGTGCAGTAAATCAAGGTATACCCTAACAATGAATTTTCTGAAGAAGAAATAAAGAAATCCATCCCATTTACAATAGCATCAACAAAATAAAATACATATGAATAAATTTAACTAAAGTAGTGAAAGATTTCTACTCTGAAAACTATGACATTGAAAAAGATACAAAAGAAAAAAAAGATAAGCCATGTTCATGTATTGGGAGAATTAATATTGTTAAAATGTCAGTACTACCAAAGTCATCTACAGATTCAGTGCAATCCCTATCAAGATTCCATTGGCAATTTCTACAGAAGTAAAGATAAAACACTCCTAAAATTTACATAAAACACAAAAGACTCTGATAGGCCAAAGAAATCCTGAGAAAGAAGAACAAAGCAGGAGGTGTCATCACACTTCCTGATTTCAAGATATACTATAAAGCCGTACTCATCAAAATAGTATGGCATTGACATAAAACAGACAAACAGACCAATGGAACAGAATTGAGAGCCCAGAAATAAACCCAAGCATATGCAGTCAACTAGCATTTGTCAGAAGAGACAAGATTTCTCAGTGGAGCAAAGAGAGTCCCTTCAATAAAACGTGATGGGATAATTGGATAGTCACAAGGAAAAGAATGAAACTAGACCTATATCTTACACCACTCACAAAAATTAACTCAAAATAGATTAAAGACTTAAATGTAAGACTTAAAACCATGAAACATAAGAATAAAGCTACTTACTGATTTTTTTGGATTAGGCACCTGAACCCAGACCAAATAAATAAATAAATAAAAATAAACAAGTGAGACTACATCAAAAAATAATCAACAAAGTTAAAAAAAATCCTATAGAATAAAAAAAATGCAAATCGTATATCTGATAAGAAGTTAATATCCAAAAATATATAAAGTACTCATACGACTTTATAACAAGAAACCAAATAACCTATTTCAAATTGGGCAAAGGATCTAAATAGACATTTCTCTAAAGAAGATATATGAAACGTGAATTGGTATGTGAAAAGTTTCATACCACTAGTCATTAGGGAAATGAAAATTAAAACCACAATGACATATCATGTCACAACTGTTAGAATGGCAATGATCAAAAAGATAAGAGCTAACAAATGCTTGCCTGAATATGGAAAAAAGGGGAAGCTTATGCACTGTTGTGGGAATGTAAATTTATGTATTCACTATGGAAACAGTATGAAGGATACTCAAAAAATTAAAAATAGTACTACCCCATGATCTAGCAATTCCCCTTTTGGGAATGTATCCAAAGGAAATTAAAAGACTACTCAAAAAGTTATTTGAACTCCCATGTTTATAGCAGCATTGTTTACAATATCTGAGTCATGGAAACAACTTAAGTGTTCATTGTTGAATGAGTAAGGAAGCTGTGGTATATATACACAAGGGAACAATATTCAGCCATAAAAAGGAAGGATTCCTACTATTTGTAGCAATATGGATAGACATTAAAAACATTTTGCTACCTGAAATAAGTCAGAGAAAGACAAACACTGTATGATCCACTAATATGTGAAATCTAAACACAAAACAAGCTCATAGAAAAAGAGATCAGACTTTTGGTTAACAGAGGCAGAGGTTGCAGGGAGAGGGGAATTGGAGGAAGGTGGTCAAAAGGTACAAACTTCCAATTATAAGATAAATAAGTACTAGGGATGTCATGTACAGTATAATGACCATAGTTAACACTGCTGTAGGATATATAAGAAAGTTGTAAAGAGAGTAAATCCTAAGAGTTCTCATCACAAGACAAACACTTTTTTTTTTCTTTTTATTGTATCTATATGAGAAGATGGATGTTAGCTGAATCTATTGTGGTAATCATTTTATAGTATATATAAATCAAACCATTATACTGTATGCCTTAAACTTACACAGTGAGGTATGTCAATTATTTCTCAATAAATCATGAAAATAATGTAAAATGTAACTTACTTGCCAAAGTACAAAAATTAATACTTTCAATATATTTCTACTTATGTCACAATATCCTATTTCCGTCTTCCTTTTATGTAAGCTGACATATAATTTATATACATCAAAATAAATCAACCTCAAATGTACAGTTCAATGATTTTGCCTGTTCCAGAATTATATAAATAAAATCATACAATACATTCTCATTTGTATTTGACTTCTTTGCTCAACGTAATAATTATTGTGCAGTAGTATATATATGTATAAATATAGTACATTATGGTTATTTATTCATCTGATGAAAGATATTCTTTTGCTTCACGTCTTTTGGCCATTATGAATAAGCTTCTGTATTTATTCTTAGAAAACTCTCCCTTAGAATGTATACTTTCATCTCTCATTTCATTCCTGGATAAGAGGGTATATTACTTTTAACTTTAAAGAAAATTACTAAAATGTTTTCCAAAGTAGTCTTACCATTCCACATTCTCAAGAACATTATATGAGAGTTCCAGCTGCTCCATATTCTTGGCCATCCTTGCTATTTTTTTCCTTTTAAATTTTAGTCATTGTTGTGTGTATGTAGTAACAATACTTATCACCTTCGGTAATGTGCTGAAATTTTTTGATATTTTAAAATTTGAGTTGATTGCCTGTTTATTATTATTATTTTATTTTTTTCTTGCGGTACACGGGCCTCTCACTGTTGTGGCCTCTCCCATTGTGGAGCACAGGCTCCGGACACGCAGGCTCAGCAGCCACAGCTCACGGGCCCAGCCGCTTCACGGCATGTGGGATCTTCCCAGACCGGGGCATCAACCCGCATCCCCTGCATTGGCAGGCGGACTCTCAACCACTGCGTCACCAGGGAAGCCCCAAGCAGATTACTTTAAAAAAGTACGGAAAAACCTTTCATATTCTCTTATTGAGAGCAGACCAATAGTCTAAACAAACTTTGTCTTTTTAGCTGATGAAAGAAAATTAAGTTCCAGTTTTATATAAGTACACTATTGGTATTAAAGCTTAATTTTAAAAGCTTATAAAAAATTTATTCAATCTTACCCAGCTTGGTCACACATAAGTCTTTCCAAAGATTCCTTTTCCACAAACCTTCTACAACTTTCTATATCCATTTAGGTTTTGTCCTCTATCTTTTTCTTTTCTTATTCTGGAACAAGAATTTTATTTTAAGACAAAATTATTTTCTTTTTTATTCCTCCCTTACCAAAAATGCATGTCCATTCTTCGTATCTTCTCTTACTGAAAATACATAATGTACTTTGCATATACACTCTTTTTTTTTTCATTCTTACTATTTCTGATAGTTATGGGGGGAAAAGCACAGCTATTTATAAATCAGGTTTGTATTTTTAAAATATGTCTTTTTTTCTCTGGCAATTTCAAAGTTATTAGATTAAATTTTATTTTCTCAATTTCAAAAGCTTACAAACTTATCTAGAACAGCAATGATTCAAGGCAGTTGTTCCAGAATAATTACAGATTTACTCTTAAAGGGTAGCATAATTGCCTATGCATTACATTAAATGCATATAAACTCCTACAAAATGTAGTAAAAATGTCATACACGTCTTGGAAACTAAAGTATGAGATTCACTCATATCTGTAGGCTTGTCCTGACATGGCTCTGCTAGACTGGGAATGATAGAACAAGAAAAGTTAGTAGGATACCCACATTACTGCTAAGAAGTTTGCTCTAAGTTGAGTAAGCAGTCTAAAGATTTGAAGGACGGGACAACAATTTCTAAACTGATGGCATAGCTATAAATATCTGGAAGCCACCACCAGAATTTCCAGCCTTGCAAGTAGTTGTAAGAAATGGGAAACTTTCTTTTAAATAAAGATTGTTGCTTGGCTGCAAATCTGAGAAGACAAGGCAACAAAATATAAGCCTGTTAGAGAGTGAGTACAGTCTGGCCTTGGGGGGTTATCACTGTGCATACCAGAGAGAAAGGGTGGTTGTTCTTTCTTTCTTTTGGCTGCATTGGGTCTTTGTTGCTGCGTGTGGGCTTTCTCTAGTACCGGCCAGTGGGGGCCGCTCTTCGTTGTGGTGCACGAGCTTCTCATTGTGGTGGCTTCTCTTGTTGCAGAGCACAGGCTCTAAGTGCGTGGGCTTCAGTAGTTGTAGCATGCAGGCTCAGTAGTTGTGGCTCGCGGGCTCTAGAGCGCAGGTTCAGTAGTTGTAGCGCATAGGCTTAGTTGCTCCGCGGCATGTGGGATCTTCCCGGACCAGGGCTCAAACCCATGTCCCCTTCATTGGCAGGCAGATTCTTAACCACTGCACCACCAGAGAAGTCCCAGGGTGGTTGTTCTTTATCAGACTTTCAGCTGGCTGCACAAACCCTTTTGTTGCTCAATTCACTGTGGTACAAGAGCAGTGGCTTTCAAATATGTTGTATCATTCCTCAGTAAGAAATATAGTATATATATATATATATATATATATATATATATATATATATCCCTACATAAATATAAAACCATATAAATAACCGAAATTAAAATTTAATAAATTGTCATGTTTTTCCTATTTTTTGTATATGCTGTAAATGTATTCTATTTTGTACTTTATGAAATTACACTTTTATTTATATATGGATAATGAGTAAATCTATCTACAATTGACAAATAAAATTGAAAATACATATTATCCATTTATCTATATAGACATATACAGATTATATGCACATTCACTATTTACATAAATGTTCATCATAATTCACCGAAAGTCTGTGACTGCAGTTTGAAAAACAAGAAGTTACAGTAAATCCTCCCACAGTAGGAGAAATCTTTCATGGGAGTCTCACTGATTCTTATCTTCCAAAGGGGTGCTTGCTAGTTTGGTTGCATTCTCTCAGCATCAATGCATAAAGTTTGTGTGGGGTTAATTACACTTATTACACAAGTGTTTTTTTCTTTTTGATTCATTTTGTATTCTCAGATCTTTTTCCAACCTTTTCAACTATTTGTAATCTTTGCTTTCCAGCCAAAACAAGGAAACAGGCAATTGTGAACTATATATCATATATTAGCATCCTGCAGTAGATTAGCAAACATAAACACATTTCAAATTTTTAGAAGTTTATTCTTCTTCATAATATTTTTCATTGTGCCTTAAAACATGTTTATTAATAGACCAAAATATCCTTATCTCTGAAAAAATTAAAAAGCCAAAACTAAACAAACTATGTTTAGCAATAAATATATCAGTTTACCATTGTATCTGGAAATGACTTAGATATTCAATGAATAGCCATTATTTAAATTAACTTATGAACTTTTATTTATATTTATTTAAAATGCTTGTTTTTAACAATTATGTTTGGATTATACAGTAAATAACCATCATCTTTATTTTTCTTTTTGAAAAATTTTGAAGACGCGCCAACTTTTATTAAACCAACTTAAACTATGTTTCATTTATCAAAGATTATCACAGATAATGTGAACTTGAAACACATTTGGGTTACTTTCTGTATTTCTGACAGTATACTTGATTTATAAATCTTTAAGCCAATTAAATAGAGCTCTTTACAAATTAATTTTGGAAATACCATCCAGAGGTAGAAAAATATTATATAATTATAACATATACTTATAGACATACATAATATACAGGCAGACACAGAGATGTTTATAGGTTTTGTTTTTTAAAATTTTAGCCATATCTCATGTAGAAAACTCAAAATAGTTGGATCCAACTTGTGTTTTTGGCAGATGGAGTAAGTTAACGTTGCTTGCTCGGATGGCAAAAGCTTTTTTACTAAAGATGTTTTATTTGCATGCTGAAAATCATTTCAATTTTTAGAAGCTTATGCATATCAATCAAAGAATACATTCCATTCTCTCTGAGAATTTTGAGATCCTCTTTTTAAGGGCACCCCTTAATGTGGACTTATCTAAACAAAGTTCCTCCAGACTGGCCATTATAATTTTAAATTATCTAAAAGTTCACTCATTTTGCCAGAAAGGCACAACTTCACTTTCCAAGAACTAGGTGGAATCTATCTTGTCTTTGAATTCCCTAAAACATCTTAATTATGAGGGGCTCTGTTTTCTAAAACACTAGGAATCATGTTATTCCCTCTTTTGAACAGAATGGATGCAGGAAGCTTCATAAAAGCAGATTGAAACACAAAGACAGCAGAGCTTGGATGCACAAAGAGAGCAGTAAGTCAACCTCAAAAATAAAATAGCCAGTTATTTTACCAGCAAAATGGGTTTATTCAGGAATAGCAGAGAATTGCAATTCAGGACAGGCAAACTATAGTGAATCATAGGCAAGTTCGAAGAGACGAAAGAAAGGTCAGCTTTTATTAGATTTTAGGAGGAAATTGGAGAGGGTTGTTTGGAATAAATTTTTATTGGGGAAAAACTCTTATTGGCTGCAAGCAGTGCTTAGTTCTTAGCACTTAGTGCTTTGCTAGGGCAGGGAGAAATCTTCCTTCTTTTTCTTAAAATCAGGAGATGAAATCGCCGTGTGAAAAATGTCTTCCCTTTACCAGAAGAAAAGTAACATTCTTATCATCGGGGATAAGAAGTTGAAACCGAGAGAACTTTATACAAAGAAATCTACACAAAGATACTATCTTAAAATAATTCTTATCTTAAGTCTTCTTGCCGGCTATGCAGGTGCCTGAGAGCTCTCCGTTCAGGGCTTCCTGACTCCATTTTACATGAGGTTTTCATTTCTTTATTTTCAGAGTGTATATGTGTGAGTCTAATTCTGGATACTCTCTTTTGTCCTGTTGAAATATTTTTTAACCGTGGGCCAATGCAACTCTACCTTGATTACTGTAACTTTATAATAATTCTTGAAATATAGTAATGAATATCCTAACATTATTTTACTATTTCAAGGTTATTTTCTTAAACTATTTTCATACCCCTAGACATTTTAGATTCAGCGTGTTAGAAATTTTAATTAGGATTGCATCAAATCTGTAAATCAGTTTAAGGAAGACTGGAATCTTAGCAATACTGAGTTTTCCACTGTGTGAATGAACAAGCTTTATATCTTTCTCTCCTCTCTTACACAGTTGGTGGGTCAGGAAATTGTTAAAGTCACTGTAGGGAAAAAACAACTGATGGCATCTAATGAGTTTAAAATATCCATACCCTGTAAGCTAGTAGATAGCTTCCTGAGGATATACCTAAATCAAACATGTGATATTTTCCCCCAAAGTTATATCTTAGAAATTTTTATCATATTAGCCTAAATACTTACAAAGGTGAACAGCTTAATTTATATCAACGATAAAATGTATATTTAACGTGATATATTCTTAAAATAGAGTATTATACAACAATAAAAACAAAGTATGGCTCCATCTAAGAGAATAGTTGAATCTCTCAAATACACTATTGAGTGAAAGATTAATTATAAAAGATACATATTTACACAGTGTTAAGTTAAAATAAGCAAAAAAAAAGTGATCTTTGGTTTTCAAAGTCAAAATAACGTTACCTGTTGGGAGGATCAAAGGTATAGTAATCTTGAGGAGACATGGATGTTTCTGCTATGAATGATATTTTATTATGGTGGTTTGGTAGTTGTTAAAAAATGGGTCAATTTTGTCATAATCCATTGTTACATCCACTTAGAATGTGTAAACCTTTATTTTTGGCCTACACTAATATAAATATTTGTTTTAAGAAAAAAAATATGTATTTAAAAATCTGTCCATTATGGACACCTGTGCAGTTCTCCTGGAGAAGAGTGTTTCGGGCTCCAGTCACACCTGGCCCTGCTCACCACTCTCCCTGACCCCATGTCTGCACCGTGTACACCCTTGTTTTCCTCGATACATAAAGGATTTGAAACTCGGAAAAATACACAGGCTTTTAATAGTTGGCTTTTTTTTTTCCTTTGTGGAAATGGGACTGGATATCATCTAAACGAAGAGTTCTTAGAAGATGATATAGTCTGATAGATTATTCACAAGAAAGGGGTCATTTAAGTTTTTAGATCTTTGCTGTTTTCCATCTCCTCTTTATGCTTCTTTTTTAAAACTCATGTGTATTTCATACATTTGTTTTTTTCATTTCCCTATGCATATCATTTTCTCAGTCTCAAACATATTTCTCTCTCTGCTTTCGACTTTCCCCTCTTTACGGATTATCTTTTTTTGTAGTTACTGTACTATTCTTTTTCTCTATCATATACTGTACAAAGATTCTATATCTTCCTAAATCATCATTCTTATTTTAATACTGGCATTAACACATCTAATTTAGTTCCTCTACTTATCCTCCTTTGTCATTCTCAAAATTCATTTTCCCTTTATTGGGTTTTAGTTTATCTGGTAATTAATCTTCCATTATGCATAATTTATGTCTAACAATTCTAATTTCCTTATGCTTGGTAAGGTCTGCTACACAGAAAGGAAGTTCTTTTCTTAAAACTCCAATTGCTTATGAAATTCTCTTGTCACACACACATACACACACACAAACAGCAAGCCATGCTGGTAATATGGTCATTTTCACATCACTTGAAGAAAATATCCCAATATTCCATCCTGAGTTATTAGAACTTATGAACCTACTGGTTATCACTTTCTTTCTCCTGAACTTCAAAATATTAAATTTTCATACCCTGAAATATATCATCCTAACAATCTTAGGTTGTTTTTATAGGTTTAATAATATGTATACTTGCTTTTTGTTTTACTTGTCACTGACTGTTGATTCTTGAAGTTTGTGGTGTTTACTTTCATGCCTTAATAGAAATTCTTCATTATGTACTAAATGTCAGTTTTTATACACACACACACACACACACACACACACACACACACACGTAATGTACAATAGGAATTGTTCTCTTTTTTTAATTATTATTATTGTCTCTTATATTCAGATTGTTGTATTTTATACCCACAGCTTAATCATTATTTTTATATTGTTTATTAACTGTCACCTACCTTTTTGAATTTGTATGACATTCAGGCAATAATTCACTCTGATGTATTTGTTATATGTCAATTCTGATTTTTGCTTATGACTCTGATATTTTTATTGTTCTCTGCAAGTTTATGACTTCAGTAATGCATCTCTGGTTACTCTCTCTTTCATTCCTGCCTGATGTATTTTCAGCTCTCATTTCACACTTTCCCCACCTTGAAGTCTCACTGTTGTTGTATTACTTCTCTTTACTGCCACTTGCTTCTTCTCCCGAATTTCAGAACAGAAATAAAACAGCTTCCAGATGATTTTCTGCTTGCTTCTTTTGCCTTGTTAAAACTCAGTATTTTTAGCAATGAACTTTTTTCTTGTTTCTTGTTATCTTTCTCCTCCGCCTGATTTCTCTCCTGCTGATTAGGCTTCTTTTATTGTTCATCTACAATTATTCTGAAATATAGTCTTTTTTTTACACATCTATCTTCATATATTATTTCCATATTTTCAGTGTTATCTAAACATATTACCTGCATTATTATTTCATAGAAAGTGGCAGAAGGATTCTAATCTTTCCCCTATAAACTAAAACTGCTCAGCCTTTAATAAATTATTTGGCCTCTTAGTTATGCCCTTTTAAAAAGTGTGATAATCACATCACTTGCATAAGTTGGTGACAGGATGTGAGGATTAAATATTTTAACATGTGTTAAGGGCTTAGCACACTATCTAACATTGTTCAGAACTTTAAAAATACTAGTTCTGTTTATTGGTAATATTTTAACTCATTTTATTTTTAAATAAAGACTTAGACAAGAGATTAGAGAACAACATTCTTGAAAGGCAGAATGGGTATAAAATTATCCACATAATTTTACTTCTTTAATGCATTTTATAATAGTTTAGTTATTATTGAAATAACTCATCCATGTGATACTTAAAAATGCAAATGTTCAAAAGAGTGGTTGATGAAAAGTAAAAATAAGCCTTTATTTCCATCCCGGTTCCCTTCATGAGAACAGTAACTCTTAGCAGTTTCTTTTGTATCGCATCATAGATATTCCATGTGTACACAAATATTTATATCCAATTCTCTGTAATGAATTATATATATAATAATACATATTATATCTTTTATGATACATGCACACATATATGTATACATATTATATGTGTGTGTTATATACGTTAATATGTTTACTAACTCTTCTTCCGAATATAGGTGCAATATTTCCAAATAATCCTATAGACATTCCTTGCTAACCTACCATTAGAAGGTGGATCAGGGCTCAGAATATAGTCTTAGAGTCTATTAACACTTCCATATGCACATTTTTGAGAAGATTTTGAGAAGTAATTTTAATTTTAACCAGAATTAGTAATCAGTAAATAATAAATATGCTAAGACAAGAAAATATGGTATCCTGCACCAATTAACACAGGCAAAATATCTTCTATTTTCACAGGAAATACTATTGTACAAAAGTGTAATAAAAGAACACACATAAGCACACACTGCTAAATACCACATAAAGTACTTAAAAGTAACAGATTTCAGAAAGTGATATTAGATCAATCCTACTTTCACCAGTGCTTGTAAATATACATGAAAACTGCTCATAAAATCACTCTTTGTAGTAGTAAATCTGGCAATAATTTGAATCTTTGGAAATAGAAAAGTACATAAAGCATAATGTATTTGTATTATAGGTACAATAGAACCACTGTAAGAATGAAAGAGGTGTTACATACTGAAAAAGAAAGCGATGTTTTGTAAAAGAAAATAAATTAGAGCGATAGATGTAAGTATCTACATAAGTAATGCACACATATATACATACATATATATCATTGCATGGATAGAAAATTTTTTCAAAGGTGACACTATTAACATTTACCATCTAAATACAATGGACAGTCATTTGAATACATGGGATGTGGGCTTAGGAATGTGGGATGTCATCAATTTTAATTTAGGTACTACTTATGATTTTTACAAGTATTATAAAGTATTATATTATGAGTATTATAAAGGATTATCTCTATTATAAATTCTGTAAGAAACATGATATTTTGAGCTTTCTCTCATACCATGTAATATCCTCTTCTCCTGTTGTTATGCATGATTTTTTACAAATGATGCATCATTAGGTTTATACCTCTTCTGTACAATGACGTTTTCACCTTCCTTCTCACTGTTGGATCATACTTCATCCCTTATCATGATCAAGCACACAATTTGAGCTGATAATTATGTCATATTTCATCATGAAAATGGAAACTGTCAGAAACATTTCAATCTTCTCAAGACTAAGCCTATGAACTTACCACTGTCTGCTTCTGTTTTTATACTTTCTTCTTTACTGAGAAGTGCAAGAGGCATCCCTTATTTTTCAGTATCAATCCCTTTATGTGTGAACTGAATTCTCTCAGTTTATCAAGAGTTTACACCTTCATTATCCTTTCTTGATCCTTGATCAAATACCTTACCTTCTTAAAGACAACTTATTTTAGTATAAATTGTCTGAAAATTTTGTACTCCTTGAAAAATAAGAAAGGGAAGTACCCTCTGATGGCCAGTAATATTACCAGAAAGTGTCTTCTTTTTTACTCTTTAGAACCAACTTTCGCAGATAGATACTGTGCCTTTTCAATGTAAGATGAATGTTCTTCATGGGAAAATTTTAGCTGTCTCTGAACAGTAGCCAGGAAGGAATGTAGCTGTCTTTCTAGCCTTCTCATTCTATCTTACACAAACTCTTTCTTTTCCCACTCTCCCAGTGTCTTTGTACGAATGTTATGCCAATTCTTTTTCTTAGGCATGTTTGAAAGAATTTGATTTTTCTAGACCAGCTATTCACAAGAGTTTCCTGTTGAGGTGAGATTGGGCCCGATGAGCCTTCATGCGAAGATTTTCATGACAAGGGTTGTCCCTCTGTTGTTACACTGACATATTTGAAAGGCTATACCTCTTATGCTTCCAAGAATTTACCAGGTTTAAGAAGTGTTCTTTTGCCAGCTCTGAGCTCCTTCAGTTCCTGAAAAAGGCAGTACCAAGAGGCTAAGCCCCTGCCTTCCAAAGTAATACATTTCCTTTTAGAAGGTGTGTTTATTTGATGGTATTTTTGTTGTTGTTTTTTCTCTTCTCCTATGGGCTTCCCTAAGCACTTTTTACTTTGCTGCTCAGCTTCTACAGTTTTCATATACTGTTTGGCCTTAGCCTTAATCATAGCAATTTCCATTCAGATGGTTTCTTCTTTGAGAAAACAGATTCAAAAATCTGGCTTCGTTAGACCCCTCTGTACTGGCCATGCTTTTTTGCTATCGTTTTGCAACTTGTTGTGGGTCCCGCTACATACTCTGATTATCTGAATTGCTTTGGGGAATACTTACATATAAATTACAATTTGAGATTTCCTCAGACTCCTAGTTTTCCTAAGAAATAATTAATGTTTTCTTCATTGTATTGCATCGTTTCCAGGAAAAGAAAGGTGATTCAGAACTAATTCCCCACTATGTTTCCAATGGTAATGCATTAGTATAAATTTGAACACAATCCTGCATGAGGACAGGCAAGTTCTTATAAATTTGAAGAAAAAAAACAAACATCTTTTTTCCACCTGGAGAATTAGCCAAGGCTGACAAGTTTCTGAGTTTTTGCTTTTGTGTTTTAAATGATAGATTGTTTCTATACTTTTTTACACTCAGTGTCCTAGTATTTTCAGGGATTTTAGTTCTAACCTCTCTCTTTCAATAGATCAAGGTAATGAACCCTGTCTCTACTGTTCATTAAAATCAAAATTGCCTAGATATACAGGCTAGCCTCTAGGACAACTAAAATTTTCACAACAGCAAATCACTCTGCGTTTCAACGTCGCCTTTATTTTTGACCCCTAATGATGAATGATGTCTCTACTTTTCTGCAAAGTTGGATATTCCATTTTAAAATTATTTTTATTGAGGAATAATTGACATGTAACATTATATTAGTTTCAGGTATACAACATAATGATTCAGTGCATGTGTAAATTGTGAAATGATCACCATGGATGTTCATTTTTCAAACGTTAACTTTTTTTTTTTTTTTGGCTGTGCATGCCCGTGGCACGTGGGATCTTAGTTCCTGGACCAGGAATCTAACCTGTACCCCCTGCAGTGGAAGTGTGGAGTCTTAACCAGTGGACCACCAGTGAATTCCTTTTAAATGTTATATTTTCGGCTTTTCTAAGCATTTTGTAGCTATTAGTTTTTAATATTGAATCCTCCATATTATCAAAAAGAAAAACTTCTCCAAATCCTTTTAATCTGGATTCAGTCTCAATCACTGGAAAAGTGACATTATACTTTTCACAATCATTTGTGATCTTCATTTTATCACATCAAATACTTAAAATCCCTCCCATCTTCTTAATTGTAACTTTCCTTTATTGTGGCTTTTGTGGGAAAAACAAATAAGCACACTGAAGTCCTATGCTTTTCCTAACATACTTGATGGTCAATTCTCACTTTCATTTGGAAAAATCTTCTATCTAGAATTTTTAGGGCTAATAGGTAACCCCTGTACACTGTCTCTGGAGGTAATCACTTCATTCTCTTAGATTTAAATAAACATAAACACTTATTTTAATGTGTTTGCTATATTTTCTAAACTGGGTAGAAATAATATATTTTTGTATAGTAAGGTAATGGCATTTTTATAGTAAATTTTTATATTTAATAAATATCTTTCTTATATTACATGTAACTTTGAGCCTTTAGTATGAGAATCTATAAAATATAATGTTTCTAACTTTAAGTGTTAATATTTTATTATGTGTTTCCTATTGTCTGAAAACAACAAATAAATAATCCAATACAGCACTCTACTTACCTTAGGTCTCAGAAAATGAGTGAGCAATTCTACTGCTTCAGTGTTTTTCTCTATTCCACTTGGGTCTCTACTGCAAGTATGCATAATTCTCCCTTTAGTTATTCTGTGTTTCATTTATGCATAAGAGTATACTTATTCTTCATCTTTAACACAATCTTAGATACTTTCAAAAAAAGAAAGTACTTAACAGGGAAAACCAGTATTATCTAACGACTTCCTATGCCCACGTTATACTGCTTATTAAATGTCAGAATATTTGAAATATAAATATACCTGAATATATAAAACTATATTGAAATATGAATTAATTTTATAAAGGTAACACATTCTACAAGTTTTTTAAAGGTTATGAATGGGTGCCATGAAATAAAACCCAGTAATTTACTGACATGTAAGTGAATCATAGTTAATATAATACAACATATTTAGCTTACTTAGCTTAGCTGATTGCTATAATATTTCTCTCTGACACTTCACAAAATTCAGCAGTAATGTAAATATTTAAATACAAGAAACTCAAAAGTGTCATGTTTTCAAGATCTAGAAATTACCCACACATGGCATCATTGCCAGGGCCCTTAAATCACAATTTCTCATATGAGAAAGAAGTCCATAAACATACTTGTAAGGGTTATCTAAGCTCCAAAACAGTCAAGTTTAAAAGGGAGTTGTTAAAGAACAATTTTATTATTTTTTTTAATTTTTTTAAAGGAATTTTGCCTTTTTTAAAAATTTTTTATTTATTTATTTATGGCTGTGTATGGCTCTTCGTTTCTGTGCGAGGGCTTTCTCCAGTTGCGGCAAGTGGGGGCCACTCTTCATCGCGGTGCACGGGCCTCTTGCCATTGCGGCCTCTCCGGTTGCGGAGCACAAGCTCCGGACGCACAGGCTCAGTAATTGTGGCTCACGGGGATAGTTGCTCCGCGGCATGTGGGATCTGCCCAGACCAGGGCTCGAACCCGTGTCCCCTGCACTGGCAGGAAGACTCTCAACCACTGCGCCACCAGGGAAGCCCCAGAACAATTTTATTTTAATAACAACAGCAAAAGCCCAGAAGTCAGGCAGAATCAGACTAATTCCTAGGATAACAAGCCGCTATGTCTCTCACCCTTTCTGCATCCACCATGCTTTACTTTCTATGTAGATTTAGGCAGGTGTGTGGAATGTGAATCACAGGAAACCCAGACAAAGCTATACCATATTATTTTTTTATAACTCAACTTGATTTCTGATTATGAGTCTACGTTCTTCATGGCTGCAAGAAAAATGAAAAGTCAACTTAGCTGCTTCTGGGATTTTGCCACCAATTTCAGCTCTTAAGCAGTAGTGATGGGAGTAGGTTACTGACCTACATTTTAACTTGTATGGGTTTATCTTTCTGGTCCAATTGTTTTGTAGTGCTGCCAACCCATACTTCAGACACAGAATCTTCAACGCTGTAATTTTGCATATGGCCCTGTAGACCTGGGTACGACACTAGGGTCATGCTGCCTCTTGGGAGTGGTGTTGGCATGTCTGTGACAAGTAGCCTATTTCTTTCTTTTCATCCACCCGTGCTTCTCTTTCTCTCAGCTTGAGGAAATCTATTACTCTTATGGGGAAAGTGCTTTTTCCAAAACCACAATTCTTATTCCTGGGGATGCCCAACATCCTATGAGGTTGAACAGCAGAAAAGACATTTGTACCACTCCTGCTCCCTCTGTTCAATGCCTCACAAACTTGCTAGAAGCTAATAACTAAGTACAGAGTCAGCAATGCTATTGGGTTGGCCAAAAGATTCGTTCTTTTCTTTTCTTTTCCTGAAGATGGTTCTAGTAGCACTTAGTTGTCTTTACCTTCATTCGAAACAATTTTGTTAAATTGTATGTGACAGCTGTCATATCAAGAGTGCATTTAAAAAAAGACTTATCAAAATTGGTGAATCTTTGTGTAGCCATTTTAACATTGAAGGTTGAATATAAAAAGCAACATGTTCAGCATATTCTGCTTTATTATTTCAAGAAAGGTGAAGATGCAACTGAAACACAAAAACAGATTTGTGAAGTGTATGGAGAAGGTGCTGTCACTGATCGAACGTGTCAAAAGTGGTTTGTGAAGTTTCGTGCTGGAAATTTCTTTCTGGATGATACTCCATGGTCAGATAGACAAGTTGAAGTTGATAGCGATCAAACTGAGACATTAGTTGAGAACAATCAACATTATACCACATAGGAAAGAGCCGACATACTCAAAATATCCAAATCAAGCATTGAAAATCATTTGCACCAGCTTGGTTAGGTTAATCGCTTTGATGCTCAGGTTCCACATGAGTTAAGCAAAAAAAAAAAAAAAAAAAAAAAATCTTCTTAACCGTAATTCCACATATGATTCTCTAATTAAACATAGTGAAAACGTTCTGTTTTTAAAACAATTTGTGATGGCAATGAAAAGTGGATACTGTAAAATAATGTGGAATGGAAGAGATCGTGGGGCAAGTGATGAACCACCACCAACCACACCAAAGGCTGGTCTTCATCCAAAGAAGGTGATGTTGTGCATATGGTGGGATTAGAAGGGAGGCCTCCATTATGAGTTCCTTCTGGAAAACCAAAGAATTAATTCCAACAAGTACTGCTCCTAATTAGACCAACTGAAAGCAGCACGACACAAAAAGCATCTAGAATTAGTCAACAGAAAACGCATAATCTTCTAACAGGATAACACAAGACTGCATGTTTATTTGATGACCAGGCGAAAACGGTTACAGCTTGGCTGGGAAAGTCTGATTCATTCTCTGTATTCACTAGACATTGCACCTTTGGATTTTCATTTATTTAGGTCATTACAAAATTCTCTTAATATAAAAAAGTTCAGTTCCCTGGTAGACTGAAAAGGGCACCTGGAACAGTTCTTTGCTCAAAAAGATAAAGTTTTGGGAAGATGGAATTATGAAGTTGCCTGGAAAATGGCAGAAGGTAGTGGAACAAAAGGGTGAATACATTGTTCAATTACGTTCTTGATGAAAATGAAAAGTTTCTTTTATTTTTACTTAAAAACTGAAGGCAGTTTTGGGCCAACCCAATATGTTTTATCTTTTCTACAGTAGTGTGGGTTTGGACTGCACAGTTTTCTTTTTGTTTTCAAGAGGGAAGATTTCACATCCAGACTTGTAGATTCTCTTGGAAAATAAGAAGCTCTCAAAATTCTGGACCTCCTTTCCCCTTCAATATTATTCACAATAAATTGGAGTTAAATACAGATAGTATAGATCCAGTTGCCATAGTTCCCACATCTATTTTTCAACTCAAATTTCAAACGATTGCACTTAATTATATTTTATAGTTGGTTCCTATAGAGATTTTAATCATTACACTAGGAAAGATATACGTGTGTGTGCATGTATATTAGCCTCACATATATAAAAATAAACAATATTAATTTGGCAGTGCTGAATAGATTCAAATGTGTTATTGGAAAAAATCTGGTACATTTTTATCGTTTTGGATTAAGGAATAATGATGGAAGATGGTTATTTAGAGACATTGTTCTGCTATCTTCTCGGTCTGCTGGCTTTCTGAATAGAGTCATAGTCCTTGCCTCAACACCTCGTCTCTGATTTATTGGCCAGTCATGCAGTGAGCACAGTGAGCTTGGACTCAGTAACATATCTACTGAACTTAAGCTATATTGTTTGAATGTACCAGAACTTATTTCTCTAGTTTTCTATGGATGGACCTTTAAGGTGTTTACAGTGGTCTGCTATTACAAAAATTTTACAATGGATATCTTTGAATATATGCATGCACGTGGCTGACGGGGTCTTGGTTCTCTGGCCAGGTGTCAGGCCTGAGCATCTGGGCTGGGAGACCCGAGTTCAGGACATTGGACCACCAGAGACCTCCTGGGCCCACATAATATCAATGGTGAGAGCTCTCTCAGAGATCTCCAAATCCACAGAATTAGAAATGAGAAAGAAGTAACAACTGACACTGCAGAAGTGCAAAGGGTCATGAGTGATAATTACAAGCAACTATATGCCAATAAAATGGACAACCTGGAAGAAATGGACAAATTCTTAAAAAAGCACAACCTTCCAAGATGGAACCAGGAAGAAATAGAAAATATAAAAGGACCAGCCACAAGCACTGAAATTGAAATTGTGATTAAAAATCTTCCAACAACAAAAGCCCAGGACCCGATGGCTTCACAGGCGAATTCTATCAAATATTTAGAGAAGAGCTAACACCTATCATTCTCAAACTCTTGCAAAATATAACAGAGGGAGGAACACTCCCAAACACATTCTATGAGTCCACCATCACCCTGGTACCAAAAGCAGACAAAGATGTTACAAAAAAACAAAACTACAGGTCAATATCACTGATGAACATAGATGTAAAGATCCTCAACAAAATACTAGCAAACAGAATCCACCAGCACATTTAAAGGATCACACACCATGATCAAGCGGGGTTCATTCCAGGAATGCAAGGATTCTTCAGTGTATGCAAATCAGTGATACACTATATTAACAAACTGAAGGATTAAAAACCATATGATAATCTCAATAGATGCAGAAAAAGCTTTCAACAAAATTCAACACCCATTTATGATAAAAACCCTCCAGACAGTAAGCATAGAGGGAACTTACCTCAACATAATAAAGACCATATATGACAAACCCAGAGCCAACATCATTCTCAATGGTGAAAAACTGAAACCATTTCCACTAAGATCAGGAACAAGACAAGATTGCTCACTCTCATCACTATCATTCAACAGAGTTTTGGAAATTTCAGCCACAGCAGAGATGAAAAAGAAATAAAAGGAATCCAAATTGGAAAAGAAGAAATAAAACTGTCACTGTTTTCAGATGACATGATACTATACATAGAGAATCCTAAGGCTGCTACCAGAAAACTACTAGAGCTAATCAATGAATTTGGTAAAGTAGCAGGATACAAAATTAATGCACAGAAATCTCTTGCATTCTTATACAGTAATTATGAAAAATCTGAAAGAGAAATTAAGGAAACATTCCCATTTACCATTTCAAGAAAAAGAATAAAATACCTAAGAATAAACCTACCTAAGGAAACAAACGACCTGTATGCAGAAAACTATGACACTGATGGAAGTAATTAAAGCTGATACAAACAGATGGAGAGAGAAAACATGTTCTTGGACTGGAAGAATCAACATTGTGAAAGTGACTATACTACCCAAAGCAATCTACAGATTTAATGCAGTCCCTATCAAACGACCAATGACATTTTTCACAGACCTAGAACAAAAAATTTCACAGTTTGTATGGAAACACAAAAGACCTCTAATAGCCAAAGTAATATTGAGAAAGCAAAACTGAGCTGGAGGAATCAGGCTCCCTGATTTCAGACTAAACTACAAACCTACAGTAATCAAGACAGTACAGTACTGGCACAAAAACAGAAATGTAGATCAATGGAACAGGATAGAAAGCCCAGAGATAAACCACACACATATGGTCACCTTATCTTTGATAAAGGAGTCAAGAATATACAATGGAGAAAAGACAGCCTCTTCAATAAGTGGTGCTGGGAAAACTGGACAGCCACACGTAAAAGGATGAAATTGCAATACTCCCTAACACCGTACACAAAAAGAAACTCAAGGGGCTTCCCTGGTGGTGCAGTGGTTGAGAGTCTGCCTGCCGATGCAGGGGACGTGGGTTTGTACCCCAGTCCAGGAGGATCCCACATGCCGCAGAGCGGCTGGGCCTGTGAGCCATGGCTGCTGAGCCTGCGCGTCCGGAGCCTGTGCTCCGCAACGGGAGAGGCCACAGCAGTGAGAGGCCCGCGTACCACAAAAAGAAACTAAAAATGGATTAAAGACCTAAATGTAAGGCCAGACACTACAAAACTCTTAGAGGAAAACATAGGCAGAACACTCTGTGACATAAATCACAGCAAGATCCTTTTAGACCCACCTCCTAGAGAAATGGAAATAAAAACAAAAATAAACAAATGGGACCTAATGAAATGTAAAATCTTTTGCACAGCAAGGGAAACCATATCAAGATGAAAAGACAACCCTGAATGGGAGAAAATATTTGCAAATGAAGCAACTGACAAAGGGTTAATCTCCAAAATATACAAGCAGCTCATGCAGCTCAATACCAAAAGAACAAACAACCCAATCCAAACAAGGGCAGAAGACCTAAATAGACATTTCTCCAAAGAAGATATACAGATTGCCAACAAACACATGAAAGGATGCTCAACATCACTAATCATTAGAGAAATGCAAATCAAAACCACAATGAGATATCACCTCACACCAGTCAGAATGGCCATCATCAAAAAATCTACAAACAATAAATGCTGGAGAGGGTGTGGAGAAAAGGGAACCCTCTTGCACTGTTGGTGGGAATGTAAAGTGATACAGCCACTATGGAGAACAGTATGGAGGTTCCTTAAAAAACTAGAAATAGAACTACCATATGACCCAGCAATCCCACTACTGGGCATATACCCTGAGAAAACCATAATTCAAAAAGAGTCATGTACCACAATGTTCATTGCAGCACTATTTACAATAACCAGGACATGGCAGCAACCTAAGTGTCCATCAACACACAAATGGATAAAGAAGATGTGGCACATATATACAATGGAATATTACTCAGCCATAAAAAGAAATGAAATTGAGTTATTTGTAGTGAGGTGCATGGACCTAGTGTCTGTCATACAAAGTGAAGTAAGTCAGAAAGAGAAAAACAAATACCGTATGCTTACACATATATATGGAATCTAAAAAAAAAAAAGGTCATGAAGTACCTAAGGGCAAGACGGGAATAAAGACGCAGACCTACTAGAGAATGAACTTGAGGATATGGGGAGGGGGAAGGGTAAACTGAGATGAAGTGAGAGAGTGGCATTGACCTATATACACTACCAAATGTAAAATAGATAGCTAGTGGGAAGCAGCTGCATAGCACAGGGAGATCAGCTCGGTGCTTTGTGACCACCTAGAGGGGTGGGATAGGGAAGGTGGGAGGGAGATGCAAGAAGGAGAGGATATGGGGATATATATATATGTATAGCTGATTCACTTTGTTATACAGCATCAATTAACACAATAATGTAAAGCAATTATACTCCAATAATGATGTTAAAAAAAAAAAAAGAATTAACTGTGGCTACTAAGGAGCTGCACAAGTAGGACAATCAGTCTGAAATGCCAACCTGATCCACAAACTGGAAGCACTGTTTGCTGTTCTGCTGAACAATATGGACAGTTTCACATGCATGCTCTCTCACAGTGTAGCCAATGTTAACACACAGAGAAGTAGAAACATGCCCTACAACTCATTAGCGTCAGCTAAGTGGTCTTCAGGAAGAAAACTAAAAGGCAGGGTAACACAGTAGAGATGCTGCACTTACAGACTATTCTGAAATGCCGTATTGAAGTCAGTGTAACAAGTGCTTAGTTACCATGAAGATTTTTTTTTAAATAATTAACAATAAAATGCAATTCTTAAGAATACAAGAACAAAACATCTAGCGTGTATTTAGAATTTAGACCCATGTACCTACTGCTTAATTCTCATTGTCTATTTTTTTTTTCTTATTCTCGGTGCTTATTCTCCTCAAAATTCTAGAAAAGTCATTTCCAAAGTGTGTGTTGGTATACACCGTTGGGTAGTGAAATAAATGCGGGGTAATGAAATAAATAGGGTGGAGTATAATAGAAACAATTACAACACATCACATGGTCTCTTAGCAACAACTGTGTACTTTGCAAAAATGGGTCATGATATGAAATGTATCTTACTATATATTTTTAAAAGTTTGTAAAGAATAAAAGCAGTAAATGTAAGATTCTATTTTAGAAATCTATGTGCATAAGGCAAATACCTTAAGAAGAGAGTGATCATTGCTGTCTGAGGTTTTTTTCTCCTACCCTAAATAAAAATGACAATAGGCCTTCTACTTCAGGACACACATCACTTTTGTCTTTTTTATTTTTCTTTCTTTTTTAGAATATCTCACTCAAAAATGAATTTAATCTAAAATGACTAAATATGCATATATAAATACTACAATCTTCCTTAAAAAATTAAAATATCTTAACTGACTTTTAAAAAATTGATTTTAAGCACATGCCTCATTATAGAATTATCAGAGAATATAATAAATCAAAATATAAATAAGAATTTCTCTTTTTAAATTTCTGATTTATCTTTTCTGTAGCCTTAGAATCTAAATCCTTTTTTAATGGGAATTTTGTCCCCTGCACTTACCTGTCTCGCATCTCAATCCTCACCATCAAATCTATTTCCAGAAATGTAAACAGATGTACAGCAACTAATATAAAGCTAGGCACTTAGTGGACCCTCCATAAATATTTGTTGATGATTATAACTTTGTCTTGACCAGATTGCTCAGATAATTGCTTTGTATCTCATGTGGCAATTTAGTTACACTGTGTGGAATTTGGCATGCCAATTAGAAACACCCTTCCCAAATTTGCATATAGGTAGATGATGCTTTCATCAAATTAAGTTAGGTCCTTTTAAAAAAGACCATGACAGTATTTTGAGATCCAAAATGAATCCAGTCCTAAGTATAAAAATATTGAAATACATCATAACTAATCCTAACTATGCCATAAACCCTTATTATGTTACATTTGCATCTGGAGTATTTTAAGTTTGAGAATATTAAATCAATAAATTCATGATTCCATCTGTCAAAAGTCTCTAAAGCCTAAAAATGCTGCCAACTATGTTATTAAAAATAGACTTCCAAAGGCTGCCTATATTAACAAGGAGATAAATGAGCAGACAATGTAAAGTCACTCAGGATTCACTTTTCCTTCAGTGAATTTTGTTCTTTCTTTAAACACAGATGGCATATAGTCTTAACTTTACAATTCTCTCTGCATCTTCTGGGAATTTGTGTAACAAATAATATAACCTGCAGTATAAAACTTTTTTTTTCCCAGACACATGCATTTACAATCTTTTTTTCATTTTTTTGAAAACCAAAGAGGGTGCTTGAATAAATAAGTGTAACTCCACTTTTAAAAATTAAAAAAAAAATGACAGAAACATAATAAAACACACATTAAACACATAGGAATTTATCTAGACTCTCAATTGTCAAACTCCCAAATATGGGATAATTTTATAATCCTTTTTTAATGTGGGGTTCTTCTATGGAGCCCATTAATTAAAATCTCATTTTTAAAAATCCTCCAGGTGTCTCAATTACCTCACTCAGAAAATTATAATTAATTTCATGATTTTACTTTCCATCTCTATTGGTATTTTTTTGATAAATGAAGAACTGGAGGCTCTCAGAGCCAGAGAATGCTCTGCTTCTGAATGAACTTACTTTGACCACAGTACTGCATACACTGTAGCCAATAGAATATCCTCTGGCCCATGGACTTCCACAGCCAACACAGAACTTCCTGTAGTCAGTGTTGATACATTGCTTGGGTATAATTTTCCCCACCTTCATAAATATTTCATTCTGTTTTGCCTACGTCAAAAATCTGAAAATGTTTATCTTGAAACTGAGAAAAATATTTTCTTCATCTGAGGTTTTCTCAATTCAAAAGTACTCTATTATTTATCTTTTTAATTCATTCTCCTTTAAAAATTAAAACTACTTATTTTTATAGAATTGTAATCATTTTAGTTCTATTTAAAGCAGTTAAAAACGAAATCAGGTTGGACACATTCCAATCTTATTTCTTTAGATGTCATTGCAAACATCAGATTATTTTGATCTCTTTCTGTGTGTGTGTATATGTTTTAAATTTCTTGTTACTTTTCCTTTCCCCATTAAAACTTCAAAATCTCTTCTGTTTGCTGTACATTTTATTTTAGATGTTGACTTGCTTTGTTGCCTCATCTTTCTGGTTTTCAATTTTTGTTCAACATGGGGGTAAAATCTAAGAATGGCATAATTCTGTTTCTTTCATAATGTACTACAGTAGGGACTCATTACATCTCTACAGCCTCTCAAAAACAAGAGTGACTGGAAATAAAGTGAAGTGATACATTCAAAATTTACATTGACTCTCTCTGAAGCATGTCTTCACTCATCAAATATTATATAGCACAGTTGAACGTGGTGAGTTCTAGATACTAACAAGTTAAGAATAAAGATTACTGCAAAAATATATGAACATGCGTCAACGATACAATGAAATGACTTAAGCCAAATTTGACTCCTCAAATCAACAGAATCAGGAGACCTGGGTTCTGCCCCTGGATGTATGTTTCTGGACCTCAGTCTCCACTTGAAAATGAAAGGGTTGACTTCTGCATAGATTCTGAAATTCCTATGTTTTGCATAAATTAATGCTTCCTATTTCTGTTATCAATATTGTCAACCTAACATTCTCTTTAATCTTGAGCTATAGAAAAGTGATCAAACACATCAAAATAATTGCTAAACTGAGAATACCAATACATGCTTATAATGCACATGTTTTTATATTATGTATTTCTTATAATAAAGCACTTCTACTATGATTGTCAGTAAAGTGCTCTGTCACCAAAGCTGTCAATCTCTCTCATACTTGTCTCTCAAATTCAGCCTATTCTTTCCATCCACCTGTCACTACTCAGGTCTAGGTCCTCATCATTTCTCCCTTGGACGATTATAATAATAGCTCATAACTCTCTCAACTGACACCCCATTTCTCCTTCACTCTAGTTTACTCTCTCTATAGCTGTCAGTTATCTTTCTAAAAGCAAAATAGTTCATGCCACCCAGCTGCTGAAGAACTTTATTTTATACAATATAAAATCCAAATCTCATACCTTGGCACAATCTATCCTCAACAAATTTTTCTGTTCCCATCTTATACCAACTCCTTTCAGATTCCTACTGCAGTGATCTTCCTTGAATTTTCTGCACATTGGAGCCTTTGTTACAACCCATTGCCTCGTGGGTGCCTGGTTTATGGTAAATACTCAGTAACTATTTCTTGACTGAGTGAGTGAATGAATGAATTTACATGCTGTTGCTTTCACTTGGTGTATACAATTTTTCATATATTTTTCCACTCTGTCATATTTTAAGTTCAGTTTAAATATCACTTCTGCATTCTCCCCCAATTTACCCACTCAAGAAGTTGTTCCATTTTCTGTTTCCACAGAATTGCAGTGTTATCTTCAATAGCACTGTCTAATATATATTCTCAGTTATCTGTTTAGGCTTAAATTAGAAATTTCTATGAAAATTATGGTATCTTATTACAAATTATATATATATATACATATATATATATATATATATATATATATATTCAGTACTTAGCCTCTCCCAGGGTCATAGTAAAAACTCAGTAAATGTTGGATCAATAAAATACATATAAATACTCTAAGAACTAAAAAATATATCTGTATTAAATTGTAACTGACAGAGCAGTTTCTCATTATCTATGAGAAATCATAATGAATGATTATTTCAAAAGCAGGCATTAAAATATTTAATTTAAGCATATCATTCTATAAGGATTAATCTACTATAAAGGACAAAATAGGGTCAGTGTGATATGAGGAAAAATAAATCCATGTAAATGTCTGTAAAGGACTTGTGAAAATAGTCATTAAAATAGTAGAAAAATGATTATTCTCATAATTGTAGTAACAAAGATTTCTTGAATTAAAAGTTTAGGATATTTGAAGATATTTAAAATATATTGATGAAAATCACATTATATTTTGTAGCAAGTTTAAATTAAACAGAATCATGACACTGAAGTATTTTAATTAGTAATACATATTATAAAGTAAAATATATATCTATTTTTGGTAAACAAGATTTAAAATTAAACTTGTAGGGCTTCCCTGGTGGCACAGTGGTTGAGAGTCCGCCTGCTGATGCAGGGGACACGGGTTCGTGCCCCGGTCCGGGAAGATTCCACATGACGTGGAGTGGCTGGGCCCATGAGCCATGGCCGCTGAGCCTGTGCATCCGGAGCCTGTGCTCTGCAATGGGAGAGGCCACAACAGTGAGAGGCCCGCATGCCGCAAAAAAAAAAAAAAAAATTAAAGTTGTAGCCACACCACCTAGCATGAAAATTTATGAAAGTGGAGGTATATAAAAATTATTTGAATTCAGGGATTTTGATGGTATCTTGTGGTTTAATAAAGCGTTTAACAACAAATTCTCAATCTCACTATCTATGACCATTTTAAAAAATTGTAAGTTGTCTCAAGAGGTGACAAGTGCCTTTAAAACATAGGCTTAAATTACCCTTCAATCAGAAATATATATATATCTTGTTTTAAGTAACAGGTTTCACCAAAATGGAACAAAAAATTTCTCTAAAGCTTTGTTTCTATGTCAGCATCAATAATCACTTTGCTTATTCTACCTGTGATCACAAAACTTCATTATTTTTAAAAATCAATTTTTTATTGAAGTATAATTGACTTGCAATATTATATTAGTTTCATCTGTACAACATATTGATTCCATATTTCTGTACATTGCCAGGATAAGTCTATTTACCATCTGTCACCATGCAAAGTTATCACAGTATTATTGATTATATTCCATATTATGTACAGTACATCTCTGTGACATTAATTTTATAACTGGAAATTTGTAACTCTTAATCCCCTTTGCCTATTTTGCCCAACTCCTCATCCCCTCCCCTCTGACAAAAACCAGGTTTTTTCTCTGTATCTATGACTCTGTTTTTGTTTTGTTATGTTTGTTCATTTGTTTTGATTTTTAGATTCCACATATAAGTGAAAAAATATGGTATTTGTCTTTCTCTGACTTATTTAACTTAGCATAATACACTCGGTTTAGCTATGTTGTCACAAATGGCAAGATTTCATTATTTTTGGTGGCTAATATTCCATTACACACACACACACACACACACACACACACATTTATCTCACATTATCATATTTTCTTTATCCATGGACACAGGTTGCTTCCATAATCTTGACTATTGAGAACAATGTTGTAATAAACATTGGGATGCATGTATCTTTTTGAATCAGTGTTTTTGTTTTCTTTGAGTAAATTTCCATTTTTAATTTTTTGAGGAATCTCCATACTGTTTTCCATAGTAAACATATACCACCAACAGTGCACAGGGGTTCCCTTTTCTCTACATCCTTGCCAGCACTTCTTATTTCTTGTTTTTTTGATAATATCCATTTTTACAAGTGTGAGGTATCTCATTGTGCTTTTGATTTGCATTTCCCTGATGATAAGTGATGATGAGAATCTTTTTATATGTCTCTTGCCATCTGTATGCCTTCTTTTAAAAAATGTCTATTCAGGTTCTCTGTCCATTTTTTAATCAGAGTGTTTGTTTTATTATTGTTGAGTTGTGTGAATTCTTTATATATTTTGGATACTAACCCCTGTTGGACATATCATCCACACATATCCTCTCTCACTCAGTGGACAGCTTTTCATTTTCTTGATAGTTTCTTCTGCTGTGCAAAAGCTGTTTAGTTTGATGTAGTCTCATTTCTTTATTTTCTTTTTGGTTTGCCTTTCCTGAGGAGACAGATTCAAAATTATATTGCTAAGACTAATGTCAAAGATTGTACTGCCTATGTTTTCTTCTATGAGTTTTATGTTTTCAGGCCTTACATTTAATTCTTTAATCCATTTTAAGTTTATTTTTGTACATGGTGTAAGAAAGTGGTCTAGTTGCATTATTTTGCTTGTAGCTGTCCAGTTGTCAACACCATTTATTGAAGAGACTGTATTTTCCACGTTGTATATTCTCACCTTATATATGATAGATTAATTTACCATATAAGTATTGAAAAAACAATAACTGAAATTTTAAAATATACAGTAGAGGGAATCAGCAAATTCGATGATACAGAAGAACAAATAAACAATCTGGGAGACAGAATAGTGGAAATCACCCAATCAGAACAGCAAATATAAAAAAAGAATTTTTAAATATGAGGATAGTTTAAGGGACCTCTGAGACAATGTCAAGCTTATTACCACTCACATTATAGGGGCCCCAGAAGGAGAAGAAAAATCAACAAATTCTAACCATTCTGAAAATATTCTGATATGATTTATGAATTAGTTTCATGTCAAATATTAATATTTATTTGACTTTAAAGCCTATATATGAATAAGTCTAAAACTAGCAGTACTGTTTTCTCTATGATTTGAGGTATATGTAAGGTTTTTTTTAGCATGCATTGTAGACAAATTCATTAAGTATCAAAAACCAAAGAGTAAAATTATGGTTAATAATAGTTTGCTCAATAAATGAAATAAATATTTGTTGAAGGCTATGTTATATGCTATAAGGTTGACCTTGTATTTGCTTCCAGTATAGAAGGTGCATAATATAAGAAATGCAATGAGGAAAGATCTAATCAAATTTTAACAGGAATTCAAATGAGGAGGAGATTATATACAATTGGAGAGAGAGAGAGAGGTTCAGAATTAGGAGGGGAGGAAAATTCTATGGAGATCAATAAGATTTCTTACAACAGACAAGGAGAAAGAGATTATGCTAAATATGCATAACAGAATTAAAAAGAGCATGGGATACAAATGCCTTTTTTAAGTGCCTAAACTAACGTGGTTGATTTAGGTAGTGGCCAAAGAAATGAATATGAAAATATTAGTAAGACTAATGTGTCCAGTAAGGCTGGATACGTGAAAATAATGCATCTAGTTACCTAATCAAAGATACATCAAAAAGAACAGATCTCTAGTTTCTTTCATTGTTTGTAGAACAGTGAATAAGAGGTCTGTCTGTACTGGTTTGGTATGACAATGAAGTTCTTACATTTGGAATTTCTATCAATGCCTAGGTTTCTGACATTATGTGGTCTCTGAATAATTTGTGTCCAGGAACCATTAGGTTGGATGGCATCATGTCACTTTTTACCCCTTATTTCTACCCTCCTCATTTCCTTTTAAAAACCAGCATTGGAGGTATCGTTAAGGGTGTTCATTCTACTTTTAGGGGAGAAGAGAGATCTACTTGGTAAAGAAATGGAGTGAACGTAACAAAGCTGGAGGGATGGTCACATCACTTTAGTTCCTTTCCCATGTTTGTTTTTGAAACACCAGATGCAAGGGGGAAATGTGAGAAAGAAAGTAATAAACAGCAATAATTTTAAAAGCATCAGTAATCCGCCATATGCCATCGTACCCCTCCACGCTTATTTTAAAAAGATAAGGAAGAACTCTCTAAAAGACACAACTGTTGAACTAAGGATGGGCGGCTTTGAAAATAGTGAGTTTTCTGTTCCTGAAAGTGTGTAAATAGAGGCCCAATAACCACGTGGTCAGGATGATACCAGAGGAATTCAGTCTGGCTCCGTGCTCGTGAACTGGCCATTTGCAGAGGACCCCCATGCTCAGAATGGCCCTGGGATTAGTTTAATACTCTGCAGTCAGTGTCTTGAAATTCTTTATTTTTTGGACCAGAAACCCCACATTTGCACTTAGCACTGAATTCTACAAGTTATATAGACACTGCTGAGCATCAGACCAATAATATGAATAACATATCCTTAAACACCCTTCTGACACTGAATTCCTTTGATTCAGTGGGCTTACGTTGGGAATTCAAAATGAGAGACAATCTTTGAAAAATAAGCTTGAATGAAACCTTATGTGGATATGGGGATTAGTAGCAAGAGATATGAAAAAAAAGTAAGTCAACCTGTGTTTATCCAGTCAGTTATGATGACATAAATAGAAGAATATGACTTGAGCAAAATGGGATAGTCTTAATTTCTTTCATTGAAATTAAAGAAATAAAATAGGACAGTTGTGGAGGAAAATGGGCAGATTCTAATTATTTCTGTGACATCTGTACAAATTGAAACAGCCAAATAAGCAATTAATGATGCTACTAGTAGTGGCAATGCAGGACGTGATGGCCTGGGTAAAGCAAGCAATTACTTTTGCAGATGCCTGAGGTGAAATAATCTATTAGCTGTGTACATGGCCCTCCTGAAACTGTTAATTGTGGTAGGTATTGTATTTTTATCTTATCAAAATTGGATTATTTTTCATCCTACAGCTACATTAAATCCTTCAAAAGTCTCATTAATATATAATAATTTTTCTTCAACCCGCAGCAAAAGTTGGTTTTTACATATTTTCATCGCATATCTTCAGAGCAAAGTCTAAAGACATCTCGGAAAACACTGACATTAATATTGTCTGATGCTCCTCCTTAGATGCCTCAAACATTCTCCACAGTGGGTGTGAGGCGTTTATTTCCCTCGACTCCTGTAAAATCCCCATTTGTACGTAAAACAGTGAAATCTGGAAAACCCATATGGCTCAATGCAATTTTCTCATAGAAAACTCCTGCTGGTAACACTTTCTCTTCAGCCCCTGGGTGAGATGCAAAGCTCCTTTATCATCAGAGGTGGAGAAAAATGAAAAGGAAGGGAGCAAAGCCATTTAAGAACTAAGGAGGACTTTAGACAAACACCTCAACTTTTAGTTGCAAATTTAACCTTTTAGTTTAAATAAAGTTGCAGGTCACATTTGTAACTCAAATAAAACTAATTTAACATTTACGTGTGTGTGAGATGTTAATCATCTAACTAAACTATGAAGATTAGAAAAGTTGGCTTTAAGGAAATTGAAACAGAGCCAACAGGAGATATATAGATAGATAGATATAGATAGATATGTATAAAATTTTATATATTTATATATATTTTATTATATATTTAGCACCTATTTTGTTGTATACTATATATTATATTATACATATTTATCTATGTCATGTAAATAATATTACTTTTTATGTTTTATTTTCTTCTATTTCTTGCTCCTAAGAGAGAGAGAGAGAAAGAGAGATTTTAAGGAATTGAGTCATATGATGATACAGGCTTGGCAAATCCAAAATTTTTACCATAGACCAGCAGGCTAGAGACCAAGGGAAACATTGCAGGGTTCAAAGACAGTCTGCTGGCAGAATTCCTTCTTTCTGTGGAGAGGTCAGTGTTTGTTTTATTAAAGTTTTCAACATATAGGGTGAGAACTAACCTCATATAAGGACTGCTTTACTCAAAGTCCATCAACTTAAATGTTAATGTCATCCAAAAAATGCCTTCACAGAAACATCCAGAGTAATGTTTGACCAACTGTCTGGGCACCATTGCCCAAGGAAATTAGCAAATAAAATTAACCCTCATGCTTCCTTTGAAGAGTTTGTGGTTACTGGCACACATTTTTTAATGAAGTAAATACTCAAGTCACAAGTACGAATGACAATATACATATACTGCAGCAGTAGCTATATTTCTGCATAATCTATCATAACAGAGAACTGTATGTAGAAAAAAACCCTTTAACTTCTCAATTCAAAAAACCTTTATATTAAAAAAAGTCACAGATTTTTAAATCTCTTTCCTTATTTCTTCTCTGAAAGAAAATCTTTTTTCAGATCCTTTGTCATGGCACTTAGATTCTTTATTTTTGAAATAAGTTGGTTCACCCTATGTAAAAATGAAGAAAAAACAATTAAACAAACATCTAAGTACAGCAGAAGAGAAACAAATGACTCATCACATTTAATAGGGCACAGACTCATAAAAATAACAATAAATAATATTCAATTGTATGTATAGTTGAAAATAGAATATAATGTAAATTGAATCTCCAGTTGATGAATATTGAATAAAATACTACCAAATCTAATGGCAAGAAATATTTGTCATGCTAGATTGTCTAGGGAAAACCCCAAGGATTATGACTATATTATGAGGATCCACTGGCTTATAGGCTGAGACCTCATTCTTAGCTCTAAAAGGATAAATGAATGCAGAGCGTCTCAAGAAATTTAAATCTTAAAAAGGACACAGCAATACTGTCCCCAAACATCTCTACTTTACTGCTAAAGATACAGAAAAGAATGTGTTAAACTTCGCTTCAAATATCAATTCTTTTGAGATATAAATATGTGTGTGTGTGTGTGTGTGTATATATATATATATAAATGCACTCTTTGTGTAGGGGAATTACTTGATCATAATGAAAAACTTAAAATTCAGAGAATTGTATTATGGGGGTGAGGTGAAGGTGATCTGAGTAACAATTTTTAAAGCCCATGCTAAGTGTATCTAAAAATATTAAAGTCTGTAATTTGAAAGCTTTGTGTCTCTGGGAATATAGTTAGGTCTACAGACAGGAATTAAAATAAAAATGTTTTCTTATTAGAAAAGAATCTCTGAATAAAGAATACAATAGTAGCTTTACTAACTATAAGGAAATATTTCTAGATGCATCTCTATTTAAATTTCATGCAGCATAAACCATGTCCAATCATTCCCCTCTTTCATCTGAGAAGATGTGTTCCAGGTCAGAATGTTAACTCACATAAGTGAATTAGTTCTAGATTTATGCTGAGGCTTGGATTTGCTCAAAGCATATCATATAAAAAGCAAAACTTGAAGCATGGAGAATTACACAAGAAAATGTTCAAATGTTCAGAGTCTACGATGTATGTTATTGGAATGTGCTATTTGAGCGCTATTTTACTCTCTTTAACTAGCTGTGAGCTGGTGCTTTACTTCACCACTCTGGGATACTGTTTCCACTTCCTTATGAAATTAAGGCTTTGATATAAATCATCTTTAACCTACAAAGCTCTTTAATCTGTAAAACTAAGAACACAAAACTGTGAAAGCCAAGAGCTTCTAAATGCATTTTGATTCTAGAAAAGAAGTGTGTCATGAAATTAAAACCATTCATGCTTACCCTGGAGATTCATCCCCCAATAGATTTGTGTCAGAATAAAAGATTTATAAATACATGTACACCATTGTACTTGTACCAAAAGTACTGTAATGTTATTGCAGTTGTGAGACAGAGAAAGGATAATGAAACAATTTGTTATTCTTTATAGCTTTTTTGTATGAAAACCAAAATTATCAAAAATGTCTGCATATAGATTAGACATTTGATATGAAACTGCAAAGTACAATTGAAGAGACAAGTTCCATTATGTGACATAGATACTTCTTTAGACATCAAGCGCAGCATTTCTGTTTACAGGAAGCAAGCCCTGAAGTTCCTCAATCAAAAGTAATATAGTAAATCAAAAGTGCCTGGTTTATTTTGAAGTGTCTTTGCTTGGATTTGAACAACCGTCCTGCTGCTTTTTTTATGAAGAGAGAATTGAGGGTTTTTTTCTCTCCTTTTTAAACGGGAGATCTTTAACTTTAGAGTGTTCTCCTTTGAAAATGACATACTCGTGTACTCTGTATATTCCATGCATGTGTCATGCTGGAATAGGTTTAGTTTCTGTTATTGTTGTCTATGAGGTGGGCCCTGAAGGGTGAGAAATGAGACCGAGAGTAGAAGACAATTTATTGTGAAATTGGTGCTGAGCAGTTCAGTGACCTGGAAGGCATCATGAGTGAGAATCACTGAGTTGTTGATCCATAATGTATTACTGTCATAACTTCATGCCACTTACACTCAGATCAAAGGGTGAAGATAGTGACATTGCTCTAAATTAGAAAACATATTAAAAGAAAGAGATGCTAAATTGGGTTTTCGAAGTATTGGAGAACTGTGTGCACATAGTCTAACAGAAAAAAGAAAAAACTCCAAAGAAATCTTAGATACTTTTGCATGAAATTGATACTATTGCATGAAATTGATACTATTGCTATGATACTACTGCATGAAAAAAAAATGTTTTCAGCTATTTTTCTAATTTATTAAGCAATAGATAGGCAAAATTATGTCTACATATTATTTACAAACCAAGGAAATTGATACTTTTATTCATTAATTTATTCATAATTTACATAAATATAATTCATAGATTTTAACTGTAATGCTTGATGAATTTTAACAAATGAATGTATCCATGTAACTCACATCCAAATTAATAAAAAAGACATCATCGTTATCACCACAAGGTTTCTTTTTTTTTTTTTTTGCGGTACGCGGGCCTCTCAGTGTTGTGTCCTCTCCCGTTGCGGAGCACAGGCTCCGGACGCGCAGGCCCAGCGGCCATGGCTCACGGGCCCAGGTGCTCCGCGGCATGTGGGATTTTCCCAGACCGGGGCACGAACCCGCATCCCCTGCATCGGCAGGTGGACGCTCAACCACTGCACCACTAGGGAAGCCCCGCAAGCTCTCTTATATCCGTTTCTAGTTAATGATCCTCCTCACCCAGGAAACCGGAGTTCTAATTTCTACTGTAGCTCACTGTAACCTTTTATTGAACTTACTATAAATACAAATCTGGACATTGTCGTAGACGTATCATTAGATGGTTTCTGTTATCTTCTCCAAGGAAGTACTGAGTTTTATTCTAGCAAACAACTGAATTGTAATCGATGACCTTGAACTTGTGGACTTTGTTTTGATGAGCTTAGTTCAGTTGTGTCATTAATTTGGGATGAGCTCCTTACTTTTTGACTCTCCAGGCATGACCCTTTTGGGTGTTTTGAGACAGGCTGGGACCTGGGACCTGGGACGCTTTGCTGCAGTGCTTGCACCTGGACAAAGGTCTCCTCAAGCAACAAAATACAAAGAAACTATAATGGACTAAAAATAACCGCATGCATGCAGATTTGGGGTAAATTATGAACAAGATACAAAGAGACCAAGAATACAACTGCCACTTCTGAAGAGCCGAGAGCAAAAACAGGGTGTCAGGAGCAAAAGCAGGGCACTGCGCACGCCCCCTGTACGCAACACCAGCAAAGGGGTGGGCAGACCACCTAAGCCGCCCCTCCGGCCCAACCCTGGGACCTGCCCGCACCCTCACTCTATATAAGGAACCAGCTCGCACCACCTTGGAGAGTGACTAGGGAAACTGTTACTTGTTTTTGCTCCCCTCTTTTGCAGCAGAAGCCCCAAAAAAGCCTTGCCTGAATTTCTTGTCAGGCCTCTGATCAACTTCTATTAATTACAGAAGTCCAAGAATCCTGGTCAGTAACAGTTTGAAGACAGAGCCCAACTTCTGTACCAATGCCCTCGAAGTGAGTAGGACTCAAATTGTAAGAGTCTCCTTTCATTGTGCAGCAGCTGAAAGATGGGCTTTTCCCATTAAGCACTCCATCTGTGGTCCCCCCCCGGACCCCTTGATGTCTTGCTTACATACATAGCCCCCTGCTCAACTCAGATTTGAAAAGAGGTTATACAAGCTGTTGGGTTACTGTCCCGTTTCTCCCTCCTTTTTAGATCTCCCTCAATTTCCATGTACAATGTCAGTCCCAAAGGTCTCCTCTGACAGCATCTCCAGTGAGGCCGAGGCTTTCTGCTTGAGTTCTATTCACTGTGGACACCTGCATAATTCCCGCAACGTGGACCCTTTCCACAGAGGGTAAATTCACCCGTTTCTGAATGCTTTTTTTCACCCACCAGTGTCTTCAAATAGTTCTTGTTAAAATTTTGGCCATAGTTTGTAACTATTTATTTTTATAAAAAACTATTCTGCTCTATCAGAATTGGTTTGTACTCTGCTCCCACACAGTTATCCTAAATCCCTAACAGTATCTATTCCTCTATAGACATACATGTGCTACGGTCTTAATGTTTCTTTCCCCCCACCCCAAATTAATATGTTGAAAACCTAATGCCCAGGATGATGGTATGGGGATGTGGTGGGTCTTTGAGTGTTGCTTAGACCATGAGGGTGGGTCCCTCATGAGTGGAATTAATGACTTAGAAAAGTGGCCCCAGAGAGATTGCTCACTCCATCCACCAGTTGAAGACAGAGTGACAAGTCATCAGCTATAAACCAGGAAGAGAACCCTCACCAGAATGCAACCTTGTTGGTGTCTTGATCTTGAATTCCTAGCCCCCAGAACTCTGAGCAATACATTTCTGCTATTTATAAGCCCAAAAAACAAACAAAAAACCAAAAACCTATTCTGCTCTATCAGAGCCAAGCTCCTGTTCTAAAATAACTTGAAATTTTACTGAATAGAAGTACTGTGCTAACACTTGTTATACCAAAGTCCTTATCACATGGGTTACTTGATTAAATAAATAATTATATATATAAACATGTAATTTTAAAATGTAAAATGTTTCCAAAAGAAAAACAGATTTGTGAGAGAAAATAGAAGAAGCAAATAATTTGGATTGGATTTCGTAAGTACCTCTTGGGACATCTGTAGGATAAAGATTTGTCAGATAATAGGAGGTGGAGAGAGGTTTTCAAAGGTAGAGGAGAGCATCTGTGCAAGAGAAAAGGGCTTATTTCACATAGGAAACTGAAAGTAGGCCAGAGCGACTTAGCTATGGGGCACAAAAGAGAAATAGCAGAAGCAAGGCAGGGACGTACCACTTAGGATTTTGTACAAATGCTTGTAAAATACACTTGTATGCCAAATACAATGGGAGGCTGTCAACAGTTTTTCATCAAGGTAGTGACATGATTTTGACTACAGTATGGAGTCATATACTTTAGCTAAAATATGGAAGATGATTGGATTATGTCAATTCCGATTGATAAATGAAAGATTGTGGGAACCAGGTAGGAATAGTAAAGAAGAAATTAGAAGAATCCAGATGTGTTTTATGGAAGAACAATGGAAAATTTGAAAACATTGTCTTTAATTTTTAAAACATTATTTCATTATTTAAAATCAGTAGTAGCTCATAACAGATTTGAAAAAAAAAACCTTTTTCAGCAATTATTACATTTTTCTGACCTTCACAAATCTATTTTATTAAGTAACATATGACATAACACACATTATTGCTTAAAAATTTACAGTTATAAAAACAATCTTCGAGGTCATCTAGTCCAATTCCCACAACTTAAACAAAAAAAACACACATCTAGCTCATTACTTTTTTAGGGACCTATTTAAATCTGGAAAATCATAGAGGCTGAAAATTCTGACTTCTAATGAAATGAAATCTGCCTCTTAATTTTTACTTAAAGTTACTTAATGATTAAGATGAGTACTGCTCACTTTACACTAATGAACTTTCTTAAATTTCAGATCTTTGGCATATGGTTTAAAATGTTTGGTATTTTTGTTGCTGTTGTTAATATGACAACCTAGAATGATATTCTCAATTTCTAGGCATTCGGTCACTTCTCCTGCCCTTGCCTAGTTTTCTCCACTTTTGATCCTTCTGATAAAAGTTTATACAAATCAATCAGTGTTTGACTCATCTACTTCTTACATACTTAAATTTTAGACTATTTACAAGTCATCTACTCGTATTTATATCCTAGCTCTGAAACAGTTTAATGGACAATAGTAAAATCATTAGACGACTTTGTGTTTCTTGTCAGTGTCTGTTATATTTAAACACCAACATTTTTTGGTGTCCTCTCTCGTTTTCTTCTTTTCTAATTTCAATCTTAATCCAAATGTTTTCCAGCAGTCTTCTTTCCTTAAGTTCATGTATATACACTCTGGACGTAGCATATCATGCCAGTACTTAGTTTATCTGCCATGTTTATGCATTGCTAATTACAACCTGTTCTTCAGTGGTACATCCTGTACTACGCCATACTCTGCCAGTATTTTTGTGTTAGGATATACTTAACTCTCTATTGTTGCATGTTAAGGCCATTTCATACCTGCCTTCTTAAATATAAATGAAGGAAAGGTAGTTCCTTAAAACTTTAAGGTTATTGTTTCTGCTAATAATTTATTCAAAATCTTTTCCTTTTCTGAACAAATTAAAACTCCTTTATCATTTAGTTCAATGTTTCTTCACTAGCTTTAATGTCGTTACACACATGTAGATGTATGTACATGTAATATGTAACACAGATTCATATGTAAAATTTAAAATCAACATTTGGTGACTGTTTTTCATATGTAATTCTACCCACTCTGATCATAATAACCATGAATAATTCACTAGGACATTATAAATAAAATCTATCAGGGTCCTTTAATTCCAACCTTTATGTAACAACAAATTGAGACTTTTCTTTGAAGCTCTAAGAAATGAGAACCATGTAGATATTAGTGCAGATCTTTGTATACATATATACAAAAATATAAATGGTGCATAGAGAGTCTGGATACAGACTTTTAGGTTCTTTTCACTGAGGAATTGCTGTCCCTGTTCAGATGTGATCTGGATTTTTCTTTTGTTTTCACTGTAAAGTTATGAGAGATTCATTTTCATCCTCTCTACCATTACATTGCCACACTCTACCCCCATTTGACTGCAATTTCCAGTAAACTAGAGGTCTTGCTTCTCTCTACATTTGACTGGATCCCCAATGCCAATCCAATGCCAAATATACAATTCTTAAAAACTAAATATTTTCAATAATATTGGTAAACAAATGAATAAAATATTCTTTGTGAGGCCTCTTATTCCATCCTTGTTCCAAGAACTGTACTTCTATTTGCACCAAAGTGCTTAGACTGCATTAGTAAATTCATAATGTTCGTTTCATACATCAGGTTTTTATTGCCTGATTATTAATGAGGCAATGTCTAAAGGCTCAGTCACCTCTTTTCTGTAACCCTTTTATAGCACTCTTCATTTTCCAACTTTGTAATAAAGTTAGTTTATATACACTCTTGGGGTTTCTAGTAGATTGGCTTAAAAAAAGGCAGGCACGGGCTTCCCTATGGCGCAGTGGTTGAGAGTCCGCCTTGTCGATGCAGAGGACACGGGCTCGTGCCCCGGTCCGGGAAGATCCCACATGCCGCGGAGCGGCTGGGCCCGTGAGCCATGGCCGCTGAGCCTGCGCGTCCGGAGCCTGTGCTCCGCAACGGGAGAGGCCACAACAGTGAGAGGCCCGCATACCGCAAAAAAAAAAAAAAAAAAAAAAAAGGCAGGCACCTATGTTAGTTATTATGGTAGGACCATACCTTTTTTGTATCCTCTTTGATATTTAGCATAACTGTGACTTGGCTTGGACAATAAAAGGTGTGCAGCAGTGAATGGTCTGATTTCCGGGTAAAAGTTTTAACAGCCAGTGCGCTTGTCAATGTGTCCCATCCTCCAGTGACAGTGAATGTTGAAACTTGTACTGAGATGTAGCCCACAATGCTTAACGGTTTTTCTTTGAAAATATTTGTTTCCTTTATGTTAAAAAATGTTCCCCTCTATCTGAAAAGAAAGGACAAAGATTTAGCATAGTAGAATATGGCCTATATACACTAAAAAAAAAACAACAAACATTTATCAGAATGGGAATTTGGAAATGGAATTTGGGCTTTTTAATAGTGTTTATTTTGGGGGGCCCTAAGACTAGAGTGTTACTAATTCTGAACTAATTACTATGCTTTGGGGTCATCACAATACAAAAAGAGCTCTACTGACAGTGTTATTAGCCTTCTAAAAATCCATTCTTCCTTTTTCTTTATTATAAGAAGCTTGATATTTACAGAGCAGAAACATGTCCAGTTAAAATATTTGGTTTTTCAAGGTCTTAGAAAGCTAGCTACTTAACATTTTAGGAAAATAATTTGTTATTAATTTACTGAAAACCTTCTATTCTAAACTAAATAACACTCATTTATAAGTTCCTTAAGTGTTTCCTCACTGGTCATGGTTTTTCTGGGTAGCATGTGGCCATGACATGCAGTCCGGTGCTGGGCTGCGGATGAGCTTTTTTTTTTTTTTTTTTTTTTTTTTGCGGTACGCGGGCCTCTCCCGTTGCGGAGCGCAGGCTCCGGACGCGCAGGCTCAGCGGCCATGGCTCACGGGCCCAGCCGCTCCGCGGCACATGGGATCTTCCCGGACCGGGGCACGAACCCGTGTCCCCTGCAGCAGCAGGCAGACTCTCAACCACCGCGCCACCAGGGAATCCCTATGGGCAGGGTTCTTGATGTGTATTAGGAACTACTGTTTGTATGCCCTTACTTGAGATGTAAAATGTGGAAATAAAACAGAAGTCCTCTTTCATTTATTTTCGGATACATTTTGTTTGCAATACTGTATGGATATGGGAATTTTCTACAGTATCACTGAAGTCCAATCTCTGGCTCCACAGGTGTTTAGAGGCTATTGCGTTGACAGCTGCAGTAATTCCATCTTTCATATTGGTAAATCACAAATTCAGTGAATTTTTTAACTCAGAAGTTTCTGTGATGCTTTCTGATACCTTCTTAGTTGTGTCTCAGGTAGAAGCTCCTCCATTGGTCAGTTTTAAAAGTTCTGGGAGTCCTTCCAAGGAGGACCTGGAAGGGAGACTAAAACTCTCCCTGACATATATGGCATTTTCAGAAGATGGCGTGGTTCTCAAGTGAGTTACTGGTATTTTACATTAGCAAAATAACTCGATTTTACAGGTTACAAACAAAAAACATCTGTTTCTCTTTATGCATTTTATTATTTTAGAATAAAATAGGTCATGCTGCTGTAATAAAATTGTCTTTAATCACTTAACAAGCCTAAACTTGACTAAAGCAGTGAATGCCTGGAAACATAATAAATGAAAAAAGCTAGTATTTTTATAACATAAAACTGTATCATTTATAGCTTGTCCATCTCATATTGTCATCCAGCAAAAATAGAAAGCCCAGTAGAGAATTAAGTTATCTTCGTACCTGCTAATGATGGACGCTATTTTTGTTAAGACTGTCAGAATTTACTAACCAAAATTATGACATATAGTCCAAAGAATGCAGTAAACTCTTTATCATGTTAATTAATTGTTCTCTTTTGAAGATCTATTGTGTTGACTAATTGAACATTAATTCAAGTGGAGTGTCCCAGAAAAATAAGAAAACACTTGGGCTCCCTCTTTGTCGTCCGGCTGGTGGCTCTGAGCATTGCCAATGGCCCCGACTCACTCTGACTTTGTGTCCTCATTTAGAGGCCTCGTCTTCTGCACATGGCTTCCTTCCTCATGGTCTGGAAACAACCTGGAGTTGTGTTCTGTTTGGCTGTTGTCTGGCCAGGGCCTTTTGAACAGTACTGTCCCAATGAAGTACTAGATATTATTTATGTAAGAATGAGCTTTTTTTTTTTTAACAATAATATCCTTTCAGAAATTTCTAACTACTTTGTAACTGCATGGCTTAACCTGGTGATAAAAGCAGTTATCAACAGTCTACCTTTTCCAAATCTTAAAAAAAAAACAAATAAAAAATTTAAAACTCTCCCTAACAACTTGCAATGAATTTGTGAGCACCAAATTTCAGGAGTTAAATATGTTTTCTGTTTAAAGTTATCTAGAGGGGTTTGGTTTTCTCTATTGAACTCCAAGGGAGACGACCTGAAACCAGGACAGCACTTTTAAATTCAATTATTTTTTTCTTAAAAATTAAGGACTTTCTTCTTCCCCTTTCCACACTTGGTCTATTTAGTACCACTATCTGACCACTATCCATTAAAGTTTTGTTTCAAAACACTGTTAAAGTGGTTCTCTATGGAATGGACACTAAAAATTGTATATCTCTGCTCCTACACTCCTTAACTTAATGTGCTCACTTTATCTGGAACAACTGTTTTTCTCTAATAAACAAGTATATTTTGATCCTAAAGAGATGTTTCTCTGGCAAATGAAAGTTGTCATGGATTAACTAAAGGTAAATCAGAAATCCAGAGGGGCTCTTACTGTAGATATTGCCCTCTGTGATAAGAAGGCTTTATTTTGTCAGTGAATCATAAACACAGTTTTCTCTGACATTTTATTTCCCAAAGTTTTAATAATATCCCAATCAGGAAATTTAAAAAATTAACATATTTATGTGTATACAAGCATTTCACTTTTGTTTGGTTGTGCCAGGTATAGGAAGGACAGAAGGAAGGAAGGAAGGAAGGAAGGGAAAAATATGGAGTAGAAATATAGAAAGAGTATTTGCAATTACAGAAGTAGAAATATTGCCCTTGGCATAAGAATAAAATAATAAGTATGAAGAGAATATATATAAATACATAACCCACCCTCAAGATGCATCTCTCCGTTCCTACTGGTATTCTTACCACCATGGTGTAGCCCTCTCCCAAATTACACCAGGATAGGTCCATGTGACCAGCAGACTAATAGAATTAGTACGTCAATTTGAGGTCAGGTTATAAGGACTGTAGGTAATTCTCTTGTGGGCTCCTTGTTTGCTTGTGCTCTCATTCTCTTTCTTCCTTTCCTCACTCACTCTGGGGAGGCCAGCATCCCCGTCATGTGAGCAGCGCTATGGAGAGGCCCACACAGCAAGGAATCAAAGCCCCTTGCACTCAGCTTCTGAATGAGTATGATGTAGATTGTCTGGAACCTTCATGAGACTGTGGCCACACAGACAACTTGAGTGCAACTCATGAGAGACACTGAGTCAGAAGCACCCATTAAGGCATGTTGGGAGTCCTGACCTTCAGAGAGTGTGTGAAATAACACACATTTGTCGCTAAGTTTTCAGGTGTTTTGTTACACAACAGATATCTAATACAACATATAAATATGAAAATAGGTGTATGTTTATGTATATGCATGTGTGTATATATACAAATATATATATGCATATATATTTACCTTTAACTTTGATAAATGTTGCTGATTAAAGTTAAATACAACTATTTAAAATCAACATTGATTTCAGCTCAGCATTGCAACAGATGGCCAAATGCCTTAAAGTAACTTAAAATATAAATACCTACTGCCATCTATTGGAGATTTTAATAACTTCCATGCTTATTTAGTGATGTTTATTTTTTTTTAGGGTGAGCTGTGTTTGAAATATACACAAATATATTCAAGCTCTTGAATATCAGCAGTTTTATCCAGAAAAATATTTTATTATTCATATTATCTAGTTAGATAAAAGCTTATCTTAAGGAAAATATACATTCATTATAATGTCAAAACTTCTTAAAAAGTATCTTCACTATGCATATTTATATTTTAAGTTCAAAGTCTCCTTAGATAAAGTATTTAATTTGATTTTTATTTAATTTTATAACTCTTTTATAAATCATTAATAAAAACAAATTTATTTTCAACATAACTTTAGTGTAAAGTGCATTGCATTTTCCCCTAAATCTTATTGAAGTTTGATAAGCTGACAATGACTATGAGTAATGAAGAGATTGTTCATTAACTAAATTGCATTATTCTAAACAACTGTTAATTAACGGCTTTTTTTTCTATTGGGTAAATTAAAATATAATTTATGGCCTGTGGTATTTTTAAATTACTAATAAGAACCCTTAAACATGAAAATGTAGAGTTCACATTAACAACTGGAAAAATATTAGCTCTTTCACAAAACTTTCTGAAGATAAGGAATGGAGAAGCATCAGGACTCCCAGTACATTCCCTGCCTCAACTGTCTTAAGTAATAGAAAGCAATGGTCAATCTTCACTCAACATCTCATGCAGAACTCTTCTCTTTTAGAACAACTGCTCTGGTGACACCTAATATATGTTTAGATTTCATAGTATCAAATTACTCTCAGTTGCTGGGGTTTTTTCCCATACATTATCTTCTATATTTCTTTTATTCTGTACATTGCTTATCACATTTTGAGTAGTTGCTAAGTGTTTAATAATGATGATAATGAGTATCTCAGAAAGAGCAAAGCAAGATATAATTGTATAACAGCAAGATGATACATGGATAGATAGATAGATAGATAGATAGATAGATAGATAGATAGATAGATATTCCACTTGCAAAGATTAGAATAAAGACTCTAAAATCTATACTAAGTCCAACTCAGGTAGCTCAAATTTATTCTTTTGTTAGGCTGGCTTCTCCTGCCTATAAATCTTTCTGTCCCAGTGGGCTAGTCATTATAGATAATTGGTTAGTGTGTTATTTTCATGCTGAGTGGAATAGCTATGTTACTAAAAGCGTTTTTTATAGGCCATATATTGACACTTGGATAATTTAAGAAAAATATGAATCTCATAAAACACCTGGTATTCATTATCTATGTATATCATCCTGTTCAATATTTTGATGACTTACCCCCTTCTGTGTAGATGACAGAAAAAAATCTCTTTCATAAGAGAGAATTTATATCTGTATGAGCTGCACATACAGTGCAATGCAGCACATTTATTTTCCAACTGTTCCCTTTTAGTGCAGAAGATGAGGTAGAGCTACTGAAGTATGTAAGAAAGTGTTGATTGTGAAGAAATTTATGAGAATCCAATCGACATTATCTCATTTTTGACTTACTTTTTGCCAACTAATGGGAATTGTGGCTGAATCTGTCAGAAAGAAATTAACAAAGACTAGAGGATAATTCGTAATGTACAATTAATAAGCAATTTTCTTTGATGGCTCGTTTATAAATGTTGGCTACTATAGGAAATTATCCACAAAGGACAGTCCATTCTCCTGTTTATAATTAATTTTCACTTTGTTAACAAAGATTTTCTTGCAACTATACTGACCTTATAAACTTGTGTTTGAAAAACAGGAAGAAATATTTTAACAACGGTTTATTTTGCACTTCTCAGGTGCCAAATGGCACAAATATAGTCATTTTTGACATGATACTGGTTTTCTAAAATTTCTTATGTTAAAATGAAATGTGAAGGTAATTAACTATGATACATATTTTATTACAAATTATACAAAGGAATGCAAAATTTTATAAATCAATAGAAATTATGTCTATATATTGTATCAGTCATCATATTTAGTGACTCAAATTAGCCAACTACTTTGGTACCAGTAGTACATATTGGTAAATGTTTACATCTAGTCTTTTAGTTTATTCTAATTGTTAATTGTTACTGTGTACTGTCAACTAATGTGTATTTAGAATAAAAATAGTAGAAATTGATGTTGATTATGGAAACAACAGTTCTAATTTAATCTGTATTAATTACTAATAGGTCAGACTGTGCCAGAGACAAACGTCTACACAGTGAATGCCTTAGTAGATTGAACACAGCGACCAATAATTGCTTAATATATTTCTCCAGAAAATGGAAGCTGGTCTAAGCTTAGTCTATGGAAATAGACTAAAATACAAAGATGGAGTTAAGAGAATCTTTGGTAGCATGGAAGACTTCCTGTGATCAGAAAATGAGAGTAAAAGCAAAACAAAACTAAATGAGATGGAGGAAAAAAGAGGACAACTACAAAGTCATCACATTTAGAAAGTGGAAATGGAAGAGAGATGTTTCCAAAATATATCGATATATATCTCACTTTGTGAACCCTATGGGGTAAAAGAATTGTTAGGTGAGTGAAAGGACTAGAGAATGCCCGTGGAACCAGTTTATGGACTGAGTTCTTTGGAGGTGGACTGGTTTCTTGGCACTCACTTGTTCATTCAATTCTTCATTCATTCATTCAATGAGTATGAATTTAGCACTTTCCATATTCTAGACACAGTTCTAGGTACTGAGTATTCCACAATGAACAAAACAGGTATCTGCCCCCTCTTGAGTTTGAGTTTGGTCCGGTATTGCTATATGCTGGAAAAGTTTCACTTCTCAGGTGTGATTCATTGTTTACTTCACAAAGGTAATGAGGGAGAATTCCCCCCGTGGGAGTGGGCTTAGATGCAGTATCATTACAACAATCCACTCCTGACTGATACTTGAAGATTGGCCTCCAAACGCGGTTCATTAAATTAGTTACAATATTCCTTTCCACTTTGAGATACCTGATAGCACAACACCTTAGAAGTCTGCTTGTCAATTTAGTTTGGGGACATCTTCTCGTATTATGTCGTCTTCAGGCAGAGTGCTCCCCAGATCAATAAGTCTGACATTTTCCCTTAATGAATGTCTCTGTGTTACTGTGGTTCATCCTCATTTTTCTCCTGGTAATGGCCTTGATCTCAGAACAGATGAACAATGATACCCAGTAGAGGATCAGAAGAATGGCGGTCTTCAATGATCTCATAAAGCTGCCGTGATAGTCCATGTTACATAGCAACCCCATCCTCAAAGTGGAAGAATCTTCACCTTGAGGAAATGGGGAGAGAGATCTAGTGTAAAATTTTGGAATTACCTGGGGGTATAGATTCCCCAGTTACAGGATCACTCTCCTATGTTTCTAATTCCCTTGACCTAATGACATGGTACATACTACTGCAAGTCTAAAGATATAATTTCCAGAATCATCTGGGTAAAATGACTCTTGCCTCTATTTCCTAGTCCTAAATTTAGTAATACTGATAATATTAGACTTGACTACAAAACAGTGATTGTTAAGAAATATACCCAACATTTTGCTTTCTGCCCACCTCCACCGCAGCCATTTTGTGTTCTGGGAAATGGCTTACTGCAAAGAACCAACCGTCTTTCCTCATATGATATAGGTAAGACTCACTCTCCACTCTCTCTCAGGACTTTCATAAGACCAACTTTGATACCCTTGTTTGTCTATGATAAGTCCAAACACAGACCTTTTTCCCTTCTGCCTGAACTTGCTGTCAAGGTCAGACACAGATTGTCAAACTCCCTGTACTTTGATGAATGATTAACTGAGATTAGAACTTTTTCCCTTGAAACTAATTGGACACAGAGATGAACATTTCCTGTAAAGCTAACTGGCCAGGACTTCCTCTTTTTGAAAAGCAATTCCAACTCTAAACCACAACACCTGTAATGTCTCTACTCTCCCCATGAAGCCTAAGCTGAAGTCACCTGCTGAGACACCATGATCTCAGATCTGGGGCACCCTCTCTTTGCAATAGCCTGAGTGAGATCAATGCCTTTACCTGTTTGATTTTTGTCTCTGACATGTATTTGGACCAAGCGCTATCAGCCTGTATAAGCTGTGGATGTTACTTAAGATAATTGTTAGTGCTAAATGTACTGTACGCCAATAATCTTATTTCTCTATGGACAACTCCAAGAATGATGAGGTATACCTGATCCAGTAAGGTGATCTCTAGCTTGCATCTAGGTAGTGCTGTATGCTTATGGCTAGACCTGAGGACTGCAGAAGGACAAATATACTTCCTTTATTTAAACATTATCACCCACAACTGTGTTCCTTTTAGAATATAGCTAATCTCCCTATTGGTTATCTTAATGGTGCTGATTTTCTTCTACAGCCCTCGTATAAACGTTTCTTTAAAAAAAAAAAAAACACTCTTGTTTATGCCTTAATTTCAGTTCAAATCACAGGTACCATTGACGTTTGTCAATGTAGTAGTTGAACCCCATCCTTGGGGAGTATTTAGTGGAAAAACTGACAATAGAGAACTGTCTCCTCATTTCTGCAAATTGCATGAGCAATTTGTTTATTTGGCCTTCAGCCACCTAAGGCTAAACGCAGAAATATTTCAAGTAACAGGGATAAAAAATTGTGTAATTTTTCCTAATAGCACTGAGGTTGTTGACCTGGAACCAGAATTTCTCTGCCTTCTGCTGTATTATCATCAAGGCAAGAAAAAGTAAGCAACACACTCTAACATAGTTACACTCAGTTGTCATCAAGTTTCCAGAAAGCACCCTCCTCCTCTGTGTTAATGTGTCCTAGGTTGTAAGAGACAATAGGAAAGATTTGAGGTGCTCCATTCCTACGAAGGACTAACAGTTCCTCATCCCACGTACTGCCTCCACAACTAAGTCTACATTATCATTAAGGGTCTGCTTCTTATAACCACAATTCCTAAAGAGGTGGTTTTGAAAGTGCAATGATAAAATATAAGTATATTCTATACAGGAATAGGGCCTGGCACATAGTACCTTCCCAACAAATGTTTAGTTCTATACATACTACTATACACACACACACACACACACACACACACACACACACACACACACACACGTCTCTCTGGTCCCTGACTTTACTTTTATTTATTTTTTTACCTTTTTAAAAAAAATTTTATCTTATTTAATTATTTTTGCCTGACTTTACTTTTAAAATCAAAATAATGTCTTTGCTGTCATTAGCTTTATTTTATCTATGCTTTTAAACATTCCATGTAGCATCTGTCTGTTTTCCTCCACTTTAACATTCTCAAAAAAGGTCATTTGATATTAATAAATTATATCATAGGGCAAAGGGAAAGACATTTACTTTGAGTTATTAGCTCATATTTATCCAAGTCACAGTCAGATGCAGTCCTTTCTACAAGTCATTGACATTTCTAGATAAATGAGATAACACATTTCCATGAATACAGGAAAAGTCAATTCACCAGAGGCTAGAGTGAGGGATTATGGGGAAATTCATTTCCCTTGCCTGTTGTCCTTCATTAACAAAAATGAGGAACTGAGATCATTACAGAGCTGGTTGAGAATTAAAAAGGAATATAACAGTTACCATTAAAGCAACTCTTGAGGAATAATAATAGGATAAATAATGTAATACTCTATAGGCCTATTTCTTCTAATTCCCATTAAAGCACAAATCTTAGCACTGAGAATTCTAGCAAGATATTTGGCAGGACAACTACTGATTGATATTCTAGTTAACATGTTTTTTGAATTCAGACATATTTGCCTTATATTTTAAAGAACATGCTGAGAAAACATGGTACTATATACACTGTTTCTCAGGGAGACACTCAAGAGAAAGGGCTTACCAGAACACTACAATACTACCAGTCAGTCTTATCTTATCTTGTAATGTCAACACATAGGGAGAAAGGACTCGTGAATAAAATATGCTTTGTTTCTTCAAACCACAAGAGAATAACCTGCCTTGTGTCACTTGGTTGAGACCTCCTCCAGTAAATTGCAAATCCCTCATTGTTTGTAATAATCTTCCTAAATCTACAAAATCCTAAATCTACAAAAAAGGATAAAAGAATTTTAAAATTCAGTATTGTTTTAAACCATAAAGCCTAGTGAATTCCTCCTAGTACCTCAGATCACAATAATAAGATTTGAGTGACAGGTTTTAGAAAACTCTATAAATTAAATTAATGGACATATTCTAGCATACTTTTAATTCATGATGATTAATGACAAGACTTTATAAGATTAGCATTAATCAGTAAATAATAGTCATATTCTGCACATCTTGTGTGTTTTCTGGCATTCATGTTTAGGTATGACATAACATGAGGTTTTGCTATTCAAATTCCCTAGCATTAATAAATGTATCTACAGATTTTGGAAATAAAGGTAATCCTTGCAAAAGAAACAAATAAGAAGCATCACATAACAGATTTAATTAGGTATTTTGGTAAGTTACTCTAAGAATGCCTGTAAATGTGTTATTGAGTAGTTTAACAAAGGCTTTAATTAGACCAGATGAAGAAAGTATAAAATATTAATTGAAGTCAGAATAGAGTTGTTTTGAATAAGATTTATTTAACGAAAAGATGTTGCAAAAAAGAGTATGCTGTCTTCATATAAAAAAAGAAGAACTTGTAAGTACATACACTTAAAATTTTTCCATCATGTCCAGGAAACAGAAAGGGAAATAGGTAGTTCAGGAACCAGTAGCTGAGTACTTGAAATGCCCTCAGAAGACTCTGAAAACCTGGGCAGAATTCATATCTCTTCAACTACCACTTCCGTTTTGCTGACTCCTGTCCTCTGAAGTCAACTTTTTACCCAAACTTGGAATTTCCAAATAATAGGATGATAGAATCCTATTACTTGGATTAGGACCAAATTAGGATGGTCTCTAATTTGATTTCTTCAAAGAACATTTGCTGAACATCTAACCTTCTCTACGTCAGACAGTGATAAAACAAAAATTAATCAGAATCAGAATTAATCTTTGTAATTTTAGGGTTTTTAAAAATTAAAATATATAGAATTAGAATTGGAGTATATATGTGTACAAGCATATATGCGCGCACACACGTGTGCTCTTCTTATATGCATGTGTGTATGGTGCGTGTGTGCGTATATATGTGTACAAGCATATACGCGCACACACACGTGTGCTCTTCTTATATGTGTGTGTGTGGATATGGCGTGTGTGTGCGCATATATGTGTGCAAGCATATATGCACGCACACACGTGTGCTCTTATATGTAGGTGTATATGGCGCGTGTGTGCGTATATATGTGTACAAGCATATATGCGCGCACACACATGTGCTCTTCTTATATGTGTGTGTGTATATGGCATGTGCGTGCGTATATACATATGCAAGCATATATGCGCACACACACGTGCGCTCTTCTTATATGTATGTGTGGATATGGCGCGTGTGTGCGTGTTAGTCTTAAGCAGCTGATGATGTAACAGGAGTTTCCCAAAGAAGAGTATTTGCCCAGAGGTTTTCTGCCTTCCACAGGGGCAGATTAACCAGCATGCTAACTTTTTTTTTTCTTAATTCTTTGAAAGTGTTTTGAAATTCCAACGATAGGAACACATAATGTAATTTTAAAAATCGGAGCTGAATTTTTGAATAACAGATGGAGATAATGAGAATAGAGAAGTTCCTCTCGGTATAAACATATCAAATATTGGTTGTTACATGATCCCTTAACCGTCAGGGTTTTATACACTGATTCCTGGGACAGAAAGTGTGTCTTCTCAGGCTGGCAGTGCACAAGCTAAGGAAGTGTCTACTCTCTTACTCATTAAATATGGAAAGTATCAGCAGTGCGGTTGAGCTCAATTAATCATTACAAAGACAAACATGATATAAATCATTTGAAGCAGCTGCTAAGGCAAACTTCAGAAGTATAATGCCAATTTAAAAGTGTTTTCCGGGTTCCCCTGGTGGCGCAGTGGTTGAGAGTCCGCCTGCCGATACAGGAGACAAGGGTTCGTGCCCCGGTCCGGGAAAATCCCACATGCCGCGGAGTGGCTGGGCCCGTGAGCCATGGCCGCTGAGCCTGCGCGTCCGGAGCCTGTGCTCCGCAACGGGAGAGGCCACAACAATGAGAGGCCCACGTCCCGCAAAAAAAAAAAAAAGAAAAAAAAAACTTCTTGGTTTTAGGGGATGATTACTCTAATGTTGAAAATGAATCCCATAATAAGGTATGTTGCCACCCATTCTTCCATGGGAAAAATGATACTGTCAAATGTTGAGGAAACCACTACCAAGAGAAGTATGCTGACCAGGCACATTCTCTCCATGAACAAGCTTCTGCATTTAGGTAGGAATTTTTGGAAGCATGGAGGTCAGAGATTGATGGTCTTTCAAAAGCTTAAGTAAGGTGACATTAGCTGTCAAAACACAGTTGCTCTGATAAAATTGTTGATTGGTTGGCACTTGGAGGTGTTATGGGAGTGAGACCATTTCTAATTATTCAACTGAAGTAAGAAGCTGTCACTGTTTGGTTTGCTTGTAAAAAAAAAAACTGTCATTAACCAATTGATTGGATTAAAATCTAATTTGGGTGACTACTTGATAAATAGTTCTAGAATAATTAGACTTTTCTTTCGACTGTGGTAATATTTTATTCTCAGTTTCCCCTTTCAGTTTTCACACATCCAAAGCTGCAGGGGAGACCGTCAAGGATTTTCCATGTCCTCACTACTATTGTTGAAATGAGGCTTCAACAATTGCCAATAAATATTTTTCAGTGTGAGCATCAATCAGCATGATGTCATTCCAGTTTTTTCTTTGAATCACTTTTTTAATTTAATTTTTATTTTATGTTAGAATATGGTTGGTTTGCAATGTTGCGTTAGTTTCAGGTGAACAGCAAAGTGATTCAGTTAGACATATACATATATCCATTCTTTTTCAGATGCTTCTCCCACGTAGGTTACTTTTTGAATCACCTGTTAAGAAAATACTTATCCAGAAACATTTAAAATTCTGGACAACAAACTTCAAAGACCCCTAAGGCAAACAAGCAGAACTAGAATTATAAGAAATGAATAAAAAATTCTGGAACAATGACCCAAGACTTTCCTTGCTTGATAGAGAAAGCAAGACCCAAATACATCTTGTCTAACATAGCTGGGTTTTCATTTCTCTAAGCTTACATATAGATTATTTCACATTACTGGTCCACAGGAATTATTAGCAGTAGTACAGACTCTCCTTTGGACACAGAACAAAAATCCAAGACAAATCTATTGTTCACAACTATTTATATGAAAAATTTAAATGGTTTGTGCTGCCCTAGAACTTGGGCTGTGCTGTTTGCTATGTCAACCAAAGTGATGGACAAGTTCTAGATGACCACTTTGAATTCTTCAACCCTCATTAATGGAATTAATATCATTAGATGTTTGTTCCACTAATGGTTACTCGTATCTCTAGAAAGAGTGATATTCATTCAGATCCTTGTAATGAGACATCATTTTCTTAGGGTACTGGAAAGTCATTTACTTGAAATAGTCTACTTTCCAGGCCAAACAATCAGCCGTGGTTCTGGGTTTGTTACTGAAAAGTCTATTTTCTGTATAGGAAAGAGAACACAGAAGGTGGAGAGGGGTTATGATCTTCTTTAGTGTAACTATAATTATTTTATTCCTGGGTGTTGGCATGACAATCATTATTGTACCTTTCTTCATTTATGTATCATCTACCAAAAATATTGTTATTGCTAATGTTAGTGTAACTTTCTGCCAATTTATACAAACCCGTATGGTTTTTAAAAAGCCTCCATTGTTAGGGGAATTTACCTACTATAACAGAAACAACATGAACAACTGTTAAAGGCACTAATTAATATTTGTTGTCAGATTCATTATTTAAAGTTGGTGGGTTTTACAGTATTGAATAAAATCTTGCAAACTCCATTCTCTAAAGGAAAAATGGGAGTTATAAGTCTGGATTCAATCAGGTTGTAGAACCACTCAGTAGTTTAAACAGGGAAAGTTTAAAGTAAATAATTAGTAATATGCAGAATAGGAGAGTAACTGTAAAGATAGATACTATAAAGTACCCTAGGGCTCAAGCAGAGTACTCAAGGAAGGGCAAATGTAGATGAGTAGATCTTCACCAGACTGGGGTTCAGACCTTGCCGAAGAAAGTGTAGTTGCAGTCCAGGAGATAGATGGCTGTTAAGCTTTCTAGGTTTCTGGGGCAGAGGTGATCCACAGTAACCATGCTGGAAGGAGCCAACGCTCTGGGGAGTAGATGAGCCAAGACTGGTCGGCAGGCACACAGAGTGTCACAGCACTACAGTAAGAAGCCTGGAGTGCAGGGCGTCTGTGTTGGAAGTGGTCGTTGTAATTGACAAGTAATTGTAACTAGCAGTGTAATTGGAAAGATGGTCGTTGCAGCTAGGCAGAGTTGTAATGTCACTGTCACCAAGCGCCAGAACACACACCACCACTGGATGTCCCACAGATGTTCTGTTGACGGACTGTGCAGCAGGACCAAGAAAAACCAAAACGGGAGTTGAAACCAGAGACGCTTTCACCTGTAATGTCCCTTCAGCATCCTCTACTGGGCAAAGCATAGCATCAGGCTCACTGTGTGGAGGAAATGCCTAGTGTCAAGTCCATTTTCACAGAGCAGATAATGAAGGGAGAATTGGAGTTGAGAGAAAATCAACTGATAGCTAACAGAGAGGAACATATAAAATCTATTCATGTAAATTACAGTTAAGGACGTTTTAAGTTAATATAAAGAAAATTATTTTAGAAACTATCCTTATAATGGAATAGTTGCAATGATTAGTTGACAAATCGAAAAGGTTAAAGAATTTGCCATAAAAGAAAAAGAAACAAGTTACAAAAATTTAAAAATAGGAAACCAAATTATGCATGATTTTTATGGTTATAGAAATGGAAACTGCAGGCAAATTATTACAATTAAAGAGGGAGTACAGCAAGTTTCCTAAATTTAAGGTCAATATACAAAACTCTATTGACTTTCAAAATGCCAGCAAAAAGAGCACCTGGAATTTTTACAAAATAGAATTTTAAAAAGCAACCAAAAATGTTACATCTAAACATCTCTGTGACACAGCTGCAAAATATTTTATATAACAAAATCATACAATGTAAAGAATGTTATAAAAGAAATGTAATTAAATGGAAACATATCATAGTTATATACAAAGACGTAGTATCACTGAAATACCAATACTCTTTTCAAAATATTTCATAATTTAAATTCATTTTCAGTAAACATTACCAAGAGTTTTTCAGAGACCCAGGTTATAAAATATGTATGGAAAAAACTAATTGCTTAGAATAGCCAAGGGAATTATAAAGAAGAACAAGGTAGGAAATCGCTGAATCAAATATCAAAACATAAAAATTATAACTTAAGCACTGTGGGGAATTCAATCAGAGTTATTTGTACAAGGATAAAAAAAAATAGATCAGTGAAACACAGCAAATAGCCCAGATCATAACCCACACACATATTTGCAACTTGGTATATGGCATGTGTAGCATTACTTGTCAATTGGAAAAGTGAATGTTATTTCTGCTTTAATGGATGATACATGTGGGACAAAAAAAGCTGAAATTGAATGATGAACATTGCTTTATTGTCTCCTACTGTGTTATGCTGCTAATGAAAAATCTGATACTTCTTCAATGAGGGTTGCATTCTTCTGTCAGTAAGATTTATTTTTACTTTCTTCCTTTATATGCTTTCTAAGGCTTATATTGGCGAAATGAAAATTCACAAGCTTATCTGTAGTTGTGATTATTATTCTAGTTTTTCACTAGTTGAGACTTTCATTGACAATTTGTATTTTCCTTGGCTCTGAGAATTTGACAGAATTGTAACTTTGATTATTTTTCCCACTCAATTTTCTCTGTTGCTCTTTTTAGGGACTTTTAGTAGAAAATCATTAAACTTTCCTGATTAGTCTTCCAATTTTTGATACGTTCTCTTTATTGTTCTTCTTTTTATGTTTTGTAGACCCCCCTGTAATGTCATACACATTCTTTCCACTGAAGTTCTCATCATCTATGCTTTTTAAAATTGTCTCATTTTCTTCCTTGCTCTCTAGCTGCTGTATTCTTGATCATTTTGGGCTGAGTTATCATTCAAATCTTTCTGATTCAAATCTTTCTGATAAAAATTCCCCTTCTACTGTCTTTATTCATTAAGCAGATATTTATTTAGTGACCACAATTATCCAGACATTCTTCTAGGACCTCAGGATATGTTAATACAACTTGACATGGTCCCTCTCCTCATGAATGTTAATCTAAATTCCTGAATGATATTTGCTACTTCCAGTTTCAATTTCTCAACTTGTTCATCTTTGACCTCTTCTTCTATTCTGTTTGCTTTATTCAGTTTTCAACTTGTTACCAAACCAAACTTGAGTCCATTTGCCAGATACACAGCAAAGCCAATCTACTGACACCAGCTTGTGGTCCAGGGAAGTACAGTGTTCATGGCAAGTCCAAGCAAGGAGAACAGGCAGCTCATGCTCAAGAGACCTGAACTCCCTGATGGTTTTCAGGGAAGGGATTTTAAAGACAGTGTGAGGGAGAGGGTCACAGGGTGTGGATCAACTAGTGCTCAGTTCTCTGACTGGTTGATATTGAGGGTGATGTTTCAGGAATCTCAATCATCAACCTTCTGATTCCAACCAATCTGTGGTCTGCATGCTGGTGGGCAGCATGCAGTTAGTTTCTTCCACTTGGTGGGCATTGTGGTATCTACAAAACAACTTAAGGGTGTGGCTCAGGATATTATCTACAGCCCTTAAAGAGGGACTAAAAGTCCTTGACTTTGTTTTATGGCTCAACTATTATTATTTTGTCTTGCTTGACTGTTTTTGTTTCTGCATTTTTTCACTTCTCCGATTAAATTTGCTCTTTGGAACTTGGAGAAGCCCAAGAGGTTAAAGCTTTTCTACAAATAAGGTGTGGAGGACACAGGAGGGGTTTCTCTCCCTGGGAAGGTCCTGGAGGGTCCTGCTCAGTTTCAAACTAAATATTGGATTTTTGTCATATTTGAGATGAAATAAATTAATTACCTAATTTTCTAGGTGTTAAGTGGATCCATTCCCCATGTATGCCTCACTCCTAAGAGGTAATACACAATAAGTCTCCATGTATGTGAGCAGTGCACATCACCCGGTGGGCTTAAATTTAGGGTGTATAGACAGGAAACCAGAAGGTAGGCTATGTACAATCCATAATGTCAAGTATAGAGGCTTTATTCTGGGTCACCAAAACCTGAATTAAATCTATAATTTCCCTCCCAACAAGCAGCTCCATATTTTAGATAGGACATGCAGAAACAGTGCTTGATTATCTGCTGCGTGGCATTTTTAGAGTAGAGGAAGAGCAAGTAGCAGGCTAATTTTTCTATAAATGACTTCTTAACTAATCATCCTCTTTCTGCTGTACTATCCACTCCTATCTGTGCTCCAAGCCCTATGATTGGAGTGTCTCCTCAGTCCTCAAGGAAAGCTGCCCTCACAGCTCTGCTCGTCCAGCCTTCTTCCCAGTGAGAGGCCTACTGCACCCACAGCACTGTTTTTCTCTTCCCCTAAAATCCCAGTCATGTCTACTACCAAACTTCATTCATAATGCTCTTACATTGATGAGTACTTGTTCTTCTCACTACTAAAAGTTCATGACCTTGGCTATTTTTAATAGCAGTTTGATAAGATTTTGAAAGAGGAAAATGTATGCTTAATAGTTCATACTGAGCTATTTTAAATGTTCTCAATTTTTGTTATATACACTTGGCTTAATATCATGAATGGTCAGAGTAAAATATTTAAAACCAAATATTTCTAAAATTAATTTGAACAATGTGACTAAAAAGGGGTTAATTTCCAAAATATACAAACAGCTCATATAAATCAATATCAAAAAAACAAACAACCTAATTTAAAAAAATTGGACAGAAGATCTAAAGAAACATATCTCCAAAGAAGACATACAAGATGGCCAACAGGCACATGAAAAGATGCTCAACCTTGCTAATTATTAGAGGAATGCTAATTAAAACCATAATAAGGTATAAACTCATAGCAGTCAGAATGACTAGCATCAAAAATCTACAAATAGACTACCTTTCTCATATGTGGTAACCACCAGTTTGTTCCTTGTATCAGTGAGTATGTTTTGTTTTATTTATTCATTTTTTTTGGTTTTTGGATTCTGCATGTAAGTGAAAATGTGCAGTATTTATCTTTCTCTGTCTGACTTATTTTACTAACAATAATATCTTCAAAAATCATCCATGTTGTCCCAAATAGCAAGATAGCAAGATTTCCTTCTTTTTTATGACTGAGTAATATTCTAGGGTGTGTGTGTGTGTGTGTGTGTGTGTGTGTGCATCTCTTCTTTTTTATCCATTCATATGTTGATGGGCACTTAGGTTGCTTTCATTTCTTGATTACTGAGAATAATACTGCTATGAATATTGAGGGGCATATATCTTTTCAAATTAGTGTTTTCCTTTTCTTCAGATAAATACCCAGGTGTACAATTGAGGGATAGTATGGTAGTTCTATTTTTAATCATTTGATGAGACTCCATACTGATTTGCATAGAGGCTGAACCAATTTACATTCCCACAAACAGTGTAAAAGTGTTCCCTTTTCTCATGTATATCGTGTACAAATATGTTCTCCTATTTAGTAGGTTGCCTTTCCTTTTCTTTTTTTTTTGATTGAGGTACAATTTTACAACATAATGATTCACAATTTTTAAAGGTTATACTCCATTTACAGTTATTATAAAAGATTTGGCTATATTCCCTATGTTGTATAATGTATTCTTGTAGCTTATTTATTTTATAGATATTTTATTATTTTTCACTCAATTGTAACTGGGATCGTTTTCTTGATTTCTCTTTGTGATAGTTCATTTAGTAATGAAATGCAATAGATGTCTGTATATTAATTTTGTATCCTGAAACATTATTGAATTCATTTCTTTAGTTTTAAAAATTTTTTGTGGCATCTTCAAAATTTTCTATATATAGTATTATGTTATCTGTAAATAGTGACAGTTTTACATCTTCCCTTCCAATTTGGATGCCTTTTATTTCTCTTTCCTGTCTGATTGCTGTGGCTAGGATTTCCAATATGATGTTATATAGACATGGGAAGAGTGGGTATCCTTATCTTCTTCCTGATCTTGGGGGGAAATCTGTCAGCTTTTCACTGCTAAGTACAATGTTAGCTGTGAATTTGTCATAAACGGTCTTTATTATGCTGAAGTGTGTTCCCTCCATAGTCACTTTGTTGAAAAATTTTATTATGAATATATGTTGAATTCTCTCAAATGTTTCTTCTGCATCTATTAAGATGATCATATGATTTTTATTCTTCATTTTGTTAATGTGGAGTATCCCACTGATTGATTTTCTGTTGTTGATCTTTGCATTCCTGGAATAAATTCTACTTTACTAGGGAATATAATCCATTTAATGCACTGTTGAATTCAGTTTGCTAATATTTTGTTGAGAATTTTTGCATTTATATTCAACAGGAATATTAATCAGTAATTTGCTTTTTTGTAGTATCTTTGGTTTCATTAAGTGTTTTTTTGTTTGTTTGTTTTTCCTGGGGTTTTATCTTGTTCTTTTGTTTGGAACACATTCCTTGTCTTCTCATTATGTTTGAATATTTCTGTTTGTCTCTATGAAATTAGGCAAAACAATTACCTATCCTGACCTTAAAGGTATAGCCTTGTGTAGGAACTGTCTGCCTGTGCCCAGTGGATTTGGTGGGAGAGTTGCATCTGAAGCAAGTGCAGGCTGGGGCCTTTTTTGGGGGGAAGTGCTGAAGGCCATTGCCTTAGCAGGGGTGGGGGTGGGGGTGAGAACTGGAGCCCAGCACAACCCCAAGCTTCTCCCACAGTGTGTGGGGACCACTACCTTGCCAGGGGTAGACTGGAGCCAGGAGTTGGCTAGAGAGGGAGCATGATTTTAGCTGCAGTTTCTCCCAGGGTGTGCTGGCAGCCACCACATTGCAGAGGGCAGGAGCCACAGCCTAGTACAACCTGGAGAGTGCACTGAGGTGTTCTTGGCAAGCTGGCGAGACCATCAGACCCTATTCAGTCTGCTGCTTTCACACTGGGGTTGGGAGTGAGCAAGTCTGCACATGCACCCTTTAAGAGAAGAGCCTTGATTTCCCACAGCCCTTCTGTAAGCTCCACTGGTTTGCAAACCAGGGAGTTCATCTTCCTGGTGCCAGACTCCAGGGCTGGATACCCAGTGTGGGGCTTGAATCTTCACTCCTTAGGGAGAATCTCTGAGCTTGTAATACACCTCCCCTCCTCTGAGTTGCCCCCCAGGGAATGGAGGCAGTGGGGGTTCTGACTAGATCACTTCTCTTTCCCTCCTACTAGTGTCAGTACGTTTTTTTCTTTATATCCTTGGTTGTAGAAGAACCGTTCTGCTAGTCTTCAGGCCATTCCCAAAGAGAACTGGGGTATATGTAGTTTTGGTGTGTTCCTGAAGGGAGAAGAGCTCAAGTTCTCCCACTTTCACCATCCCGATCCTGACTTAGCACAACAGATTTTTACATTGGGATCTGTGAACTGAAGTGCTGACCCTGAGGTTTGTGCTGTATGCAACTTTTCACAGTGAACAGACCATGGCAGCTAAAATTTGAACAGCATTATTGGGGAGCTGGTATTATTTCACTAAAACATGGTAACTAAAATCTGTGCATATCAGAATGGTGCAATATGACAACTGCTAGTATATTATAATTTTTAACCTTAAAGAATATTTCTAAAATTGCTTTTAAGTTAAAAATGGAGAAACATAGAGTAAAAAATGACTGGTACACAGAAAAAAGGGAATATTATACGTAATTACTTGTGGAGGAAACCCAACTTGTTTTTATGGTGTATACCTGAGTAAGACACTGTGCCTATGAAAGTTTTGTTTTGGAATGGTGTGACTTTTTTGCTGATGGAGAAAATATGACATAGATAGCTGAGTTTTCTTATGAAATACAGAGTAATGAGATAATTTTAAAATTCTGTATGCAGAATTGTCTTCATAATTGGCAAGATGCAGTACAAAATGAAGGTATGAGACCTTGTATTCAAAACTTATTAAGAATTTCAAGACAGAAACAGCATATGCTCCTTCTGAGCATATGACCTGTGACACTGTACAGAGGACATGCCCAGGAAGCCCACCTTGCATGCAACAATTTAAGCTGGCGTATTGTTAGGTAGTATGTTGGTATATTTTTAGCTAGCTGAGCAATTCATTTTAAACTGGTTGCCTTGGTATGATTATTTATACTACAACTTTTCACTCTCAAAATTTTCCTATATAGGCTCTGAATTCCATAGTCACTCTGGTTATAAGTAAATATGTTAAAGCTGACATACTCTTGACAAAATGAATAGTTTATAATTTTTGAATAATGGATACTGATAGTGATGGTTCATTGGTATTATGCTTTCTTATAAAGATTAATAAGACCTTTCTGGTCTCAATAAATCTGATATATAGGAAAGACAACTGGAAAGGAGGAAATGGGGTAAAGGAGAAAGGGGACATCTCTTGGGTTACAGCCAGAGCTCACTCTGGAGGATGGGAAAATGAGTGTCAATGATCCCATTGTAAAGAATATAATGCCCTCTTCAATTTCCAGCTCCCAATTTCTTTCTCATAAGCCAAGACAGATTAAAACTGTTGATAAATGATGAATAATAAATAAGTAGCTTTCTATCTATATCATATATCTATATAAGTATTATATATAGAGAGAGATAAAATATATTATGTATGTATATATGTAAATATAGATATATAAAAGACATATCTATACATTATATGTAATTTATATATAGATATAGATTTGGATAGGTTATATATTATATATCATATATCATATATTATATATAGATAGAGCTATGTTATTTGTGTATATGTGCATTATATATAATATATGTGTTTACATATTTGTGTGCATGTGTATATTTTAGCACAATAAATTATCTGTCTCATTTTATTTGTTCTAAAAGTATTTCTTAGGATTGCGACATAATATTTAATTTTTAAAAAGTTCTGCTTTTCTAAATTCCCCTAGATTAACCTAAAAAAAAAAAAATAGGAACATGAACCTGTTTCTATTATTTCTTTCTACAACCACACAGTGGCAGTAAAGGATAAGTGTAAATGCATAGAGACACTGAAGTATATAAAGGAAAAATTGAAACCTCTAAGCACTATAAATAACGTTATATAACAGCAACTTATATAACAAATATAAATAACAAGTTCACAATTAAGAGCAGTCTTATGGTATAAAAGTAATTTATATTATATGGTTTTACAAAATACTAGCTATTGAAATTCAAAGTGTTTTTTTTTTTAATGAAGCATAGTTGAGTCACAATATATATTAGTTGCAGGTATACAGCATAGAGATTCTGTTATTTTATTATTATTTTCTGATTGTATTCCATTATAGGTTATTATAAGTTATTGAATATAATTCCCTGTTCTATACTGTAAATCCTTGTATCTATTTTATGTATAGTAGTTTGCATCTGTTAATTCCATACTCCTAATTTGTCCCTCCTCTTCCCTTCTCTTTTGTAATCCTAAGTTTGTTTTCTATGCTTGTGAGTCTGTGTCTGTCTTGTATATACATTCATTTGCATTATTTTTTAGATTCCACGTATAAGAGATATCACAGAGTATTTGTCTTTGTCTGACTTCACTAATTTTTCTCTAGGTCCACCTGTGTTGCTGCAAAGGTCAACATTTAATTCATTTTTAATGGCTGAGTAATATTCCATTGCACACATATATATCACATCTTTTTTTTTTTTGCAGTACGCGGGCCTCTCACTGTTGTGGCCTCTCCCATTGCAGAGCCTGTGCATGGCAGGCTCAGCAGCCATGGTTCACGGGCTTAGCCACTTTGCAGCATGTGGGATCTTCCTGGACCGGGGCACGAACCCGTGTCCCCTGCATCGGCAGGCGGACTCTCAACCACTGCGCCACCAGGGAAGCCCCCTATATCACATCTTCTTAAGCCAATCATCTGTTGATGGGCACGTGGGTTGCTTCCATGTCTTGGCTCTTGTAAAATTTCTTGGTATCTTTAATTCTAATGGGTCAATAGCATAACTATCAGTGGTTTCCATGTTGGCCCTACAACTCACTTTATCCATACATTTGGACTTGTACTATAAAAGCGGTTCCCAGATTCTTAGCCATCCATTCCATTATTTTCAACTCTTCTCGACATACAAATGTATTTTCCTCCACTTATTATTATTGTAGTCATGAACATAAAGACTCTCTCTATATATAGAGAGATCTCTATACATGTGTACATATATAATATATGTTATATATATTATATAAATTTCCTCTTCTTATTTGTGATGCCTTTAAATATAACTTTTAAAATGCATTTTATTTCTTTCCATATGGTGTATTCTTTAGATGCCAAACTTCCACCCAGAATTCAGGAACTTCTGGCTCCTGCCAGATGTTGAAATTACAGCTGCCCTACCCTATAAAGTTGGTGATAGGGTAATAGCGCTGATGCCTGACCACTGAAATATTCAAATCTTAAAATGTCCACCCTTCAACAATCACTATTCTACAAGGTTTGAGGGAATATCTCACTATGGTTTTGACTTGCATTTCCCGGATGATTAGTGACATTGAGCATCTTTCCATAAGTCTATTGGCCATCTGTATGTCTTCCTTGGTAAAATGTCTATTCAATTCCTCTGCTACGTTTTTAAATTTTATTTTTTTAAACATCTTTATTGGAGTATAATTGCTTTACAATGGTGTGTTAGATTCTGCTGTATAATAAAGTGAATCAGCTATACATATACATATATCCCCATATATCCTCCCTTTTGCGTCTTCCTCCAACCCTCCCTATCCCACTCCTCTAGGTGGACACAAAGCACCGAACTGATCTCCCTGTGCTATGCGGCTGCCTCCCACTAGCTATCTATTTTACATTTGGTAGTGTGTATATGTCCATGCTAATCAAACCCATATTTACATGTTCAGCTAATTTATGATAGAGGAACCAAGAATTTACAGTGTGGAAAAGACAGTCTCATCAATGACTGGTGCTGGGGAAACTGAAAGGCTAAATGCAAAAGAGTGTAATGGACCACTTTCTTACACCGTATACAAAATAAACTCAAAGAGATTAAAGGCTTAAATATAAGACCTGAAACCATAAAATTCCTAGAAGAAAACATAGGCAGTACACTCTTTTATATTGATCTTACCTATTTTTTTTTTTTTGGATCTGTCTCCTCAAGCAAGAGAAACGAAAGCAAAAATAAACAAATGGAACCACATCAAACTAAAAAGCTTTTGAACAGTGAAGAAAACCATTGACAAAACAAAAAGACAAGCTACCAAATGGGAGAAAATATTTGCAAATCATATTACTGGTAAGGAGTTAATATCCAGAATATAAAAATAACTCACAAAACTCAATATCAAAAAAAAAATATTCTGATTTAAGATGGAAAGACAACACTCAGAATGGGAGAAAATATTTGCAAATGAAGCAACTGGATTAATCTCTAAAATATACAAGCATCTCATGCAGTTCAATATCCAGAAAACAAACAACCCAATCCAAATATAGGCAGAAGACCTAAACACATTTCTCCAAAGAACATATACAGACTGCCAACAAACACATGAAAGGATGCTCAACATCACTAATCATTAGAGAAATGCAAATCAAAACTACAATGAGGTATCACCTCACACTGGTCAGAATGGCCATCATCAAAAAATCTACAAACAATAAATGCTGGAGAGAGGATGTGGAGAAAAGGGAACTCCCTTGCACTGTTGGTGGGAATGTAAATTGATACAGCCACTATGGAGAACACTATGGAGGATCCTTGAAAAACTAAAAATAAAACTCCCATATGACCCAGCAATCCCACTACTGGGCATATACCCTGAGAAAACCATAATTCAAAAAGAGTCATGTACCACAATGTTCACTGCAGCACTATTTACAGTAGACATGACATGGAAGCAACCTAAGTGTCCATCGACAGATGAATGGATAAAGAAGATGTGGCACATATATACAGTGGAACATTACTCAGTCATAAAAAGAAAAGAAATTGACTTATTTGTAGTGAAATAAGTCAGAAAGAGAAGAACAAATACCGTATGCTAACACATATATATGGAATCTGAAAAAAAAAAAGGTTCTGAAGAACCTAGGGGCAGGACAGGAATAAAGATTCAGACGTAGAGAATGGACTTGAGGACATGCGGAGGGGGAAGGGTAAGCTGGGACGAAGTGAGAGAGTAGCATGGACATATACGCACTACCAAATGTAAAATAGATAGCTAGTGGGAGGCAGCAGCATAGCACAAGGACATCAGTTCGGTGCTTTGTGTCCACCTAGAGGAGTGGGATAGGGAGGGTTGGAGGAAGACGCAAAAGGGAAGATATATGGGGATATATGTATATGTATAGCTGATTCACTTTATTATACAGCAGAATCTAACACACCATTGTAAAGCAATTATACTCCAATAAAGATGTTTAAAAAAATAAAATTTAAAAACGTAGCAGAGGAATTGAATAGACATTTTACCAAGGAAGACATACAGATGGCCAATAGACTTATGGAAAGATGCTCAATATCACTAATCATCCGGGAAATGCAAGTCAAAACCATAGAGAGATATTCCCTCAAACCTTGTAGAATAGTGATTGTCAAAAAGATAAGAAATAACGAGTATTGCCGAGGATGTGGGAAAAACAGAACACTTGTGCACTGTCAGTGTAAATGTAAATTTGTGCAGCCACTAAGGAAACCATATGAAGATTCCTCAGAAAATTAAAAATAAGGCGTGGGATGAATTGCGAGATTTGGATTGACATATATACACTAATATGTATAAAATAGATAACTATTAAGAACCTGCTCTATAGCACAGGGACCTCTACCTCACTTCACTGTACAGTAGAAACTAACACAACATTGTAAAACAACTCTAACCCAATAAAAAAAATTAAAATAGAAATACCATACGATTCAGCAATTCCACTCTTGGATATTTATCTAAAGAACACAAAAACACTAATTTGAAAGGATTTATGCACCTCTATGTTCATTGCAGCATTATTTACAATAGCCAAGATATGAAAGCAACCTAAATGTCCATTGATAGAGGAATAGATAAAGAAAATAAAAAGATAATATGGAAATGTTAGAGGAAAAATAGAGGATAATAGTTAATTTATATGTAGGTATAAATGCAAACAGCCATGAAGTCCTAGTCAGTAATTATAATTTTATTTTTCATAATCCGTTATATGCTCTCTTTTTCTTCAGTCTGATCTCCTGCTGGCTGTGGTTCTATAACTGGGGTGGGGGGACCTAAACTTTAAATCTTGAATGTATTAGTGACTTTGCCTACATATTATAACTTTCATTAAATTTACCACTAGCAATGGAAGTACTAGGAGGCAATCCAGATGATTCCCTGGACTTCAGACATATTTTATTCCATTTGTTTTATTACGTAATAGCAGTACTAATTTCTCCTGATAATCAAGACCGGTTATCTCAGCCAATACTGTAATCCCTTCTGAGCCTGCGGGCAGCAGTCTCTATGCCCATCTCGATGCCCACTTTGAGACACTGCTATTGTATTCTCTTCTATGTATGTTTTTCTTTGGACCCTAAACAAGCAATGTCCACAGTAGTAGGATTAATGAGCAATTACTTTGTAGGTGGATCATCAAGGGTAATAGTGAGAAAAGGCATTTCTAATCCTAATCCTTGATTTCCAGACCACTGAGGCTGGGCTATTAATGAATGTTACATGCCAACGGATGTACAACCTGGTCAGCTAGAACACTTTACTATGTTTGAAGCTGGGCACTGTGCAAAGAAATGAACAGTAATTTATCTCCCCTCCAGGTGTGTACACGATAAATGTTGATCACAATTTTCCAGACCCTGATGTAGGATAATCATAAACATGCATTGTCAGAAATTGTTTAATGATTACTGAAACATGTTTAACTCTATGTTATGATCCCAGACTGCTCTATATATCCTGAGAGAACCTGTCTTAGACGTCTGGAAAGGAAACATTTCTTCTCAGTGTGGGAAACTACCTAAAACTTAATTATTACTAATTCTACATACCCTTCAGAATAAAAACAATTATTAACTAATTCTGTAACGCATGCATTTAATTATTTAATTTTATTGCAATGCATGTATTCAATTTTTTTAAATGTTAAGGCACAATGAAATTGGAACTCCAGAAATGTTTAAGGTTCAATTTAAGACATATAAAGGTGAAAAAATAGAAGAGAAGAAGGGAAAAATAAGTAATATTTTACTATATTTCTAAACTGTACTTCAAAATCTATGGTAAATGTCTTCTATGAACTAGCACCCTATTGCTACATTGTGACCTATTTCAGCCTCAGAGATATTAAGTAATTAGGTGAGATCAACAGCATATAATTAGAAGTGACAGGGTAATCAAATTAACACTGGATTATTTTCTGTTTTCTGGATGATGGGAGGTTTTCCATGTATGTATGTTTTTCAATAGCAAAATATTAAAACTATTTTCAATGTGTCATGAAAAAAATTAAAAACATACTATATTTCACCAATTATGATGGAATCGTAGTGATGCAACTAGAATAAACTCAGTCTCATTCCATAGCACTCAGTTGTACAGACTGCATCTCTGGGCATAGGATTAGCTGGGCCAGAGTCAGCTGAAATCTCCAGGGATTTTTCACTGGGTTAAGTGTTGCTCTCACAAAAGTGCCTTCACTAAATTGCCAAGACCACTTTCACTGCACTTACTTGTTCTTTACAACCTTCCTTTAGGTAGTGACCTAAATTTACCTGGTTGGGCTTTTGAAAACCATGTGATGTGCTTGCAAAATCAGCATAAACGTCTCTAAGATCTAGGGTTTTCAACAAGGTGTAGGAATATAAGATAAAGATGATGGTGATGATGATGACAACTCATGATCAAGTCACCACTTTCAGTTTAATGCAACACCCATCAAAGAAAAGTTAGTGCCTTACCCAAATTTATTAATTTACTCATTAAGTAAAAAAAAAAATACTTATTATGGGCCAATAACTGGGACAAATATTAAAATAAATTAACGGAACAAAATTATTTTACTTTTTTTTTTCCTACTTTGTGTTTCTCAGTGAATCTTTTAAAGGATACTGTCTATTTATGTTTTAACTCAGTCTTCATTTGCTTATGAAAAGTAATGCTTTAAGAGCCATTCTTGAAAGTTCTGACAATAATCAAGTAGTTTAGTTCACAAAACTACTTGTGTGTTATGTAAAATACCATTAATTACTAAATCATATTTTATAAATAGCATATTATTTAATTACTTCCTAAAGAGATAAGAACTGCATTGCAGGTGATTAAACTATGCTTCTTTTTATTTGAGGGATGTATAAACACATTGCATGCAATAATATATACCCCATGTTGGAAAATTAATTTTTGTACAAAAACAGGTACCAAAAAGATAAGAGATAAAGAAAATGATAGAAATAATGATATATGTTCATATGGACATGGTCCAGAAGAAACTGCTTTATACAACTTTTTTTTTTTTTTTTTTTTTTTGCGGTACGCGGGCCTCTCACTGTCGTGGCCTCTCCCGTTGCGGAGCACAGGCTCCAGACGCGCAGGCTCAGCGGCCATGGCTCACGGGCCCAGCCGCTCCGTGACATGTGGGATCTTCCCGGACCGGGACACGAACCCGCGTCCCCTGCATCGGCAGGCGGACTCTCAACCACTGCGCCACCAGGGAAGCCCTATACAACTATTGAATAGATAAAAACAGGATTAGGATTAGAAATGCCTTTTCTCACTATTACCCTTGATGATCCACCTACAAACTATTGAATAGACTGTAATCCAAATACACATTGCCCAGTTATATAATTATTATAGCACAAGAATTATTTGCATATCAATTCTTGGGGAATTATAATATTTTCTCATAAGAACAATACCATAAATAATCATCAGTTTCACTGGATAGTCCGTGAAATCTTTTGAAGTATCAAGCTAACAAAGCAAAGTTTATACAGTACATTGCCAGGAGAACGGTTTGAAAAAATGCCATTGCTTACAGTACTGAAGTTTGATGAGCAGTGTTATAAACATTTCTAGGAGCATGAAATTAAATTTACATAGACACACTTAACCTCAGGGGTATGATTTAGAATCCGAACATAAGCTAAAGTCGTTGTTTCAGGAAGTAAGCAACATAATAGTCAAAAGTCTAAATGAGAATCTAGCAGATATCTCAGCACTTGGGCAGGGCTGGCTATGAATTAGCTAGGCTAGTTCATAATTAGCTAGTTCTGAGGTCTTAGCTACAAGGAAAAAAAAAAAAAAAAAAAACTCCAAATCTAACCCAAAAGGACAATGCCAAACCAGTAAGTGCCAACCAAAACACTGACTTGTAAGTTAAGATTCTTTCTAAGCTTAACACACCTCCTTAGGCTGATGTCCTCTGAATTAAAATTAAAATAGTGCATAAATCTAATACACCATCTTGGTCACATCCAGTTTTTGATGATTAAGAATAAAGCTGCTATAAATATCCATGTGCAGTTGGGAGTGGGTAAGTTTTCAAATTAGTTGGGAAAATACCTAGAAGCACATATGTTGGATCATAGGGTACAACTATCTTTAACATTATAAAAATTGCCAAATTGTTTTCTGCAGTGGCTGACTCTGCATTTCCACCAGCAAATTAATGAGTTTCTGTTATTTTGAGTTTTTACCAACATTGCAAACAGGCCAGTTTTATGATTTGGGTATTGTTAGTTTTGTATTTAGTCATTCCAATAGGTATGTAGTGCTATCTCATTACTGTTTTAATTTTCAACTCCCTGATAAACAATGTTGAGCATATTTATAAGTGCTTATTTGTCATCTGTATATATTCTTTGGTGAAGTCTATCAAGGCTTCTTGCGCATTTTTCTTTAAATTGCATTGTTTGTTTTCTTATTGTTAAGTTTTGAGCTCTTTATATATTTTGGAAGCAAGAGCTTTATCAGATATGTGTTTTGTAAATATGTTTTCCCAAACTGTGGTTTGTCTTCATTATCTTAATAGTTTATTTCACAGAGCAGGGTTTTTTTGTTGTTTTTTGGGTATTTTTTAGTAGTTCTAATTTATCAATTTTTTTCTTTAATGAATCTTGTTTTTGGTGTGGATCTAAAAAATCCATTGCCAAACCTAAGGTTATATAGATTTTCTTCTATTTTTTTTTCTAGCAGTTTTATCATTTTGCATTTATATTTAATTTGATAATCCATTTTGAGTTAAATTTTGTGAAAGGTGTAAGATTTTTTTGTTTGTTTTGCATATGTGTCCGATTGCTCCAGAATTATTTGTTGAAAATTCCATTCTTCCTCCATTCATTTCTTTACTCCTTCATCAAAGATCATTTGACTATAAGACTGTGGGGGATTTTTTATGGCCTATCTATCTGTTCCATTGATCTGTCTGTTCTTTCACCAACACCACATTGTCTTGATTACTGTAGCTTTACAGTAAGTCTTGATATCAGGTATTATAAGTCCTCCAACTTTGTTCTTCACAATTGTGTTGTTTCTTCTAAGTCTTTTGTCTTTCCATGTAAACTTTAGAAACAGTTTGCCAATATCTACAAAGTAGGTTCCTTGGATTTTGATTGGGATTGTGTTTAATTTATAGATAAATTGGGACAAACTGACATCTTAATATTGAATCTTCCAATTTATGACCATGGAATATCACTCTTCTTTTTTAGATATTCTTTACTTATTTTATTACCTTTTTATTGTCTTCTACTTACATTTCCTATGTATTTTTTTAGATTTATGACTAAGTGTTTCATATTTTTGTGCTGTTATTAGTTGCATATATTGTAAGACTTCAAATTCCATTATTTATTACTAGTAAATAGGAAAGTAATTAACTTCTGCATATTAATCTTATATCTTGTAACTTTGACATACTCACTTATTAGTTCACAATATAGATGTTGAAGGTAGAGATTACATGATTTGCCACTGGGTTTGTTGTTATAAGAGAAAGAAGTGTCACAGCTTTTGATCTGGGTAAATGCACTCATAGAGAGCCAGAGGGGAGGCTTAGGGAGTTTGATTTGGGAAATTCAATATTGAATTACCCATCACTCATCAAGTGGAGATGCCAGGTAGCCAGCTGAATACACGAATCTGGAGTTCATGGAAGAAATCTGGCTTGGGAACACACATTTGGTATTAATGATCATGTGTATATATTCTTAGACTATGGGATTGAATGAAAAAACTTAGGTAATAAATGTAGTTATAAAAAAGAATATGTTCATGGACTGAGGCCTGAAACATGTCAAAATTCAAAGGTCTGAAAGATGAGAAGAATTCAGCAGGGAGGTGAAAATGAGTTTCCAAATACGTAAATGCAGAACCAAAAGAGAGTATGACCCTTAGAGATAAGTGAAGACATTATTTCAATAAAAAGGGTAACCAACTACATCTAGTGCAGCCGATAACTCATTCATACAGGCGCTGAGAAATGACCACTGAATTGGCAACATGGATGTCATCAGTTGTCCTAAGAGCTATTTCACTGGAGCAATAGGGAAATAAATTGCCTGTTTGAAGAGGCCCAAGAAAAAACAAAAATATACAAAATAAGTACAGTTTGCATTAACAACTCTTCAAGAAAGTTTTGCTATAAAGGGAAGTAGACAGGTGGGGTAGACTGATTATTTCTAAAGAAGGAAGATAATTTAGTTTGTATATGTTGATGGAAATCATCTAGTAATTCAATCATGCAAGAGAAAGAGGGGACACTTATAGAGGAACATCTTTGAAAATTAAGACATGGTTGGATCAAGTGCATGATTATAGGTGATTGGCAACAAGGGTAGCACCAACACAAATTCACATAACAGCAGTGAAGGCAGAGCAGACAGTTAGAGGGGCAGTGCAGTAAGCTGACGTTGGTTATGGTCTATGTGAATACATTAAACAAAGGATCTTGTACACATAGTCGTAATGTCATTTCCCAAAGACACCTAAAAGGAAATCTAAATTATATTTTATGCTGGCAATTGAATTATACAATAATACCTCTGCTTGCATGTGTGAGTTTAAAACCACAATGTGTTACTTAACACTTAGAAATAAGCCATCAATAAAGATATTCACTATTAATTAGGTCATAGTTCAATATGTAAGAAATCTATACAAGTTTATGAAAAAATTAGCTCTAAAGGAATATATACATATATATTTATATACACACATGCAGAGAAAAGAAACCGACCTTGGTTAGTAAAATTATGAAAAAATATCCGCCCTCACAATAGTCAAAGAAACGCAAGTAAAGAAAATGCAAAAAGTGAATCAACAAACAAAATTTAACTCACAATTTCAGGCATTATTAAGATGTGCATTCAAAAACCACTGGACTTTTTTAAGAATTTAATTTAGAAATAAATATGAAAAGTGTTACGTACAATTTTAATTAAAGTAATAGAATACAAACATAGCACAAGGCATTATGACAAGTTTGTTAACAGCTGAGGTGGAATCTCATCCAATTATAAACAAGGATTGTTTAAAGATGGTAGGGATGAGTGACTATTTTTGTTCCATTTTTTGAATTTTTCAGATTTTATAAAATTAGCATTTTTTAATGATCAGAAAGTAATTAATAAAAGATTCAAAATTTAGTCGTTACATTGATAATACAATATTATGAATTGCAATCTGAACCTCTAATGATAGGGGAATAGTGCCTTATGGTCTGAACAGTTCATGTTTGGTGATACGTCATAAGAATTATTTAAAAATAGGGAAAGAGTCAAAGTATAATTCTAGGAAGTAAAGAGATCGTCTCTGGTATATTACTATGCTCACATTCATGTCAGTTAGTACTGAAGAGAGAGAGACAGAGACAGAGAGAGCAGAAGAGTGTCTTAGTGAAGACAGGAGCCTTGTTTATCTGGTGTATTGTACAGGCTCAATGCCTGGGCCTAGGTTAGTGTCTGGCACAAAGTAGACACCAATATCTATTTGTGAAAAGAATGTATGCATGCAGAGATTAATATATTTAGACTCAAGGAAATATACTAAAATACTACACACATTAATGTTGACTTTGAGTAGTGGAATAATAGGTGGTAGATGAATTTTGGGAAAAATGTTTTACATTTTTATATATATTACCTAACATTTCTATAATAATTATGCAGTATATATTTCATTTCCTATCCTGATCTAAACTACCACAAAGAAAACATCAAATACATGTCAATGTGATTTTAGGCAGATAAAGAAAAGATAAATTGAAGATAACATTTTTATTCTCATCAAAAAATATTTTACTTTTTTGGAAATCATAGTGAAACAGCTGTTCTGATTAAAATTAAATAAAAAATATCCTTAGTTCAGTAGCAACTTCTTATACAATATCACTGTGAAAATCACTGCTGATGGTTAATTATTGTCAGAGTTGAAATTAGTATTCCAGCTACCGACTCTTTAAAGAGACCTTAGTGCCAGAGAAAAGAAGCAGCAGATGTTCAGATGGCTGCAATTTGGTCCTCAGCAAAGGTTATAATCAGGTTCATAATATAAGCCTCGATGAAGAAGCAGTGTCCTCTAGAAGAAAAGTACATTGGGAAAAAACTCATAAAAATGAGCTCAAAATTAGTCTTCATCACTTAGTAATTATGAGTTTGATTCACCCTTAACTGTTGTAAGCCCCAATTGCTTCAACTATATAATAGAGATCATAATAACTGGCTTACTTACTCATTTCAAGTATAGTTTAGAATATTTGTCAGATTTCGAAGAACTTCTCTTGTGTCTCTTTTTTTTTTGTCTGGGAATCAGTCACTTACTTTCCCTCCCCCACCCATCAAATCACATACCATCAAAATCACTGCATTTCAATGAAAAAAATAAGATCAACTATGGTGAAACAAGTAGCCTGTATCACAGACATAACTATTAGAAAAATGTTTTGAGATGTGTGTTTATAGATTGCTTTACTTAAAATACAGTTTTTTAAAAGTATACTATAGCACCAAATAAAATATGGCCTTTTTCATATTTTTTACTTAATTTTACTTTAAAGCTGGTGTGGCTAAAAATATTGTAAGATTATAGATCTTGACATTTCCACATGGCCAGAAAAAGAGCCTCCTGTAGGCTGTAGATTCTGCTGTTTCTGAGTCAACCACCCCTTCATCCAACAGTCTCTCTGGATATTAAGCAATGTGCCCACATTTCTTAAAGAGACTTCTAAAATAGTTTTACAGGCCTCTTCTCCAGTAAGTACTCCTTCCTGCTGATGCTCCATCACACCATCATCCCAGGAGCATCTGAATTTTCTTGAGACTATATGCATCCCTCTTCACTTCCCCTTCTCTTGGTCCTTTAGACCACTATCTTTGTAATCAGTAAACCCCTTATATCCTCAGCTTTTTCTACTTACCTTCCACCTCAGGTTCCCTAAGTGACCATGGTTTTGCTAGTTTTGAAGTGACAAGGGTTATACTTACATATTTTCTGATGTTCCTGGCAAGAGAGAGAATAAACAATCGAGAGGATAGCACACTGGTGCCCTCGGTGAGTGGTCTGGCTTCAGTTAGAGTGAGGAGGCGGAGAGAATCCAGCCCCTTCCACCATGTGACTTACAGCAAGGAGTCTACAACAGGAAGAGGGCCATCACCCTACCATGCTGTCATCCTGACCTTGAACTTCCAGGCACTAGGACTATGAGAAATACATTCATATTGTTTATAAGCCACCGGGTATGCGATGTTTTGTTATAGTAGTTGCCAAGAACTGAGACATGGGGTGAAATGGTCATTTTAGGGAATAGGAAAATGAATTTACAAGGAAAGTAAAGTAGATTAGTCTCTCTTTGTTGAACATCCACTTTTAATTTTTGCTCATAAGTTTTAAGTGAGTATAGTGAGTGTTGTGGTATGCTTCTGTCAGTGCTCAGCTGCTTTAACTGAATTATAATGCAGACAGTCGGGCTCGGCAAAGTTTAGTTTTGCCAGATGTGAGCGACAGAGGAAGAAGGGAACAAGGGAAGTAAGGATACTTGTGATGGAACTGTTATAGTGCTGGTCCACGGAATCTTGTTTGGCTGAAAGATATGAAGTCATATAGGAGATAAAAGATTACTAAAATAGTGAAAACATGGTATGTTCACTGAATTGGGTGTCTTAATGAGGTCAAAGACTTTTGGAGTGGGATCACAAGTGTAAGTAGAACAGCAAGTGACGGTGAATTGTGGTAGTTGGGATCAAGGTATAAGGTCATCTCAGGGTCTAGGATACGAACATGTAAGTGCACAGCTGTAGCAGCTTCTCTGTTGTGGTAGTAGGGAATGGAGATGGCAGAGGGGCAGTGCTGGATCATCACAGCAATGATTTCAAGATAGGCCTTATAGCTGTTACTCCTTCCCTCTAAAATTAACTCTAATTGATCACTGCAAGGAGAATGAGGTGTTCAACAAACAAACCAGAGCATATGACCACACCCTCAGCTTACAACTAGTCCTTGTCTCTCATTGTTCTCAGATAAAGAGCACAATTCTAAATATTTCTGTATTGACCACTCTTCACCTACCTTGCCAGCCTCATCTTCACCAAATGCCCCTTCCTGGCTTTGCTCTGGACTCGAGCTGTGCTATGCTCTTAGGATTCTCACTCTAAGAATCAGCTCCCTCGCTTCCTTGAGAGGCCAGCTCAGTTAGCCTTTCCTTGGAAAAACCTTCCCTGACCTTCTGAACTATCATAATACCACTCTCCCTGCCCCAAGAGTTCAGGAAAGCAAATTAAATAATGAACATCGTGTTCCACATTTCAAAAAACTTAAAATGTCACAATGTCCTATTTTAGTGAGGATATGGGAAAATATGTGTGCTTACACATTGCTGATGAAAATATATATAAGCCCCACTTCTGGTTTGACATACCATTAAGTGCAGAAAGCACATAAGATACAGGAGCACCATGAAGCAAATTCTGTAATAGTGTTAATATCAATACTAATGAAAGTGTAATTCTGGTATATGTTACTGGAAAACAAAAAGATAGACAGGTAGATAAAAACCACTGTTTCAATGGCGTGTTTTAGTGGTAGCATAATGCATACTCAGGAACTATGCTCTTTAAGTATTATGCTATATTAAGGCAATTCACATCATCGTTAGACTGATTTAAAAATTCCCCAAAATGCTTAGAGTAAATATTTTTGTGGATGAGTTTTGGGTAGAGAAACTTCAAATTAGTTTCTGGAAAATGAATTATTTGCGTTGAGTAAAATTAGACCACAGACACTCACTAAAAGCCTAGACCTATTTTCTGGAAATTTCCGTCGACTGAAACTAATTCAGCCACTTACTCCAATGCTATGTTTAGTTGTTCTCTGTCACCATTCAGTTGTTTTCCTCTGGCATATCATGTGTGCTCACCCTCTCAGAGCTGGGCTGTTCCGGGAAATTGCCTGTCAGACTTCTGAACATCTACTGTTCTGGGGGCAATGTGGCTTTTTCCTGTATTAGTGAAGTCGGCAAGGAGATTTTTGCCTTAAAGAGAAAAAATATTTTAACTAAAATATCAAAGTGGTTTTTTTTTCTAGAATAAATAAGCATCATATTAAGGCTTGAAACATAGAAAATTAGAAAACTAGAATGAATACACATTTTGCATCTTAATATTCACCCAGAAAAATAATTGATAAAAGTATAATACTTTTTAAATGGGAAAAACACTAAAATCAGGAAAAACAAAAAACAAACAGAAAAATCAGACCTGACTTTTTTCATTCTAGTCTGGAACCTGAGAACAAGTTTTTTTTTGTTTTCTAGGCTTGGGTGTGGAGACTAAAGAGGAAGAATCATAATGTATTACAGAAAAAGCTTGGGCTTTGTCTTTTATCACCTTGGGGTCAGATACCTATGAACTGTATGTTCCCAGGTAGATCACTACCTGCCTCTAATTCTTTGTTTCCCCTGCATGGAAAGTGGAGATAATGCAAACACTTGTTCTCTATGTTTGCGGGGTAAAATGGGTACAGTGTGTCGACGTATGTGGGAATTCTTTCCAGACTGCCATGTGAGTGAACGTCAGGTTATCATTGTTCTGCCAGTGGGTGAGGTCCTCCACGTCTCCACAAAAACTGATGCCACAAAGATGTATGAACACTATTCTTGTGGAAGAGGAAATGGAGAGAACACGGCACGCTTCACCAGAGGACATTTCATCAGAATTGTCTGATAGCAATTCTGATTGTAAGGGACTATTTCTCCCAGGCGCTATGAATGAGGAAAAAGAAGCTTGTGCACGAGTCCCCACCTCTGAGAACTACTCCATCTGGTTAGGCCAACACAGAAGAAGGGAGAGATTAAAAATGTTTGCAAAAGAGAGGTCAGGCAAAATCTATAGTATTGATCTCTTGTGGGAAGTATCATATTTTTAATTTGCATAAAGTGCAATGTTTTCATTACAACTCTCCATTTTAGAATATGGATAAATAAGTGGTAAACAAGTGTGAAAATTCAATGATTCCAGAGAAAGTATTCAAAATACACAAATGACGAGAATTTATCCTGAAGCTCATCCAAGCAGAATCTACCAGTCATCATCTTTATTTTTAGGTATTAGCCATAAAATAGCCATGGCTATTTGCTTTATGCAGTAAAGGAATCTTACAAGTATTATCTACCCTTGAGGTTGAAACTTAGCAAGGCACTGATTAAAGGCTTAGGGATAATTCAAGGGACAACATTCTTTGGATTGGTTCGGAAGCATTTAAATTTAACGCTCTGGGATGCCTGTCATTATTTATTAGAGATAGAGAAACAGAAAATACTAAGTAGAACAAAAATAATGAAGGACAACAGAGAAGGGAAATAATGAGCACTGTATACCTGTCTGTAAGAAAAGGCCAAATTCAAATCATCCTCTCGATTTCCGTAGCACTCTTTTCCTATCCTGTTACTCATAGGGATAAAATGAATACTGAGTTCCATTACAAGTGGGTTATAAATGAGCTCAATATAGATGTGGTAAAATGCGTATTAACCCCAAAGCATATAATTGCCTTCCATATCATGCAGTGATAATAGCAACAGGAAGGGAAATTTTCAAAAATTCTTTCATTTTATGCTAATGCAATGCAAGTAACTATGACAACATTTCCTGACAGTCTTAATTTAAATAGTACATTCTGAAAAAATTCCAAATTGACTCCATAAAGGAAATGGATTCGTCGATGTCTACATAAATCTAATTTAAAGAAATGCTTCATACGATAATGGAAAGGTTTTATCCAAATTATAATAAAATACATTTTAGTTTTGTGTTCAACCTTGGCAATGAGTTATTTACTTTCAAATGTATTTATTCATCATGATTCTTAGGTAGCAATCAAAGGACGTCTATCATTTTTCTACTCACTAGAACGTATGCAATGATGGTATGCCTCTAGGACATAAAATTTTAGTATATTAAAAATAAAAGCAGTGGGCTTCCCTGGTTGCACAGTGGTTGAGAGTCCGAGTGCTGATGCAGGGGACACGGGTTCGTGTCCTGGTCCGGGAAGATCCCACATGCCACGGAGCGGCTGGGCACATGAGCCATGGCCGCTGAGCCTGCGCGTCTGGAGCCTGTGCTCCGCAACGGGAGAGGCCACAACAGTGAGAGGCCCGCGTACCGAAAAAAAAAAAAAAAAAGCAGTGACCAAATTCACAATAGTTTTGAAATGAGAATTCTAAGTAACTCAAATAGCCAGTTACTGCTGACACTGCAGTGTCCTAATTCCCTATGTCCACAAAGAAAGGCACTATGGAGCTATGCATTTACACAGAAGATATTTTCACAAATTCATATATATATATATATATATATATATATATATATAAAAATTTTTAGACACAAAAGTAAATATTTAGAATGAGAGAAAAAAATCACAAGAAATTAAATATTTTAAAAAACTGATAAATACCATAAACATCACAAAATCTAGAAACATTACATAATAGTTTAATTATTTGCCTGACACACTTCACATTATATTTTTCCATTTCATTTTTGAGCTATGTAAGAATATGTTTATAAAATCTAATTTATAACATTTTCTATAGAGAGAATAGATAATTCAGTATTTCTTTTAGCATGGTTGATCCAAATTTCTTTTCTAAGCAACTTTTAAAATATAGAAGACTTTTAGATTTACAGAAGTTGTGAAGGTAGTAAAGAGTTCCTGTATACCCCTCACTCATTTTCTGATATTGTGCATTTGTTACAACAAATGAATCAATTTTGAAACATCTTTTTAAAAATTTTTATTGGAGTATAGTTGATTTACAATGTTGTGTTAGTTTCATGTGTACAGCAAGGTGAATCAGTTATACATATACATGTATCCACTCTTTTAAAAATTCTTTATCTGTGTATATGTTATATATTTTGGCTCCAAATTCACATAGGTTCTCTCATCCTATTGGGCTGGACTCAGGCATAAGCTCATTTTGACTATTTCAAATAAAGACATTGTATTTGAGTCAGACACTTTTGGTCTCCTTTCTTGTTCTTCTTTGTCCTTACAAGCCAGAGGCAAATTATTAGGCTGAATCTCATCACAATAAAATAGGAAGAGCACAAATGAGAGATAACTTTCCTAAGCGCATTTAATTTTAAAACTTTCTTTCAGAATTACAACGGCTACTGCTGACACCACCCTATCATCGATGAGTCTGTCTAGTATGTCTTTGTACAATATGTCAGCGTTCTGTTTTTTGGAAGAGAGAAGTGGTGAGCAACGTCCTTGAATTTCTCTTGACAGTTATAATATTTCACTAAAAATATGGATGACTGCACCTTGTGGACTAATATTTAAAATAATGTTTTATTTTAAATCCTTATGTATATTACAGCATCTTTAATCAGAGACTAGGTGTATAAAAAGAGTAAATATGAGAAATGTGACAACAGATCATTCCAAAGAATAGTATGAGTGTTAATCAAATGAAGGAATGAAAGGATAGATTATCTTCTGCTGGGTCCAGCTAAGTTCTTCAGACTCTCTCAGGCCTATACTAGGTGGCTAATCAAGAGTGAAGGAAAAAGAAATTCTGAAATGTCTACCTCCTTATTTCATACATATTGGCCCACGCTTCCTGATAGCAACTAAAGAAACTTAAACCCTGTCATCAGACGCAACTATTTTCAGAGCTTAGTAAAAATGGCCTTGAATGGAACAACTACTCTATTTATTTGAGGAAAGTTGATTCATTTCATTTCATTCACTTCATTTCAATGGTGTTTACTTCACTTGCTTTAATCAATCCCACAATTTAGGGACAGTTATCAAAAACACTGTCATTTCTTTCAAGGTTTCACAAAATTTAAAAACAACACAAACTTTCATAGCAATACTGTATAAATAAAACATAAACATTTTAAAATATGTGTATTTCACATAAAGTAGCTTATGCTACTCTCATAGTACTATGTTCAAGGGCCCATTAGGCAATTACGTTATAAGCGTGTATCAATAGAATCATTTTTATTGTTTTCTATAGTATGTGACACATTTTTTTATATTACAGTGAGATCTAAATGTGTTATGATTCTTTAAAACTGTTTTTTACAATATTCCACATTTTCAAGGAAACTCTCAAGAGAGTTCATAGAACTCTGATTCTTTGTGGAAGTTGATTGGTGCTTTAGCACCAAAACCAAGATCATTTATCATATTCCATAAAATGTGCTGCCTCCATCATGTATTTAATTTGGTTTAAAAAAATCCAACTGATCCATGCTACATATTCCTTTGTGTTAAATATAAATTCTTAGAACCTAAGTGTTTTAGCGGTACATCTATTATCATATTCAAGTGCAAGAAGTCCTGCAATTTTCTAAGAATAGCACAACCAAAATTTGACACATTGTGCAAATCTGTACTAGAAGTATAATTACAAGTATTCTATTTTTGTCAGTGCTTTGACACTGCTGGTGGTTATCTTGCCATGTACTGCATACTTAATAAAAGTCTTTCTTGTTTTGGTTTTTGGGTTGGGCTATTGTAACTACAAAATTTAAATAAGAGCATTAACAACGTTTCCAGTTAGCTGTCCATGTTATTCTAAGAAATAGACCATTTGATGATGATGACCCAACTGCCACTCAGTTTGTCTAATATGACTTCAACTCAAGTGTATGCAATCTGGATGAGTAACACTTGCCCAGTATTCAAACTGAACAGTAAGAGAAACTATTAGAAAAAAGGTTAAATTTCAGTTTAGGTGGTCAATTATGGCGCTGGTAAAATAATCACCACTCCATAGTTTTTCCAAACGGTTACCATCTGCTCTAAAATTAAGAGCCTCTGGTAAAATATAGAGACTAGCTAAGAAAGTATCTGTAATAGCTGAGCATAGAGTCCTTATTCTTAAGTAAGTGCCAAATGCCACAGAGCAGAGGCTCCATCATAGACTTATTTCAAAAGGACAGGGAGGCAAATTTCAAACCTCTCTTGACATTCATAATCCCTCGACTCGAACCTGTGTTTGACAGCCCCAAAGTATAAATCTGTCTGTGGGTTTATCTGATCTACCCAGAGTCATTTTTAAATACAACACGGGGGAAGTGGTTTCTGAGACTTTACAATCAATGGCCTCTGGATATCAACCAGGGCCTACCATAACCCAACCAATCCACATAGTGACTTTGAGAAAAATAGTAAAAGTGTCCCATAAAAGTAAGCCAGTGGGCCCAGAGCAGAGCTGGTAGGACCAAGACTGGATTTCAGGGGCCCTCACTTGGCCCCTTCTGGTCATTTTAGGCAATTTGGGGTTTTGTAGAGGCCAACACCCAGAATAAAACCCTCAGCTATTGGGAAAAATGGGGACTTTATTTCAGTTTTGTTGAGATACAATTGACATACAACACCATATAAATTTAAGGTGTACAACATAATGACTTATATAAATTGCAAAATGATCACCACAGTAAGTTTTGTTGGCATCCAACATCTCATATAGATTTAAAAAAAAGGAAAAATGTGTTCCTTTCCTTGTGGTGAGAGCTCTTAGGGTTTACTCTCTCAGCCACTTTCAGATGTGCCGTAGAGCGGTATTACCAGGGTCAGCATGGAATAGTTTACATTCCCAGTACATACTATCTTCCAACTGGAAGTTCGTACCTTTTCACAAAAGGGGGGCTTTTTAGTCTCATTGAGAAGACCTTGAATAATACCATTAGTCTGTAGATATATGTATATAGATATACATATAAAGGTGTGGTCATGGACAATTCAAAGTAATCTCTGCATTTTATGCTTCTGTAAATGTAATAAAGCAATGGGCATAGACGCTTGCCCTAAAGGATAGGACAGGGTATACAGCTGGGTGGGGAAAAGGACGTACCAGGTGAGGGTACACAGGATGGAAATGGGAATATTGAGGGCTGTTGAGAAAAAACCTGGATAAGCTTCTGCATTTGCTCCCTTCAGGAAGGTGCTGAAATCTTATTGAGAGAAATTAGCAACAAATAAAACAAAACAAAAACAAAAATGAAATCAAAACTGGGATTTCTATGTGAAGCATAGCTGACAAAGTAAATGCAGAAGAAAGTTAGTTTCCATCATAGATCTCAACCAGGGACAACCTGGAGGGGAAAGGGCCACAGCGCCCCCTGTGGTGGACAGACCTGACAGCAGCCCCAGCATGCAGACCCTTTGGGAGGGCCTGGTCGCCACAGCACTGGGATTTGTAAGGAGAAGGGTACCATCACCCCATTCACTTGAAGCCCAGAAGGCCATGTGGGGATGTAGTGGAAAATGGACCATACTCAAAGCTCCAGGTCTTTGAACTAAAAGCTTTGGTGCAAGTTGCATGGCTATAGCTCTTGGGCAAGAATAAAAATAAACTACTTTTTGCTCTTTACTACTTTTATAATCATTATAGGATTACATTATAATCCTACAATGTTGGGAAATGATAGTCTGAAAAATAACATTTACACTCTAGTTCCTGCTGGTATTTATTTGCAACACATGATACAGCTTTATGACAATTACTACAATCTAAAAGTCATAGATTACCTCTAACTGTCCATGACCACACATTTATATGTATGTGTGTATATATATATAAATACTAATGGTGTTATTCAGCTCTGCTAAGTTTGGGAGAGTGATGTATACAACTATTAGAATTCATGGACCTTCTTTAAAAAGTGGCAGGTTTGAAATACATGAACATGCACATTTTTAGTAAAGTATATAAACTTTATCTCTCTTATTCTTATTCATAATTTCAAAGTTTTTGTACATCCTCAATGAGTTAATCATGTTTAAGGCTTTTAATTGCCAGAAGAATTTGTGTTATTTGCTATGTATCCTGCTGTAAATCCCTATTCCTAAGAACTAGTATGAATAGTAAGAGATAATGTTTGGGGCCTGCTTACTCCTTTTTCAGCACAAAAATTTTTTACCCAGGCACCAGTCCTACTCATAACTACAAATGACTTCTTTGAGATAGAACTGCTTCAAAAAATAGATAGTAATTTCCACTTTAATAGGCAAGGTAGAGATTGTAACCCTTACTCTCTAAATTGTCTTCTGGAAAGTCTTTCGATTATCTCAACTTTTTGAAGAATTTTAAACTGGAAAAAAATATTTTATTTCTTTCATTAAAGCTGAAATTCCAGTAGTTAGGTAGTTATGGTTCAGGTAAATGTGACATCTTCCAAGGTATTCACAAAATCACCTAGCTTCAGGCCTGTGACATGTGTACCTCTGTCGGCACATTGAGAGTCACTGGTGGAAGTTGAAATGACTTTGTCTCCAGATACCTCTCTGGTACACCCAGCAGGATAGCTACCCCTGTACACCAGAGGGCTGGAAAAGGACAGAAGCCAGAGGCATTGCCAAAAAAAAGACATCTTTTAGATTCTAAGAGCTCAGAATTCTTCTGTGTTCAGGTCTATTTTAATTTGTTCAATCACTTTTATACTTGGTCTGTCCCATTATCCAAGTAATCTGAAATCTTGTTGGGTTTTTTTTTTTTGTTTGTTTGTTTTTGGCATTCTGTTCCAAAATGCCTGTACTGAAAGTCATAACTAAATCTCCTTCATCCCCCGGGGGAGGAGGAAGGAAGCTATCCATCAACTATCAGGATCCATTGGCATCCCAGAAATGTACCTCCTTGGATGAGAATTCTGCAGCAAGTATGGATCCCTTGGTAAACCACAACGCCTCCAAAACTCCCTTCCTGAAAATGAGATTACTTGTCAGCAAAGTGTGAAATAAAATTCATATTTTATAGCAAGACAAAAAAAATTTAAACATAAAATTTTCTCTGCCCTGTGGCCTCCTCTCTCCCCTCACTATGCATTGTGTATCTGCATTATGCATTGACCAAACCTTCCCCATCGACAGAAATACCTGCTCAACCATAAAGAGCAAAATTCTAGCACCTACAAGACAGTTCTTTAAAGGTAACATTTCTTCTTAATAAGGGGTCACATGGCACTTAGATCTAGATTGTGTAAACTGTCAATGATACGTCATTTAATGTACAGCCCTCTGTCTCAAAAAACGTATATAACTGTGCCTCGAATTCTAACCAGTAGAACAGTTCTCAGAGCTTTCTGAGATGCTGTTCCTGGGTCATAATCCTCAAATTTGGCTTGAATAAAATTTTCTATTTCTTTCTTAGATCAACTGATTAATTTTTCATCAACAAAAGGAAAACTCCTCTCAGGTTGTAGCATGCCGTCATGCCCGATATGATTGGAGGGTTGTTCCCTGTTTAGTTCTAACAGAAGCCTCTACTGATGTTTTGGTTAATTAGCCCAGGATACTGTGGCTACTCATGCAGCTGTGACTGAGATTCTGCGTTCAAGCTGGTCCCTTCCTGCTTCTACAAGTGATTCTAGATCAGACTGATGCAAGCTTGTGACAAGCATGGCTCTAGCTCTACTGCTGCTGCCAATCACTGACTTGGTTTTAAATACACTTTGTGTAAATATGTTTCAAATGTGGTCTCTGTCTGCCTTAATCTGTAAGATGACTATCTTCTGACTGATATCTGGCTTCTTTTTACTTTAATTCTAGCCTTATGATTTCTGCCCTTTGTACAGTCAAACTGTTGACTGATCTTGACTGGGATCCTGATAGAATGCTTTTATCTATATGACCTGTGCGAGTCTGTGTGTTTCCCAAACCCAAAAGCTTTTACTTCATTCACAAGTGAATTGTGACCCACATTCTAAGCCCCTCATGATCAGCTCTAGGATTAACTAGAACATTTCAGTTATTTCTATCACCTGCTCATCAATCACAATTATCTTATCCTAGGCCACTGGGCTTGAACTTCAAGCAAATGCTTGCCATTATCACAAATGTTTACTTTCTTGTAGTCTTCAGACTACCAGAACTGATAAGGTTTACATGATTACATTTATCTGAATTAAAATTCCTCTCTCCATGACCTCATAGATATTATTTTCCATGTTAGTCAAAAGACAAAAATGATCTTAATATTAATTATTTTAGTTTGTACCAATTATACATTTCTTAGCAGTGTTTTGTAATCATTACACTCTTAAAATTGTTTATGCCATAAATTTATTATTAAAATTTCCACTAAAGGAAACAAAATGTTACATGTTTAAAATTTTGTCCATATTCCTTTTCTCCAACTGAAAAATATGTTTTATAACATGTATTTTTTAATATATATAAATTAAAATGATATATTTTTTTAAGAAATAAGGATATCAAATTACGATAGAGAAAATTATGTTTTGTTTAAGGAAACTACTTAATTTTCTGTTCTTCCCTTGGTCCTCTAAAATCCTCAAGCATGGTCCACTGCAGCTCTTGCTGTCTTAACCCAGAATTGTCCTCTCCAAATGTTTGCTGAGGTCACTTCTTAACATACTTTAGACCTCTACACAAACAGCACTTTTCAATGAGGTATTCCCCAACTATTACTATGAGTTTATTTTAAATCGCAGCTTTATTTCTTAATTCTCCTCTTCCTTTTTTCCCCTGTTTTGTCATACCTGACAGCAATATATGTTTTTTTTATTTATTAATCTGTCATTAAAAATGTAGCCCATCGAAATATATCCAGTAGGGTATAAAAATATAAATCCGTCTCCTTAAGAGCAGAATATTGCTGGAGATATTTACTCACCCCTCAACGAAACAGCCTGTGAAGAAATTATTTCCAACTACCCTTGTGGATGGAGATGATCATGTGATCAAGTACTGACCAGTGGAATGTAAGGGGCAGATGGAAATCTCATTAAATCTCTTTAAAACAGGGTGGGATCAATTTTGCCCTTTATTTTCCACTTCATCTTGCCTAGAGTGAGTATTTAATGCTGGAAATGGAACAACTAACTTTTACCCATTAGGTGATAAGTATGAGGACAATGCAACATGCTAAGAATGGCTGGGCCTAAAGATTGGACCTAAATCACTGATGACACTGGCACTACACTTCCTTTATCCAGACTCCCTTGTTATGTGAGCATAAGTGTCCCTTGAGACAGCAGAGGCAAGAAGAAAAACACACCTGCAGCCTGTGGAATGAAAAACACATTCAGAGAAAGACAGACAAAATGAAAAGGCAGAAGACTATGTACCAGATGAAGGAACAAGATAAAATCTCAGAAAAACAACTAAATGAAGTGGAGATATGCACACGTCCAGAAAAAGAATTCAGAATAATAATAGTGAAGATGATCCAGGACCTCAGAAAAAGAATGGAGGCAAAGATCGAGAAGATGCAAGACATGTTTAACAAAGACCTAGAAGAATTAAAGAAAAAAAAAGCAGAGATGAACAATACAATAACTGAAATGAAAAATACACTAGAAGGAATCAATAGCAGAATAACTGAGGCAGAAGAACAGATAAGTGTCCTGGAAGACAGAATGGTGGAATTCACTGTCATGGAACAAAATAAAGAAAAAAGAATGAAAAAAAATGAAGACAGCCTAAGAGACTTCTGGGACAACATTAAACGCACCAACATTCACACTATAAGTGTCCCAGAAGGAGAAGAGAGAGAGAAAGGACCCAAGAATATATTTGGAGAGATTATAGTCGAAAACTTCCCTAACATGGGAAAGGAAATAGCCACCCAAGTCCAGGAAGCACAGAGAGTCCCAGGCAGTATAAACCCAAGGAGAAACACACCAAGACATATAGTAATCAAATTGACAAAAGTTAAATACAAAGAAAAATTATTAAAGTCAACAAGGGAAAAATGACAAATAACATACAAGGGAACTCCCATAAGGTTAACACAGCTGATTTCTCAGCAGAAACTGGCAAGACAGAAGGGAGTGGCACAGTATATTTAAAGTGATGAAAAGGAAGAAAGTACAGCCAAGATTACTCTACCCATAAAGGATATCATTCAGATTTGACAGAGAAATCAAAAGCTTTACATACTAGCAAAAGCAAGAGAATTCAGCACCACCAAACCAGCTTTACAACAAATGCTAAAGGAACTTCTTTATACACTAAAAACAAGAGAAGGAAAAGACCTACAAAAACAAATCCAAAACAATTAAGAAAATGGTAATAGGAACATGCATATCAATAATTACGTTAAACGTGGATGGATTAAATGCTCCAACCAAAAGACACGGGCTCACTGAATGGATGCAAAAACAAGACCCATATATATGCTGTCTACAAGAGACCCACTTTAGACCTAGGGACACATACAGATTGAAAGTGAGGGGATGGAAAAAGATATTCCATGCAAATGGAAATCAAAAGAAACGTGGAGTAGCGATATTCATATCATAAAAATGAATAGATTTAAAAATAAAGAATGTTACAAGAGACAAGGAAGGACACTACATAACGATCAAGGGATCAATCCAAGAAGAACATATAACAATTATAAATATATATGCACCCAACATAGGAGCACCTCAATACATAAGGCAAATGCTAACAGCTATAAAAGAGAAAACTGATGGTAACAAAATAATAGTGGGGGACTTTAACATCTCACTTACACCAATGGACAGATCATCCAGAAGGAAAATTAATAAGGAAACACAAGCTTTAAATGACACAATAGACGGGAAAGATTTCATTGATATTTATAGGATATTCCATCTGAAAAAAGCAGGTTACACTTTCTTCTCAAGTGCACACAGAACATTCTCCAGGATAGATCACATCTTGGGTCACAAATCAAGCCTTGGTAAATTTAAGAAAATTGAAGTCATATCAAACATCTTTTCCAAATACAATGCTAGGAGATTAGAAATAAATTACAGGGAAAAAATGTAAAAAACACAAACACATGGAGGCTAAACAGTACATTACTAAATAACCAAGAGATCACTGAATAAATCAAGGAGCAAATCAAAAAGTACCTAGAGACAAATGACAATGGAAACACAAAAATCCAAAACCTATGGGATGCAACAAAGGCAGTTCTAAGAGGGAATTTATAACAATACAATCCTACCTCAAGAAACAAGAAAAATCTCAAATAAAAAGTCTAAACTTGCACCTAAAGGATCTAGAGAAAGAAGAACAAACAAAACACAAAATTAGTAGAAGGAAAGAAATCATAAAGATAAGAGCAGAAATAATTGCAATAGAAACAAAGAAAACAATAACAAAGATCAATAAAACTAAAAGCTGGTTCTTAGAGAAGATAAACAAAATTGATAAACCTTTAGCCAGACTCATCAAGAAAAAGAGGGAGAGAACTCAAATCAATAAATTTAGAAATGAAAAAGGAGAAGTTACAATGGACCCCGCAGAAATACAAAGCATCATAAGAGACTACTACAAGCAACTCTGTGCCAATAAAATGGAAAATGTGGAAGAAATGGACAAATTCTTAGAAAGGTATAACCTTCCAAGACTGAACCAGGAAGAAATAGAAATATGAACAGATGAATCACAAGTAATGAAATTGAAACTGTGATTAAAATTCTTCCAACAAACAGAAGTCCAGGACCAGATGGCTTCACAGGTGAATGCTATCAAACATTTAAAGAAGAGCAAACACCTATCCTTCTCAAACTCTTCCAAAATTTGCAGAGGAAATAACACTCCCAAACTCATTCTATGAAGCCACATTCACCCTGATACCACAACCAGACAAAGATACTGCAGAAAAAGAAAATTACAGACCAATATCACTGATGAATATAGATGCAAAAATCCTCAACAAAATATTAGCAAACAGAATCCAACAAGACATTAAAAGGATCATAGACCATAATCAAGTGGGATTTATCTCAGGGATGCAAGGATTCTTCAATATACACAAATGGATCAATGTGATAAACCATATTAACAAATTGAAGAATAAAATCCATATGATCATCTCAATAGATGCAGAAAAAGTTTTAACAAAATTCAACACCCACTTATGATAAAAACTCTCCAGAAGTGGGCATAGAGGGATCCTACCACAACATAATAAAGGCCATATGTGACAAACCCACAGCAAACATCATTCTCAGTGGTGAAAAATTAAAAGCATTTGCTCTAAGATCAGGAACAAGACAAGGATGTCCACTCTCGCCACTGTTATTCAACATAGTTATGGAAGTCCTATCCATGGTAATCAGAGAAGAAAAAGAAATAAAAGAAGTCCAAATTGGAAAAGAAGAAGTAAAACTGTCACTGTTTACAGATGACATGATACTATACATAGATAATCCTAAAGACATCATCAGAAAACTACTAGAGCTAATCAATGAATCTGGTAAAGTTGCAGGATACAAAATTAATCCACAGAAATCTCTTTCATTCCTATACACTAAGAAAGAAATGTCATGAAAGAGAAATTAAGGAAACATTCCCATTCACCATTGCAACAAAAAGAATAAAATACCTAGGAATAAACCTACCTAAGGAGATAAAAGACCTGTGCTCAAAAAACTATAAGACACTGATGAAAGAAATCAAAGATGACACAAACAGATGGAGAGATATACCATGTTCTTGGATTGGAAGAATCAATATTGTGAAAATGACTATTCTACCCAAAGCAACCTACAGATTCAATGCAATCCGTATCAAATTACCAACGGCATTTTTTACAGAACCAGAATAAAAAATCTTAAAATTTGTATGGAGACACAAAAAATCCTGAATAACCAAGACAATCATGAGGTGAGGGAAAAAAACAGAGCTGGAGGAATCAGGTTCCCTGACTTCAAACTATACTACAAAGTTACAGTAATCAAGATAGTATGGTACTGGCACAAAAACAGAAATATAGATCAATGGAACAGGATAGAAAGCCCAGAGGTAAACCCACACAACTATGATCAACTAATCTATGACAAAGGATGCAAGGATATACAATGGAGAAAAGACAGTCTCTTCAATAAGTGGTGCTGGGAAAACTGGACAGCTACATGTAAAAGAATGAAAGTAGAACACTCCCTAACACCATACACAAAAATAAACTCAAAATGGATTAAAGACCTAAATGTAAGATGGGACACTATAAAACTCTTAGAGGAAAACATAGGAAGAACACTCTTCGACATTAATCACAGCAAGATCTTTTTTGACCCACCTCCTAGAGTAATGGAAATAAAAACAAAAATAAACAAATGGGATCTAATGAAACAAAAGCTTTTGCACAGCAAAGGAAACTATTAATAAGACAAAAAGACAACTCTCAGAATGGGAGAAAATTTTTGCACACAAATTAACAGACAAAGGATTAATCTCCAAAATATATAAACAGCTCATGCAGCTCAATATTAAAAAATGAACAACCCAATCAAAAAATGGGCAGAAGACCTAAATAGACGTTTCTTCAAAGAAGACATACATATGGCCAAGAGGCACATGAAAAGCTGCTAAACATCACTAATTATTAGAGAAATGTGAATCAAAACTACAATGAGGTATCACCTCACAACAGTTAGAATGGGCATCATCAGAAAATCTACAAACAACAAATGCTGGAGATAGTGTGGAGAAAATGGAACACTCTTGCACTGTTGGTGGGAATGTAAATTGATACAGCCACTATGGAGAACAGTATGGAAATTCCTTAAAAAACTAAAAATAGAACTACCACATGACCCAGCAATCCCACTACTGGGCATATACGCAGAGAAAACCATAATTTTAAAAGACACATGCACCCCAATGTTCATTGAAGCAGTATTTACAATAGCAGGTCACGGAAGCCACCTAAATGCCCATCGACAGATGAATGGATAAAGAAGATGTGGTATACATATACAATGGAATATTACTCAGCCATAAAAAGGAACAAAACTGGGTCATTTGTAGAGAGGTGGATGGACCTAGAGACTGTCATACATAGTGAAGTAAGTCAGAAAGAGAAAAACAAATATCGTATATTTACGCATATATGTGGAATCTAGAAAAATTGTACAGATGAACTGGTTTGCAAGGCAGAAATAGAGACACAGATGTAGAGAACAAACATATGGACACCAAGGGAGAAAGTGGGGGGCAGGGGTGGTGGTGGTGGGATGAATTTGGAGATTGGGATTGACATATATACACTAATATGTATAAAATAGGTAACTAAGAACCTGCTGTATTAAAAAAAAATTTTTTAAATGAGTCTCTCACCTGATTAAGTCACTGTTATTTGTGTTGTCTATTACAGGCAGTCAGACACACATCCTGACCAATGCAAACCTAAAAACTCCTCACAAAGTTATTCTTCCTGAATTCCAAATGATCTTCTGCCTGAGAGTTGCACTCTAGAATTATAATTTATACAAATTTACATATAAAATATATCTCACAATAGTATGAGTTTTATTTTATGATCAATTTTTTTAATGGATTGTGTTAAAGCTGCATAATTTGCTGAAAAGAGCAAAACCTGAAGATTAGGATTTTACCCAAGATTTGCTAGTGAGCAGTCTGGGACTGCAAGATCATTGTATAAAATCTCTAGGTCTCAGTTCCTCATCTGTCAAATTACGAGACTGAACACGAATCCCTCTGAAGACTCTTCTACTTCTAATACTACGTGTCTGTTTCTCGGCTGTTTGACACCTTGTGCTGTGGATGATTACTGTAAAGCTCTGCATTAAGAGAAATGCTGTAGCCAACTTAGCCTAGAGTAAATTAGCCCAACTTTAAATTAGATGATTATGGCTACCCTTCTCCCCCACAAAACACAATGTGAAGGCTGTATGTCAGATATTTGTTTTATTCACCAAGTTAGGGAGCTGTTGTAACACTTCCTAATGACACCTGCTGTCTTCTCTCAGTGATTTTCTAAACTACAGCTGAAGATTAGATTGTACTTGTTACATCTATTTCTAGTGCATGGTCAGATTGACCTGGTGCAACATCTTTGTTGGTTAGAGTGAAAAGTTAATGAGACAGTATTGGCAGATTGAAGAAGAACTGGGAAAATCTAACTGGAAGCATTTTATAAAGCAAATACTCTGAATCACTCTGGACTCTGCGTTTCCATATACCATTCTAGAACATTCATGCCATCCCTTATGAAGTGGCAGTTGCCCTGCTGGAAAATGAACTCCAAAGAGCAAGTATTTCTATCTCTTTTGCACACTGCTCCATCCCAAGGGCCTAGGACACTGTGTAGCATAGATTAGACATCTAATAAATAGTTTTTGAATTGAACTTAATAGAAATGGTTTAGTTCTTAGTATTGCCTCTTTGGAAGAAAATTGGCTGTATTTATGGCAGATAATTTCCAAATTTAAAAAACAACAACCCATTTGTATTGCTAAGCAGAAAGTGTCTTCCCATGAAACATAAAATACATGTTTTGAGAATATATTACATATGTTTTTCTGATTTTTGTTCAAGTTATGGTGACTGGGAGTGAACTCAATGTCATAACAAATTTTAAAATGCATAACTATTAAATGCATAAATTGTACTCTCTTCATTTGCTAAGTATACACATACTAACATAAAGGATTTGGCTCAAATACATGGGCATGAATGGGAGAGTATGTGGAAGAGCTAGATCAGGTTTCCCAGTGTCTGTCAGAGCAAGGCTATCATTGCTATCAGGGTGCTGGTTGCTGATATCTAATCAGGAAGGCAGTAAACATAATGAGGGTATATTGCTGATAATGAGGGTATATTGCTGAGATGCGATACAGCTTAGCCAGTTCCGTGAGCAAAAAGAGCATAGAAGTAAGACGCTCATTGGAAGGCTTTCTTTCAAGTTATGCTTTGATTACAATAAACATCATATCGTGAAATAACGCCGTCCTATATTGAAATTTAGTAAAATAAACATAAAAGGAAGCTACTATAGGCTGCATTTTCCCATTATTCTAGGGGGCATCAACTACTACTGAAGTATGGCTTGATATATTATTAATTCTAGAGGATCTAGACTTAAGTTGCTTTCTCTATAATGGAAGGAGATTAAATTTGCTGACCTTGTGTACTTAAAAATCTTTATCTGTAGGAATTCTAGCAGATGTTTCGTGATAAAATGCCCAAAACCTTTTTTTTTTAATCCCATGTTTGAAATTAAAAATAGTAACACACTCACAAGTGTATGATACTTATGACTTAATTTTTGCACTTTAAATCTACTGATAGAGGAAAGGATGGAAACACATCCTGTTTGAAGGGTTATTTGGGGGGTTTGGGGGGTGGAAAATTGAGACTGGGCAGCAAGAGAAATGTGGATTTCCAAAGTCTTTGGGGGAATTTCTGCCATATCAGTACTATCGCTTGTCTGTGGTGGATATGCCCTTACTTACTTTGGTCCCATCTATCCCTCTAACTTCCTCTCCCATCTTCTCTCCCTCCAGCCACCCTGGCTTTCCTGATGCTCTCGTACCTCACACTTTCACTTTATGGTGTTTTCATCTTTGTTCTCTGGCGAGAATGGTATTCAGCCATTTATCCTCATAATTTACTCCCCCATGTAATCCTAGTCTATCCTTAAATATCACCATATTAGTAAAGGTTTCACCTACAACCATATGTCAAGTAGCATTGTCTCTCACTTTGGATCTCCTAGTTTGACTTTGCTATTCTTATCAATGCCATATATTATGTATTAACTTACTTCTGACTGTTTTTGCCTATAGAATATAAGCTGCATGAGGGTTACATTCGTTTTCTCCACTGCATATCCACAGCACCTAGAATGCCTGGCTGGTTAGTGGCTGCCCCTGAAATGCCTCTTGGATAAATAAACGTGTTGCTTCAATATCAGCCTACACAAAACATGCTGCATTTCTGAGATAAGCCAGCCACTTTTTCAGCCTTAATAGCCATGGTGTTAGCTGACTAAGATCTTTCCAAATAAATATTTCTGTTTAGATCGTTTTCTGCCAGTTCAGTGTCTCCTTCGATCACCTCTCTACTCAGTTTTGGAATTCAAGTCCAGTATAATGAAGAACTCAGGTTCAAAGTTTTGTCCTATAAGACGTGCTGGAGCTTACCTAAGTTAATAGAGGTTTTAGGCTGCCATAAAACGAGTATAATGCCTTTTTTTTCTTTTCTAAATTTATATCAACTGTATTTTCAAAACTATGTCTCACTGTCAGCTTCTGCTGGTAAACTCCCTCGTCTTCAGATCTTAACAACCTACTGCAGGCTTTCCACTCAAATGTTACATCTCCTGCTGTGTTTTCCAAGTATCAAACAGGACATTTCCCTGGAATGCTAGGTGTTTGGGGACAGGGATCAGGGAAGAAAGTTTTATAGATCTGTGCTGAATTTTGACACTCTATTACCTTCTCTCTAGCCTTCCATACCAGCTTGTGTGAGAATTTTATTTTTGTTTTTCCTTTGATAGCTATGGTATCAGAAACAACAGCTGACATTGATCTTAAAGTGCTTTAGGGATCTGTGTATCAAAGGATGAAGAAAAGAAAATTTTGAATAATGCAAACATGAATGTTATTCCTGATTCCTCTACTTACTAGATGAGAGAATTTTAAGAAAACCACTTAGTGTACCTAAAATGGTTTTCTTCATCTGGTAAATTCTAGTCACACTATTTAATAGGAATTTTGCAATAATTATATGAAATGACATATGTAAAGTGCCTGGAACATAGTTGATGCCCAGTGAGTGTTGCCTATTAATAGCATATTAATCTAACCAGTAAGGTTATTAAGTGTTGTGAAAATGAGGAGAAAAGAAGAGGAAACTCAAAAGCAAGAGTGATAGTAAACGAAAGAAGCAAAAAAGAAAAAAGTAGCAAAATAAAAGAAAAGGAGGAAGGCAAATTCACATACACAAATGAAAGCCATGAACAGGAGAATGGGGTCAGGAGCCACTGAATTATCTGTATGATAAAGTACATTAAAACCCTTACATTTTCCAACTCAAGAATTCAAGAATTCTATGTGATAGTAGCTGCCTTTTGAGGAGATTAGAGCGTATGGGGACACTGTTCTTAGCCACATAATTAAATTCACAAAGTCAGTTTTGGAAATCATTGAACACGTGATCATGAATCAAATGTTTTTATGGATTAGTATGAATTATGATGAATTATTTTTATAATTGTTATTATGAATCAATCTACACTTATTAGAGTAGAGATGGTATAAATAATCATTTTGTTGGGATAAATATTACTCCCTTGAAGTATCCGTAACATTTTCAAAGGAGGAAACTGTTATCCTCTAAAAGTCTTAGGAATTATGTAAACAGTTTACCTAAGCAAACTTTTAAAAAATATATTAACAAACACAATGCTTTTATAAAAGCAAACAACAACAAAACACACAATAGTGTATTAATTCGCTTGAACTTTGCATTAATCTTCTTGAAACTGTTCACTGACCCCTGGTTAATTTTCTTACTTCATTTATTTCTATTGCCCCTCATTACAAATTAAATTCTATTTACACTGAACTTCTTTCTGTTGCCCTAATGGACCATTCTCACTTTCATCAGTATATGGGAATGTTCAGGAATCATGTCTTAAACACATTCTTCAGGACGCTTTCCTTGACCTCGGTAGCGTGGATTATTTGCCTTCCCTAACCACTCTCACAGAACCAACATTCAGGACTTCCTTAACCCAAAATTTAGGAAATTGTAATTGCTTATTTAGTACATACAGTCTTTTCATCCTCAAAGACAACAAATCCTAGAAGGCCAAGGACCAATTAGAACACCTGTATCTGGCTCAATAAATATTATATATATATATATATATATATATATATATATAAACTTGGGTAGAAAAGGGAAATAGACAGATATGTTTATAGAATAACAAATTCTAATATATACACACATTTGTCTACAAATTTGGAAAAGTGTTTTTGGTAATGTGATAAAAAACATTTTGTCACTTCAGCTTGCCTTTTCATCAAGCTCGAGGAAGTTTTTCTTAGGAGGTCTGTGGGTAGAGCACACAACTGACATTTCTAGTACAGCTACATCATCATAAAAGCATAACCTTTCTTCTTTTCACAAGTACCCTTTGTGAGTTGATCGGGGAGGGCACAGTCCTTGCTTACATAACAACAGCGATGAAACTTGAAACCAGGATAAATACAAACTGAATACAGCAATGAAGTACAGAATTAACTCATAAGTTTTAAGGAAGTGTAACACATGATAGGGTAGTACTCAGAGGGATATAACATTAAGTAACGTTATTTTGTCCAAAATATTTACTGAGAATATCTCTGTGCAAGGCCCTCTGCTAGAGTTGGGCAGACCAACTAAATCTTCAAATAGAACACAACTCCGTGTGCAGACACATGGGCACACACACATTTATGCTGCCACACAGGATGAAATATGTGTCTTTAGAAGCATGTAATTGTCCTTATGAGTGTAGAGAATGGGATGATTAATTCCTGCTGGAAAGATCAGAATAGATGCATCCTCATGAGATGTGTGGCTTTAGTGATGCTAGGGCAAGAAGTGAATAGTCTGTGAAAAGTGCAGCTAAAATAGAGATTGTGATAACGGGAAAACCGGGAAGGTTGAAGATATCACCATATTTGGGAAATCTGAAAGGTGTAGGGGTCATGCAGAAATATGAAAAATAAGCCATAAATACAAGTTTGATCTGATACAGGGACAGTTCTGAATAACAGGGTAAGGATTTTGGATGCAGTGCGACATTTTGAACAGAGAAGGGATGTGATAAGAGATTTTTTAATGAGAGTTTTTCTTTGGAGAAATTTTGTTTTTAAGGCAGAAAAAAGAATTAGAAACTAACAACAAGATATTTAAACAAGTGCTTCTGATAAATACCATGACTTGTAGAAATGGTGGAGAAAGGGTTAAAATCTCAAGTAGAACAATATCAGATACAAATACATCATTATATCAACCACATTAGAGATGGATCACGTACCATGTAAATGGAAAAATGGGGTTTATTCTAATCTTAGTCATCTCGCTCATCTGTAACTTTCCTCTCTGACTCCTACCAACCACTATCAATTTAGTTACTTGTTCAACTCCCATTTACATGTAAAGCAGTTACTGAATTGTTAACCCATACCACCATGAGAAACAAATTTTCCAATTTGAGGGCAGTGTTTATGTACAATTCCTTTAGGCTTTAGCCTGACAGGTTCCAGTCAAAACACCATTTTCCAAAGTTATGAGTACTTTTTAATGACTAATAAAGCTAGAATTAATATTTGTCTTCAGGTTTTGGTATAAACATAAGTTTTCAAAGAAAATGAGATATTTACAAAAATGGCAAATGCTTAACCAGGAGGGATGAGAGATCTAGGAACATGGTACTTTATTAGTTTGGATTAGATTTTGGTTGCAAGAGAGAAAAAACCTTAAATAGTTCTGTAAACCACACACAAATTGATTTTTCTCTCATGGCAAATTCTGGAGTTGGTAGTCCCAGGGCTGGTGTACTCTATGGAATCAGGCCTCTTTTTTCTTATTGATCAGACACTCAGGTCTCTTTTGTTAAGTGACCACAGATGCCCCCAAAGCTGCTTCAGTTCCAGACTTCACATGATCATTGTAGCTAGCAAGAAGAAGGAAAGAAAATAAGAAGAATTTTCCTATTTAGGAAAATTCCCAGAATTTGCACATATCACTTTCATGGACATCTCAGGGGCCACAACCTAGTCACGTGGACACATCCAGCCCCAAAGTCACCTGGGAATATTATTTGTACTCTTGTCATCCATATGTCTGCTTAAAATTTGGCAAGTTTAACACTACTAAAGATGAAAGAATGATTTTTTTCTCTTTTTCTGGTAGCTACAACATAAACAGGATAGCTGAAGCTTGTATCAATAAATTTGTCCATAAAGGGAATTTAGGAAGAGAAGCTCCCACAATGGTTTCTATGAGACACAAGGATGGAACTATGAGGCACAAGGTGTCAGTCCATGATTGAGCACTTCCAGAGCACTTCTCAAGACAGAAATTACCTTCTGTCTCTTGTATGCTATTGTTATTTTACGTTTTCTGTCAAAGACAAACCTACTCCTAAGTAATAGAGAGAAAAGTCAGCTGTTTCTTTCACAATACCTTCATTCAAATTGCTACCACAATAGAGAGACTTGGGTTTTTGGGGGGGGGGTTTTTGCGGTACGCGGGCCTCTCATTGTTGTGGCCTCTCCCGTTGCGGCGGAGCACAGGCTCCGGACACGCAGGCTCAGCGGCCATGGCTCATGGGCCCAGCCCCTCCGCGGCATGTGGGATCTTCCCGGACCAGGGCACGAACCCGTGTCCCCTGCCTCGGCAGGCGGACTCTCAACCACTGCGCCACCAGGGAAGCCCGAGAGTCTTGTTTTCAAAGCTTCCAAAAATAAAATTAGGACTAACTGGTGAATATACAAATAAACAGATATCATTTCATAGATTGCTTACTGGATTTCTACCATGTACCAGACACTGTGCTAGATAATCAGGGGTAGAGTTTGAGCTGATCTTAACATGGCTTTGCCTTCCTGAAATTTTCTGTGGACTTAAGGGTAAATATTTTAATAAGGCAATTTTACCCAAAAAAGTTTATGTATAATTTTGGGAAGTTATATGAAAGAAAGGGAGAGAAAGAACTTTCAGGCCAACTTGCCCATATGTGAAACCGGCTACTTTCATCACTATTTATTGTTGGTTTTTAGGCACAAACTGGATGACAGCTTAAGAATGTGGTAGAGAAAATTTGTGTGTGGAAAACAGACCTCCAGAAGTTGAAGGTCCCACACAAATCATGCATAGGTCCTATGATATGAAATCTAATAGAAATGATGCTATAAATCCTAAGGCTTTTTAAAGGTTATATTCTAAATGCTGTTTCAGATGATATATATTGCATTAAATGTGTTTGTGTTCTGGTTGATGAATACCTTGATAGATTTCATGGTATTAAAAGGATCATATTTAATTCCAAATGCATCCTTCAGCCTCCTCAGGAGTTAGGATGCCTTTCATCTTCCTCCCTGAGGTTTGACTCAGGGGTGGCATGCATTAACTGTTTGACGGTTATATGTTGCTGAGTAACTCATTTGGTCTCAAGCTGATCTTCAATTAAACCTCTAAGAAACCAGATAGTTCCAAAAAAGACATTAGTTCCTGATTCATAATGTAAATGATTTGGAGAATTTAAAGTAGAACAATTTGATAAGGTAATTGTCTTAGCAATCTTGTAAGATTTCTCATTCTATTGAAAATAGTACAGATCGTCACAAACAGCTAATTTTTAAAAAAGCATTCTGCTTCAATAGTAGAATGGAGATATATACTGATGAGTTCTTATTAATTCTGAAGTTAGTGTGTTTGCTCTCCTTAAGCAATCTAATTATTTCACATTGTAAAGCTATTTGAAATTTAGATTGGCAGTTAAAAGTAGCTTAAAATTAATCTCTAGTTTTATCTTCAGAAGCAACGTTTATCATTAAATGTCTTCCTGTAGCATTTCATCACTTTCTCCAAGTAGTATTTTTCTCTCTCTTCACTAACTACCAAATCAAAAAAAAGAAAAGAATGTGACAGTGAGATTAGTTGACTTATAAAAGAAGTTCTAATGCTTAAAAACAAATTAAGTGGAAAAATTATATTAAAAGCTTAAGAGCACCTGACAGTATACATATTTCTGAAAGCAAAACACAGTCCAAGTTAAAAATATCCCAAGTTTGAGGATTCAAGATGGCAGTGTAGTAAGATCCTAAACTTACCTCCTCCCATGGATGCAACAAATCTACAACGACATATGGAATAATTCCCTCAGAAAGGGACCTGAAAGCTGAATGAATAAAGCCTCCACAACAAAGGGGGAATAGTACAGCATTAATACTTGTAAGAGAGGCAGAGAGACAGTCTTGCCAAGGAAAAAGTCACACTCCGTTCAGTGATCCACAGTTGAGAAGGATAACAAAGATTTGGATCTTTTTCCTAAGGGACAAAGGATCTAGCCTCCACATGAAGCACCCCAACCCCTAGATCCTGAACAGCAGAGACAAGTCTCCAAAAACACCTGACTTGGGAAACCAACTGGGAATACATCTAGGAAAGCTATAGAACTGAATGGAATGAAAAACCTGCTCACAAAGGGCCTACATGCCAAGTTCTGACTCAAAACTAGCACAAAAACACCAAATTAAAAATTGCACATATATGGAATCTAAAAAAATGGTACTGATGAACCTAGTGGCAAGGCAGGAATAAAGACGCAGATGTAGAAAATGGACCTGAGGACACGGTGGGGAAGGGGAAGTTGGGAGTGAGAGAGTAGCACTGACATATATACACTACCAAATGTAAAATAGATAGCTAGTGGGAAGCAGCTGCATAGCACAGGGAGATCAGCTCGGTGCTTTGTGACCACCTAGAGGGGTGGGATAGGGAGGGTGGGAGGGAGACGCAAGAGGGAGAGGATATGGGGATATACATATACATAGAGTTGATTCAGTTTGTTATACAGCAGAAACTAGTACAATTTTATAATTGTAAAGCAATTATATTCCAATAAAGATATGAAAAAAATTAAAAATAAATTAAAAAATGAATGGACCATAGGTGAAGGGAACATAATTATTAGTCCTGAAGTATCTGCTGGAGAGGCAGGAGCCAGCTGGGACACTCCCTGGGGACAGAGACACTGGCAGGTGCCATTTTTGTTATCTCAGGCTACCTGCTAATTGTCACACTAGCAGCACCATTTAAATTCTCCCTTTAACCTGTTAGTGCCATTGGGTGCACCCCTGTGAGAGCTCCACCTACCCTGCTCCTCAGCTGGACCTCACAGCCAGCAGAGGGAGAGCCATGCCCACCGGCACATGCAAAAGTTGTGGGTGGGCCTTGATGCTGGTCCAGGGCCAGCCCAAACCACCAGCATGCTTCAGTAGCAGCTGCAACCAATCACAGCAGGAGGGCACACAGAGCCCACCTATGGGACACTTGTTGAGTGCCTGGTTCTGGTGGTCAGGTGGGATTGAGACTCTGAACCTCACAGGATATCCCCTAAATAAGGCCACTCCCTCAAGACTGGATGATTTACCTAGTACATAAAAACAGACACAGAGAATTAGGCAAAATGAGGAGGCAGAGGAATATGTTCCAGTTGATATAATAAGATAAAACCTCAGAAAAAGAACTAAATGAAACAAAGATAAGAAATCTACCCAATAAAGAATTCAAAGTAATGGTCATAAAGATGCTCACCTTGGAGAAGAATGAATGAACACAGTGAGAATTTCAATAAAGAGATAGAAAATATAAGAAAGAACCAAACAGAAGTGATACCTCAACTGAAAAATACACTACAGGTGTTCAATATCAGACTGGATGAGTTAGAAAAACAAATCATGATCTGGAAGACAAAATAATGGAGCTCACCCAGACAGAGTGACAAAATGAAAAAATAATTTAAAAAAAGAAAAGACAACTTAAGCGAACTTTGGGACATCAACCAGAATAACATCACATTGTAGGGGTCCCAAAGGAGAAGAGAGAAATAAAGGACCAGAAAAATTATTTGAAGAATTAGTGACTGAAAACTTCCCTAATCTGAGGAAGGAAATAGGAATCCCTCAGTCCAGGAAACCCAGAGAGTTCCAAGTTAGATGAAATCAAAGAGACACACTCCACACACATTATAATTAAAATGGTAATTAAGGATAAAGAGGGAATCCTAAAAGCAGCAAGCAAAAAACAACTTGTGATGTACAAGGGAAACCCAATAATGCTTTCAGCAGATTTTTTAGCAGAAAAATTACAGGCCAGAAGGGAGTGACATAATTTATTCAAAGAGCTGAAAGAAAAAAAAAATTCAACAAAGAATTCTTTTATCAACAAAGCTTTCATTCAGAATTGAAGGAGCAGAAAAGAGGTTTCCAGATGAGCAAAACCTAAAGAAGTTCATAATCATTAAACCAACCCCACAAGATATGTTAAAGGGAGTTCTTTAAGCTGAATTAATTGTTAACAAAAAACCAAAAGTAAAAATCTCACTGGAAAAGGCAAATATATAATAAAGGTAGTGGATCAATCACTTATAAAGTAAGTATGAAGATTATAAGAATATAGTAAAATTAACTTAAATTACAATAATTAGTTAAAAAGCTGCATAAAATAAAAAGATGTAAAGTATATCATTGACAGCACAAAATATGGCGGGGGGGGTGAGTAAGAAGATAGCCTTGGAATGTGCTACCAACTTAAAACAGACTACTATTTACATAGAATATTATATGTGAACCTCACAGAAACCACAAGAAAACAACTTACAGTAAATGCACAAAAGAAAATGAGAAAGGAATCTAAACTTGACATTAAAGAAAACCACCAAAACACAAGGGGAGAAAGAGACTAAGAAAGGAACAGGGAGGAACTACAAAAACAGACAGAAAACAATTTAAAAGATGGCAATAGGTCCATACCTAGCAATAATTGCTATCAATATAAATGCACTAAATTTGCCAACCAAAAGACATAGAGAGGTTGAATGGATAAGCAGTTCCATCAATATATTCCCTACAAAAACTCACTTTGGAAGAAAGGACACACTCAAACTAAAAGTGAAGGAATAGAAAAAAATTTTCCTAAGCCAATGGAAATTAAAAGAAAACTGGAGTAGTTATACTCATATCAGACAAACTAGACTTTAAAACAAAGACTATAATAAAAGAAAAAAAGGGTATTACAATATGATAAAGGGGTCAATCCAGCAAGAAGATATAACATTTATAAACATATATTCACCCAACAGAGGAATACCAAGATATATGAAGCAAATATTAATGGATTTAATGGGAGAAATTGAAAGAAATACAATAATAGTAAGGAGCATTAATACCACACTTAAACATCAATGGATGTATCATCCAGACAGATAATCAATGAGGAGTCATTGGGTTAAATAATATGTTAAATCACATTGCTTAATTTTATATGGAACATTTTATTCAAAAGCAGCAGAATACACATTCTCCTCAATGGCATATGGAAAATTCTGCAGGCAGATTACATGTTAGTTCATAAAAGAAATCTCAAAAAGTTCAAGAAATTGAAATCATATCAAGAATCTTCTCTAACCAAAATGGTGTGAAACTAGAAATTAATCAAAAGAAAAAAAATAAGAAAACACACAAACATGTGGAGAAGATGCTACTGAAAAACCAAAGAGGTCAACAAAGAAATCGAAGGAGAAATCAAAACATGCCTAGATATAAATGAAAACAGAAATACAACATATCAAATTCTATGTAATCCAGCAAATGCAGTTCTTAGAGGGAAGTTGTTAGCAATTCAGGCCTACCTCAAGAAAGAAACAAACAAACAAAATCCCAAATAACAATCTAATCTTATACCTAAAGGAGCTAGAAAAAGAACAAATGAAGCTAAGAACTGGTAGAAAATTAGTAGAATTAGTAAAGATCAGAGTGGAAATAAATATAGACAAAAAAAATAGAAAAGTTTGATGGAACTAAGTGCTGGATCTTTGAAAAATTAAACAAAATCACAAGCCTTTAGCCAGGCTAACAAAGAAAAAAAGAGAGAGGATTCAAATAAATAAAATGAGAAATTAAAGAGGAGCAGTTACAACTGATACCACAGAAATGCAGAGGCTCATAAGAGACTACTAAAATAATTATACACCATAAAAATAGGACAACCGTGAAGAAATGGATAAATTCCTAGAAACATACAATCTTTCAAAACTGAATCATGAAGAAAAGGAAAATCTAAATAGACCACATACTAGTAAGGAGACTGAAACAGTAATCAAAAATTTCCCAACAAGAAAAAGTTCAGGACCAGAAGACTTCACTGGCAAATTCTATAAAACATTAAAAAAAGATTAAATATGTATTTTCTCAAACTCTAGCAAAAAATTGAAGAGGAGAAAAATCTTCCAAACACAATTTATGAAGCAAGCATTATCCTGATCTCAAAACCAGACAAGGATACCTCAAGAAAAGAAACCTGATGAACATTTGCAGAAATCCTCAACAAAATATTAGCAAACCAAATCCAACAATACATAAAGGAATCATACACTATTATAAAGTGGGATTTATTCCAGAGATACAAAGATGGTTCAACATCTGCAAATCAATCAGACTGAAACAACACATTAACAAAATGAAGGATAAATATCATATGATCATCTCAATAGATGTGGAAAAACCATTTGACAAGATCGAACATCCATTTATGATTAAAAAAAACTTCAAAAACCAGGTATCAAAAGAAAGTACTTCAATATAATAAAGCCTATATATGACAATGCCATAGCTACCATCATCCTTAAGGGTTAAAAGCTAAAACTTTTTCTCTAAGATCAGGAAGAAGACAAGGGTGCCCACTCTCACCACTTTCATTCCACATAATATTGGAAGTACTACCCATAGCAATTAGACAAGGAGATTAAAAAGCATCCAGATTGGAAAAGAAGAAGTAGAACTGTCACAATTAGCATACTATACAGCACTTTACATAGGAAACCCTAAATAGTCCATCAAAAAAATGTTAGAACTGATAAATAAATTCAGTGAAGTTGCAGCATACAAAATTAAATATACAGAAATGAAGTCAGTTGTGTTTCTATGTACTAAAAATAATCATAAAGAGAAGCTAAGAAAATAATCCATTTACAATTGTATCAAAAAGAATAAAAATACCTAGGAATAAATGTAACCAAGGTAATGAAAGACCTGTATACTAAAAATTTTAAGACACTAATGAAAGAAATTGAAGAAGACACAAATTTTAAAATATTCTGTGTTCATGGACTGAAATAATTCATTATTGTTAAAATGTCCATACTACCCAAAGCAATCTACAGATTCAGTGCTGTCCCTATAAATATTTCAATGGCATTTTTCACAGAACTAGAACAAATAATTCAAAATTTTTTATGGAATCATGAAAGATCACAAATAGTCAAAACATTCTTGAGAAAGAAAAACAAAAATGGGGATATCAAGCTCCCTGATTTTCAACTATAGTACAAAGCTATAGTAATCACAAACTGGCACAAACACAGACACACAAATCAGTGGAACAAAATAGAGAGTTCAGAAATAAACCCACACTTATATGGTCAATTAATTTACGATAAATAAGCAAAGCTCAATGGAAAAATAAGAGTCTCTTCAGTAAATGGTGTTGGAAACACTGGACAGCCACATGCAAAATAATGAAAGTAGACAACTATCCTACACATACACCAAAATTAACTCAAAAAGAATTAAAGACTTGAAGGTAGGGACTTTCCTTGCAGTCCGATGGTTAAGACTCCACGTTTCTACTTCAGGGGACATGGGTTTGATCCCTGGTCAGGCAACTAAGGTCCCACATGCCATGTGGCACGTCCAAAACAATTTTTAAAAAAAAGATTTGAATGTAAGACTTGAAACCATAAAATTCCTAAAAGAAAACATAGGTGGCAATTTCATTGGCATCCATCTTAGCGATGCTTTTGTAGATCTGACTCCAAAGGTGACAGAAACAAAGCAATAACAAATGGGACTACATCAAAATAACAACCTTCTGCACAGTGAAGGAAACCATTTCAAAACAAAAGGTATTTTACAGGGCTTCCCTGGTGGTGCAGTGGTTGAGAGTCCGCCTGCTGATGCAGGGGACACGGGTTTGTGCCCCAGTCTGGGAGGATCCCATATGCCGCAGAGCGGCTGGGCCCGTGAGCCATGGCTGCTGAGCCTGCGCGTCCAGAGCCTGTGCTCCGCAACAGGAGAGGCCACAGCAGTGAGAGGCCCGCGTACTGCAAAAAAAAAAAAAAAAAAAAAAAAAAGGTATTTTACAGAATGGGCGGAGATATTTACAGATCATATATCCAATAAGGGGTTAATATCTAAAGTATATAAAGAACTCATATGACTCGACAACCAAGACAACCCACTTAAAAATGGGCAGATATCGTAAATAGTCATTTTTCCAAAAAAGACATATGGATAGCCAACAGGCACATGAAAAGATGTTCAGCATCATTAATTATTAGGGAAATGCAAATCAAAAGCATGATGAAATATCACTTCATATGTGATAGAATAGCTATTATTAAAAAGACAATAAATAACAAATATTGGAGAGGATGTGGAGAAAAGGGTACCCTCATAAAGATGCCACTATAAACTGGTGCAGACACTATGGAAAACAGTATGGAGATTGCTCATAAAATTAAGAGTAGAACTATCATATGACCTAGTTATTCTATTTCTAGATATTTATCTGAAGAACATGAAAACATTAATTAGAAAGACATAGGCACCCCTATATTCATTGCAGCATTGTTTATAACTGCCAAGATAAGGAAGAAACCTACCTGTACATTGATAGATGAATGAATAAAGAAGATGAGGTATATATACAAAATGAAATAATACTCAGCCATAAAAAAGACTGAAATCCTTTCATTTGGGACATAGATGTATCTTGAAGGTATTATGCTATATGAAATAAGTCACATGGAAAAAGACAAATACTGTCCGATTTCACTCATATGTCAAATCTAAAAGAAAACAAAAAACTAAATAAAACAAAAACAAAGCATAGATACAGATATCAGATTAGTGTTTATCAGAGGAGGAGAGGGTTGGTGGGGCGAGAAAAATGGGTGAAGAGAGTCAACTGTATGACAATGGACGGTAACTAGACTTGTGGGGTGATCAGTTTATAATTATAAATAATTATAATTTTATAATTATAAATTATAAAATTATAATGTTGTACACCTGAAACATTAATAATAATAATAAAATAATATTTCCATAGAAATCATCAAGGTGTTGTTTTCAACTAAATCTCCTAAAATAGGAATGTGTGAGTGAACATCTCAGACGTGGCATTAATGGACAGAAACTAAAGATAAGGGTAACTCAGTGAAGCAGATAGGTGACTAATCTCACACAGTGTTTTCCAAGGATCCCTAGCTATCCGGGATAGTAGTATATAATACACATAGCAACAAAAATACTTTGTGATCACAGCACTTTGGGAAGTGCTAGGTGACAGAGTATAAAATATTTTTGTAACATAAACCTTAGTGTTCTTTGGTTCTTAGCGTTCTTTGCAGAGTGATTCATGTGACAAATTTTGAATGAATCAACCAAAATGAAGCAAGTTTTACTTCATTCTATGAATTTGGGGCCTGAATTTATGGGTTTAAATTTCTTCAATGATGGAATTGCACACAATATTACACAAATAGGAAGTTATTGTGGAAAGAGCTGTGTAATAAACTAGACATGAGTTCAAATCTTTTACTGCCATTTACTAGTTACATGACCTTGAGCTGTTTAAACTATATGAATTTTAGTAATCTCATTGGTAAAAACATTTTTTTAAATCTACCTACATTTATCTAAAGAGTTATAAACATAAAAAATAAGGTAAGTAATAGCTATGATGAACTTTTTTATCTATAATTTATCAACAAAAATTCTTAGTCACTGAATGCATTATGTAACTTAAAAAGATGTCATATCTGATTCTGATAAGCTTTCCAAGTGAATTAAAAAATTATAGAATTATAGAGTCCTGGGTTTACAACTCCATTCTAAATGAATCAAAAGTTATGAATTGCCTTTGTGTAAAATACAATTAGACCTATGTTGAATCAGTAAGTAACAAAAGAAAAACAATTATTTAGGCAAGTTTCTGAGTTAGAAAAAAAGGTTCAGATGGGGTGATCTTGGCACAGAATGATTCATATATGAAAGTATAAAGCACAAGATTTTAAAAATGATTTTCATGTTTAATTTAGAGAGAAAAGATGAGAGGTCACCGATCAATAAAGAGAAAATCTAAAGGGAAGAAGAGTAGCCATTTAGAGATATTGAGAAGAAAAAACATAATGGATTTGAGCCATTTGGGGAAAAAATGAACATAGCTTTTAAAAACCAAAAAGGACTCAGGAGATTGAGAGCTTCAAAGGGATTTTTCTGTGTGTGAAATGACTATAACTGCTCATTGAGACATTATTCCAGTAATGGGATCAACTGCAGATTCCCACAAACGGTTCTTGACAAGAATCACCTTTGTTAATACTATATTCATAGTTGCACTGAATTTTGAACTTTAAAAGTAGCATGGATACATCACTTAAGAGTTGCTTTAGGACATTTATTCAATTTACTACGGAACTGGTCCATAGAGAAGATTAATTTATAATGAATTTGAACTTTAACAAATAAAATACCTACCTCTGAAGGAAGATAATGATTATAAAGAAAAATTTCCCCTTTGCCAAATACCTACTGATTAATTCAAGATTTCAAGACACAGATCGAATGTACTTTCTCTGTAAAACTTTTTTTTTAATTTCCAGAATAGAAATATTTAATTTTCTCATGTTTTAACATAATTATTTTAACATCTTTATTGGAGTATAATTGCTTTAGAATGGTGTGTTACTTTCTGCTTTATAAAAAAGTGAATCAGCTATAAATATACATATATCCCCATATCTCCTCCCTCTGGCGTCTCCCTTCCATTCTCCCTATCCCACCCCTCTAGGTGGTCACAAAGCACTGAGCTGATCTCCCTGTGCTATGCGCTGCTTCCCACTAGCTACTTATTTTACATTTGGTAGTATATATAAGTCCATGCCACTCTCTCACTTCATCTCAGCATACACTTCCCCCAGCCCGTGTCCTCACATCCATTCTCTACATCTGCTTCTTTATTCCTGTCCTGCACCTGGGTTCTTCATAACCATTTTTTTTTAGATTCCATATATATGTGTTAGCATATGGTATTTGTTTTTCTCGTTCTGACTTACTTCACTCTGTCTAACAGACTCAACCACCTCACTACAAATAACTCAATTTTGTTTCTTTTTTGGGCTGAGTAATATTCCATTGTACATATGTGTCACATCTTCTTTATCCTTTCATCTGTCAATGGACACTTAGGTTGCTTCTGTGTCCTGGCTATTTTAAATAGTGCTGCAATGACCAGTGTGGTACACGACACTTTTTGGTTTTATGGTTTTCTCTGGGTATATGCCCAGTAGTAGGATTGCTGAGTCCTATGGTAGTTTTATTTTTAGTTTTTTAAGGAACCTCCATACTGTTCTCCATAATGGCTGTATCAATTTATATTCCCAACAACACTACAAGAGGGTTCCCTTTTCTCCACACCCTACCCATCATTTATTGTTTGTAGATTTTTTGATGATGGCCATTCTGACCAGTGTGAGGTGATACCTCATTGTGGTTTTGATTTGCATTTCTCTAATGATTAGTGATGTTGAGCATTCTTTCATGTGTTTGTTGGCAATCTGTATATCTTCTTTTGAGAAATGTCTATTTAGGTCTTCTGCCCATTTTTGGATTGGTTTGTTTGTTTTTTTGATATTGAGCTGCATGAGCTGCTTGTAAATTTTGGAGGTTAATCCTTTGTCAGTTGCTTCATTTGCAAATATTTTCTCCCATTCTGAGAGTTGTCGTTTTGTCTTGTTTATGGTTTCCTTTGCTGTGCAAAATCCTTTAAGTTTCATTAGGTGTTCTTTGTTTATTTTTTTTTTTTCCATTTCTCTAGGAGGTGGGTATAAAAGGATCTTGCTGTGATTTATGTCATAGAGTGTTCTACCTATGGTTTCCTCTAAGAGTTTGATAGTGTCTGGCCTTACGTTTAGGTCCTTAATCCACTTTTGGTTTATTTCTGTGTATCGTGTTAGGGAGTGTTCTAATTTCATTCTTTTACATGTAGCTGGCCAGTTTTCCCAGCACCACTTATTGAAGAGGTTGTCTTTTCTCCACTGTATATTCCTGACTCCTTTATCAAAGATTAGGTGACCATATGTGCGTGGGTTTATCTCTGGGCTTTCTATCCTGTTCCATTGATCTATATTTCTGTTTTTGTGCCAGTACCATACTGTCTTGATTACTGTAGCTTTGTAGTATAGTCTGAAGTCAGGGAGCTGATTCCTCCAGCTCTGTTTTTCTTTCTCAAGATTGCTTTGGCTATTCGGGGTCTTTTGTGTTTCCATACATGTTGTGAATATTTTTGTTCTAGTTCTGTGAAAAATGCCAGTGCTATTTGATAGGGATTGCATTGAATCTGTAGATTGCTTTGGGTAGTAGATTCATTTTCACAATATTGATTCTCCCAATCCCAGAACATGGTATATCTCTCCATCAGTTTGCGCCATCTTTAATTTCTTTCATCAGTGTCTTATAGTTTTCTGCATACAGATCTTTTATCTCCCTAGGTAGGTTTATTCCTAGGTATTTTATTCTCTTTGTTGCAGTGGTAAACGGGAGTGTTTCCTTAATTTCTCTTTCAGATTTTTCATCATTAGTGTATAGGAATGCGAGAGATTTCTGTGCATTAATTTTGTACCCTGCTACTTTACCAAATTCATTTATTAGGTCTAGTAGTTTTCTGGTAGCCTTTTTAGGATTCTCTATGTACAGTATCATGTCATCTGCAAAGAGTGACAGCTTTACTATGATTTTAGGCAGCCTCTCTGCTAATGGGTGGGGTTGTGTTCCTGTCTTGCTAGTTGTTTGGCATAGGGTGTCCAGCACTGTAACTTGCTTGTTGTTGAGTGGAGCTGGGTCTTAGCGTTGAGATGGAGATCTCTGGGAGAGCTTTCGCCGTTTGATATTACAAGGATCTGGGAGGTCTCTGGTGGAGCAATGTCCTGCAATCTGATCTCCCACCTCAGAGGCACAGGCCTTACACCCAGCCAGAGCACCAAGAGCCTGTCATCCACACGGCTCAGAAGAAAAGGGAGAAAAAAAGAAAGAAAGAAAGAAAAGAAAAGAAAATTTTTTAAAAAATAAAAACAAAAAAATTATTAAAAATAAAAAAAATTAAAATATAATAATAAAAAAGAACAAATGAAAGAAGTGAGCAACCAAAGCTGAAAATAAATCCACCATTGATAACAAGCACTAAAAACTATAGAAATAAAAACAGAGAGACAGAACCCTATGACAAATGGTAAAAGCAAAGCTAAATAGACAAAATCACACAAAGTCCACCACCTCAATTATGGGATGATTCGTTGTCTATTCATGTATTCCAGAGTTGCTGAGTACATCAAGTTGATTGTGGAGATTTAATCTGCTGCTCCTGAGGCTGCTGGTAGAAATTTCCCTTTCTCTTCTTTGTTCGCACAGCTCCTGGGGCTCAGCTTTGGATTTGGCCCCGCCTCTGTGTGTAGGTCGCCTGGGGGCGTCTGTTCCCACTCAGACAGGACGGGGTTAAAGGAGCAGCTGATTAGAGGGCTCTGGCTCCCTCCGGCTGTGGGGAGAGCTGGATACGGAGCACCGTGCATTCTCCTGGGGAAGTTGTCCCTGGATCATGGGACCCTGGCAGTGGCGGGCTGCACAGGCTCCCGGAAGGGGAGGTATGGATAGTGACCTGTGCTCGCTCACAGGCTTTGTGGTGGCGGCAGCAGCAGCCTTAGCGTCTCATGCCCGTCTCTGGGGTCCACACTGATAGCCACGGCTCACGTCCATCTCTGGAGCTCATTTAGGCGGTGCTCTGAATCCCCTCTCCTTGCCCACCCTGAAACAATGGTCTCTTGCCTCAGACAGTTCCAGACTTTTCCCGCACTCCCTCCCGGCTAGCCATGGCGCACTAGCCCCCTTCAGGCTGTGTTCACACCGCCAGCCCCAGTCCTCTCCCTGGGTTCTGAACTCCGAAGCCCGAGCCTCAGCTCCCAGCCCCCAGCTGTCCCAGCAGGTGAGCAGACAAGCCTCTCGGGCTGGTGAGTGCTGGTCAGCACCGATCCTCTGTGTGGGGATCTCTCCACTTTGCCCTCTGCACCCCTGTGGCTGCTCTCTCCTCGGTGGCCCCGAAGCTCCCGCCCACCACCTGCAGTCTCCGCCTGAGAAGGGGCTTCTAGTGTGTGGAAACATTTCCTCCTTCACAGCTCCCTCCTAGAAGTGCAGGTCCCGTCCCTATTCTTTTGTCTCTGTTTATTCTTTTTTCTTTTGCCCTACCCAGGTACGTGGGGAGTTTCTTGCCTTTTAGGAAGTCTGAGGTCTTCTGCCAGTGTTCAGTAGGTGTTCTGTAGGATTTGTTCCACATGTAGATGTATTTCTGATGTACTTGTGGGGAGGAAGGTGATCTCCCATGTCTTACTCCTCTGCCATCTTTAAGGTCTCCCTTTATTTATTTTTTTATTTTTAATTTTTTGGTTCTGAAACTTGCCTTCTTTATTATTTATTTATTGACATATAGTTGATTTACAATGTAGTTAGTTTCACGTGTACAGCAGAGTAATTCAGTTACCTGTATATATACATATATATATATATACATATGTATTCTTTTTCAGATATGCTGTTACAAAATATTGAGTATAGTTCTATGTGCTATGCAGTAGGTCCTTGTTGATATTTTATGTACTGTAGTGTTTTATGTATATGTTAATCCCAAACTCCTAATTTAACCTTCCTCCACCTTTCCCCTTTGGAAACCATAAGTTTGCTTTCTATGTCTGTGCGTCTGTATTTTGTATATAAGTTCATTTACATCTTTTTTTTAAAGATTCCACATATAAGTGATATCATATGATATTTGTCTGACTTACTTCACTTAGTATGATAATCTAGGTCCATCCATGTTGCTGCAAATGGCATTATTTTATTGTTTTTATGGCTGAGCAATACTCCACTGTGTGTGTGTGTATATATATAATTATTTTTAAAATTAATATTTAGGCATGCGTAATATTTCAGACATTTTTGTCCATTTCTGTGATATTGATTTCAAAGAATGTTCACATTTTACCCTTTGTTCCTTGCCTTTGTGTATGTTGATTTTGTTAGAATATTTTTCCATGTAATTGAATAATAAGTATTTTATTTTAGTGATTTCTGTTAATTTAAAAAATTTGTATTAATATGAAATTCACATAACATAAAATGAACCATTTTTAGTGGATAATCCAGTGGCGTTTAGTACATGAACATTGTCATGCAAACTCCAACTCTATCTAGTTTCAAAATATTTTTGTCACCCCAAAAGGAAATCTCTTACCTGTTAAGTTATTATTATCTATTTCCCCCTTCCCCCTGCCCCTGGTACCCTCTAAATTGCATTCCATCTATGTGGATTTACCTCTTCTGGATATTCCTTATTAAATAATTCATACATTATGTGACATTTTATATGTGGTTTCTTTCACTTAGCATAATGCTTTCCAGCTTCATCCATGTTGTAGTGTGTAACAGTTCTTCATTTCTTTCTATACCTGAATGATACCCCATTGTATGTAAATACCACAATTTGTAGTATGTTCACCTTGTGGCCATTGTAAATGATCCTGCAATGAACACACGTGCACAGGTACTTGCTTGAGTACCTGTTTTCTATTCTTCTGAGTATACACCTAAGAGTGGGATTGCTCAGTCTTATGGTAATTCTGTGTTTAACTTTTTGAGGAGCCACAAAACTATTCTCCATAGTACCAAACCATCTTACATTCCCACCAGCTATGTATGAGGGTTCCAATTTCTCCACATCCTCACCAACACTTTTTTATTATTGTTATTACTATTATGACCGTCTTAGTGGTCCAACCCTCTTTCTCTCTCTCCTTCTCTCTCTCTCTCTCTCTCTCTCTTTCTCTCTCTCTTATTCTCCCTCAATAAATTGGTTCTCTTTCTTTAGGAAATCCTGACCAGTACACTTGTTAATTAGAGACTAATTAAATGATTTCTATACACTCAGTGTACAATGGGGGAGACAGAAACTGTATAATTCCTGTAGAAAATCCTGTTTCAAAAGAAGGAAAATAGGATGCACACAGAAGTCTCTGGTCCATAGCAATTCTGAAATCCAGATGAGCATATAATATCACTCATTAATTAGCTTACAATTCTCCTACCTGTGAATGATTCCCCACCATTCTTGGTTTTGGTGTTGCCATCTAACTTATTCCTTCTCTTCAAAAAAAGATGTAGCCTGTCTTTGCAGCTTAGTAAATTTCTCAGCATTCTTGCTACCTTGAGAAGTTCAAAGATTCAAATCTTTCTTTTCATATTGTACTCTGTCTTCTTTTCAGTTCTAGCTGATGCAATTTCTTGAAAAAATTTTCAGGTTTCTTATGACACAATTTATAATTCACTCCATTAGACAAAAAAAAATCCACAAATTTGATCTAGAAAGTTATTTTATACCTTGATCTCCCTGTAAGTCTTTTATAAGACAATGCCCTTAAGATTCAAGAAAGCCCTGTTGTTTAGAAAGGATATGTAAGAAATGACATTATCATATTTAGAGAGCCTTCATTTTTTTGAATAGTTGCTGAGGCCTGTCTTTAGATTTTTCAGAAATCTTGACAAAGTGTTTTACTTTCAGGGTTCTGATTCTATTTACAGAACTGTTTGTTTGTTTGTTTGTTGCAGTATCCTGTATTTACCCACTGCCTTGAAGCCATTTCTTAATTTTAGAAATGTTTTCTATCTGGAGAGACTAGATCTAAAAAAAAAATTGTTTTATTTTTAAACTGAGAAAACCTATGATTCTTTATACTATATTATTTTTACTTCAGCTCTTTTCTATTATCTCACATTTTACTATTGACAGCAAGGAGAAGCCAGGTCATATCTTCAACTCTCTTCCTGGAAGTATCCTTAGCTAGTTTATCAGTGCCTTAGATGTATTTTATCTTTCCATATTACTTCAGTCCACACTGTTCCCAGATTTCTTCTACTCTAATAAGAAAGCTATCCTGCTTCCTATGACACTTACCTATCTTTCATTAAGTGCTTATCAATAGGCTTTTGAGAGCATTTAGGCTTTTTCTAACAGTGTCTTCTTAGTCTTTCACTAACACTCTTCTCAAGACCCTTCCATCTTCCACCTGCAACCTGATTCCAAAACTACTGTCTCAGATTTAGATGCTGCTCTGGGACCAACATCAGTTTCAACATGAGTTGTAGCCAGGATGGTGGACTTTGGCAAATTTTGCTTTCCAACAAAAGACACAATTCCAACCTCGTATATTCTTTCAGAAACTTGCCCCTATCCCAGCAAGATATATTTTCTCTTCTCTTGAAACTGGGTAGATCTTTGTAACTGCCTTGATCAAATGGAATATAGCAGAAATAATATGCCATAATTTATAAGGCTACGTTAGAACAGGAAATACAATTTCTGCCAAGTTCTGTCCCTTGGGACACTTACCCTTGGAATCTATGCACCATATTGTAGGAAAGCTCTGACCCACTGAGAGGGCACAAACACTGTATTATAGGTAAAGGCCAAGCTAAGTGACCAGCTTATCAACAAACAGTAAGTATCGACCACCACAGTGTGGGTGAAATGCCTCAGATGAGTTCAGCCCCTATGTGTAGAGTCAGTTCAAGCCCTCAGCTGTTAGTTGAATCCCCAAACATCATTGAACAGAGACAAATGGTCCTCCCTTTGTCCGTCTAAATTCTAATGCTCCATAGAACCTGTGAACATACAAAATGGTTGTTTTACAGCACTAAATTTGAGGGTAAATTTTTTACACAGCAATAAATAATCAGAACAGTAAGGATTATCAAGAGCAGATAAAAAATATGGAATTAATTGATAGAAATAATCCTGAGATTAAAAAAAATTTGTTCAACCACATAGTCAATTTTTAAAAGATGATTAATGCATTAATTGTTTTAAAATAATACAGTATAAAAAGGTGAGTTTTTATGGACTCATAGTTATAAAAAGATGAAGTTAAATTTTGGTCTCCCATGAGACTAACATCCCTTGAGAACTGAGATCATTATTCAAATTTTTGCATAGGTTCTCAATGTTATTAATCAATAAAAGAACTAATTAATGATTGAAACAATAACTTACTGAATCATGTGACATTTCCTTTAAAGTGATTAGAATTAATATGGGACATCTAGATTCCTGATAGTCAGAAAGTGATTGTAGGGATTGCGAACTGCTCCTCTCCACACCTCTAAACACATATACACACACATAAGATCTTAAAGACATTAAACAAGACACATGAGAGTAAAGATATTTCTGGTTCAAGTGGTTTTGTTTTGGTTTGTTTTGGTTTTATTCTTAATGGCAGGATGAGGATATAATAATATTGCAAATAATTCTTAAATTTTATAATTATACATATTTTCATGATTGTTCAACTCTTAAAGCAAGAGTTCTAGTTCTCTACATATAGACTTCAAGCAAGGAGAGCAAAATATTTATGTATCAGCTTTTTGGCTGGTGAATATTAGTGTAGCAAAATCTGGCATTGTACCTGTTCCTCTGTAAACACACACTTTCAAATTATTCAAAATTTAAGCAATTTGACACTACCCATCTATAGGCCACCTGAAAATACTGTTTATTCCTAAATTGCTTGAAACAGTTAAGTCACTCGCTTAAACTAAAAACATTTTTGTGAATAAAGCTACTGGTGTTGCATCTGACATCTGGACCAATTATCAGCCCTAGTTAATTATGTCCCTTAATGTTCCATGCACTTATTTTCTATCCAGTTCAGACCTTGTAATAAAAACCTCTTTAAATAGGATACAGCTTTTTTGGATAATGCAAAATCCTGATTGAATTGAAAAGAGAGATGTGATATCACAGAACCATTGTCTGTAAAAAGCAATTACATTTTTAAAGTTTTCATCTTCACTTGCCTAAGAAAAATGTAGGTATTCTATACATAGCCAGTAGGAGAGCAGTGAAAATCTCTAGTGAATGTATTAATGTCTGTGTCACATAAAAATTCCTACTTTAGGTTTCATTAAGTCCCATTTGTTTATTTTTGTTTTTATTTCCATTTCTCTAGGAGGTGGGTATAAAAGGATCTTGCTGTGATTTATGTCATAGAGTGTTCTGCCTATGTTTTCCTCTAAGAGTTTTAGAGTGTCTGGCCTTACGTTTAGGTCTTTAATCGATTTTGAGATTATTTTTGTCTATGGTGTTAGGGAATGTTCTAATTTCATTCTTTTACATGTAGCTATCCAGTTTACCCAGCACCATTTAGTGAGGAGGCTGTCTTTTCTCCACTGTATATTATTGCCTCCTTTAGCAAAGATAAGGTGACCATAAGTGTGTGGGTTTGTCTCTGGGCTTTCTATCCTGTTCCATTGATCTATATTTCTGTTTTTGTGTCAGTACTATACTGTCTTGATTACTATAGCTTTGCCATATAGTCTTAAGTCCAGCAGCCTAATTCCTCCAGCTCCATTTTTCTTTCTCAAGATTGCTTTGGCTATTAGGGGTCTTTTGTGATTCTATACAAATTGTGAAATGTTTTATTCTAATTCTGTGAAAAATGCCATTGGTAGTTTGATAGGGTTTGCATTGAATCTGTAGATTGCTTTGGGTAGTAGAGTCATTTTCACAATGTTGATTCTTCCAATCCAAAAACATGGTATATCTCTCCATCTGTTCATATCATCTTTAATTTCTTTCATCAGTGTCTTATAGTTTTCTGCATACAGGTCTTTTGTCTCCTTAGGTAGGTTTACTCCTAGGTATTTTATTCTTTTTGTTGCAATGGTAAATGGGAGTGTTTCCTTAATTTCTCTTTCCGATTTTTCATCATTAGTGTATAGGAATGCAAGAGATTTCTGTGCATTAATTTTGTATCCTGCAACTTTACCAAATTCTTTGATTAGCTCTAGTAGTTTTTGGTAGCATCTTTAGGATTCTCTATGAATAGTATCATGTCATCTGCAAACAGTGACAGCTTTACTTCTTCTTTTCCAATTTGGATTCCTTTCATTTCTTTTTCTTCTCTGATTGTTGTGGCTAAAACTTCCAAAACTATGTTGAATAACAGTGGTGAGAGTGGACAACTTTGTCTTGTTCCTGATCCTAGAGGAAATGCTTTCAGTTTTTCACCATTGAGAACAATGTTGGTTGTGGGTTTGGCATATATGGCCTTTATCATGTTGAGGTAATTTCCCTCTATGGCTACTTTCTGTACGGTTTTTATCATAAATGGTTGTTGGAAAAATATAAAGAAGATGAAAAGTCTCCCTCAGAAAGGGAGAAAATATTTGCAAATGAAGCAAGTGACAAAGGATTAATCTCCAAAATTTACAAGCAGCCCATGCAGCTCAATATCAGTAAAACAAAAAACACAATCTAAAAATGGGTGGAAAATGTAAATACACATTTCTCCAAAGAAGACATATAGATGGCCAACAAACACATGAAAGGATGCTCAACATCACTAATCATTAGAGAAATGCAAGTGAAAACCACAATGAGGTATCACCTCACACCGGTCAGAATGGCCATCATCAAAAAATCTACAAACAATAAATGCTGGAGAGGGTGTGGAGATAAGGGAACCCTCTTGCACTGTTGGTGGGAATGTAAATTGATACAGCCACTATGGAGAACACTATGGAGGTTTCTTAAAGAGCTAAAAATAGAACTACCATATGACACAGCAATCCCACTACTGGGCATATACCCTGAGTAAACCATAATTCAAAAAGATAAATGTACCACAATTTACATTGCTACACTATTTACAATAGCTAGGTCATGGAAGCAACCTAAATGTCCATTGACAGATGAATGGATAAAGAAGATGTGACACATATATACAATGTAATATTACTCAGCATAAAAAGGAACAAAACTGAGTTTGTAGTGAGGTGGATGGACATAGAGTCTGTCATACAGAGTGAAGTAAGTCAGAAAGAAAAAAACAAATACCATATGCTAATGTGTATATATGGAATCTAGAAAAATGGTACTGATGAACTTAGTGGCAGGGCATGAATAAAGATGCAGACGTAGAGAATGGATTTAAAGACACAGGGAGGAAGGTGAGGCTTGGAGAAACTGACAGAGTGACATTGACATATATACGCTACCAAATGTAAAACAGATAGCTAGTGGGAAGCAGCACAGGGAGATCAGCTCATTACTTTGTGACCACCTAAAGGGGTGGAATAAGGAGGGTGGTGGGAGATGGAAGAGGGAGGGGATATGGAGATATATGTATACGTACAGTAGATTCACTTTGTTATACAGCAGAAACTAACACAACATTGTAAAGCAATTATACTCCAAATAAAGATGTAAAAAAATTAAATAAATAAATAAATAAAGCATACCCAAAGGAGAATGGCCAAGGAAGAATAAACTTGGAAGGAAGCCCCTCTCCAAGGCTGTATTTTAGCCTTTATTGGAGAACAGATTGTCTCCCACTGGATAGTAGAGATATTTGGGTTGCCCAAGTCAGAGATGGTCCACAGTCACCTGGTGGCAACAAATAACTCTCCAGGGAGCAGAAGAGCCTAGATCGACTTATGGGCACACAAGGGGTCGGTGCCTCTGTGGGCATGAAGTCTGGAGTGTGTGGCAGCATCTGCATCAGTAGGGCCTCAGGAAGGAAATCACTGTGTCCAAACCAGGGCTACAGAGTCCTTGATGGATAGCATGCTCTGGAATGCAGCTGAGGTAGGGCTCCACCACGTGTTTCCTCATCCTCATACCACTAACCAGTCACTAAACAGGATCAAGGAACTGGATCCTTGAATAGAAATCCTTCCCTCCCATGTGTCTCTCCTGTGACCTCCACTAACAAAGCTTGACATCCTGCTGATTGTAAATGAGAAATGCCTAAGAGTCCATTTCAGAGCAGGTGTCGAAGGGTGAAACTGGAGCAGAGAGGTCATAAATTGATAATGAGCATGACATGACAGGAAGTAAGCCATGACTGAAGACATAATTTGAGTGTTGTCAACTACTTGGTTTTTTATTAGGTGTAGTGGTTGAAGGTAACCTCTGTGAAAAATGTGTAGTTAAGAAAAACATGCTGACTACTAGGAGACATCAATACTTAAGAGATGGGGAAATGGAAAAGGGTGTTTAAGGGAACTAAGAAACATGGGCTTCCCTGGTGGCGCAGTGGTTGAGAGTCCGCCTGCCGATGCAGGGGACATGGGTTCATGACCCGGTCCGGGAAGATCCCACATGCATCAGAGCGGCTGGGCCCGTGAGCCATGGCCGCTGAGCCTGCGCGTCCGGAGCCTGTGCTCCGCAATGGGAGAGGCCACAACGGTGAGAGGCCCACGTACCGCAAAAAAAAAAAAAAAAAGAGAGAGAGAAACAAAGGGTCACAGAAAAGTAAAAGAAAAAACAAACCCAAAATCCAGAGGGCACAATGCCGCAGTAATAATTTTCCTGAATTTGTTCCTGCCCCCAACCCATGCAAAACATCTGCTCCATATGACAGCTGTGCTGGGCTTCTCTCAGCTTCAAATAGGCACTGGTTCTCTGGCTTTGATAGATTCATTTCTGTTTTTAATTCCAGGATCTTTTTCTTCCTCGCATCACACTGCAGTCCATACTCTTTTCCTTTGGTTGTTTACAAACTTGTGCTCATTTTTCTCATTTTAGCTGGACTGTCCTAAGATTTAGGAAAACTTCCCACAATCCCTCCCTGACCCTGGCTGGGTTAGTTACTCCTGAAATGTGCTTCCAGGTAGGAAGAAAACCAAACAATCATATACAAAAGAGAGTAATGAGTTCATGACACAGAAATACATGTTGAATTAAGTAGTAAGTAAATGAAGTGCAGCAGAGAAAGTGAAAACACTTTGGAAAATTAAGGCAGTGGAAATTAAGATGTGCATCAATAGTATTTCATTGGCTTTAGATATTAGTGGAAAATTAACAATTTTTGATGTCTTATCTACTTCTTTACTTCATTTGTTGGAAAGTCCTTAAAAGTGTTGTCTATAACAAGTATGTAGGCTGAATAATGCCCATTCCCCCAAATACCCAAGTCCTAATCCTTGGAACATGTGCATGTGTCTCCTTATATGGCAGCAGAGACTTTGCAGATGTGATTGAATTAAGGAGCTTGAGATGCAGAGGTTATACTGGATTACTGGATGGGTCCCATGTATTCACAAGAGTCCTCCTTCATAAGAGGGAGGCAGTAGAGTTAGAATCAGATAGAAGGAAATGTGAAAGAGAAGGGAGAAAGGGAAAGGGAGAGGGAAAAGGAGAAAAGGAGAGAAAGAGAGAGATGCAGCCTGATGGCTTTGAAGAGGGAGGAAGGGACCAAGGAATCCAGGAAGCTTATAGAATGTAGAAAAGTCAAAGAAACAAATTCTTCTCTAGAGGTGCCAAAAGGAACACAGCCCTGCTGGACCTTTTTAGAAACTCTGACCTCCAAAACTGTACGAGAAACAATAGTGTCGTTTTAAGACACTAAATGTGTGATAGTTTATTACACCAGCAATAGGAAACTAATACACCAACTTCTTTAACTCTCTATTTCCAGCATTCTCTTAAATCTGTAATGCCCAGGCTTTTGCCCCTGTTACTCCACCCTAAATACTTTTCTCAAAGTCACCACTGACTTCTGTTTTATTAAAAATAATAATCAGCTCACAGTCTTTATCCTTTATCAGAATTAACCTATCAGTATCAGAAAACATGTTTAGCCACTATTGCTGTTAATGGAGAAACAACTGCTTCCTTTAGAATGAAGAACAAGACCAGTATTCTTTAATGAATATTTTACAGAAATTTCTAGTTAGCAGGAAAAAAATTAAACAATAACAATGAATAAACTACTGAATGAAGGACACAAACTTCTGCCTATACAGAATTCTCACAATAATCTACAGCCAAAGTATTATGGATACATTTCTGGATGTAATTCTACTATATAAAAGAAAGTTTCACTTGTATATGTAAGAAATAATCTGTTAAAAAAGTAATTAAAAACAGAATTTATAATATAGTAAGAGTACCTAGGAATAAACCAAAATACTACAAAACTGTTATTTTACAAAAAGTAAAAGTATTTCTTGCAGAACATTAAATAAGATTCAAATAAAAATAAAGGTATTGAATAGAAAGACTTGATACCCATACCAACAGGGAAAACAAGTAGGGCAGAAATGCCATGCCAGGTTACAAGACTTAGTAGAAATGTTAGTATATTGGTACAGGAATAGGCAAACGTAGTGTGACCAGATGGAAAACTGATAAATATCCAATCATATTTATTGAAAACTTAATATTTCAGAGAGGCCATTGCAGACCAGTAGGAAAAAGTGGGTATTCAAAATTGGAACTGGAAACAAAAAAATGAACAAGTTTATATATATACATATGTATGTATTTGTGTGTGTACAAACACACATATATATAACATGTATATATAAACACAAACACACATATATATATAATATTTAAGGAATGCAACTGAGGTAACAAAATACAGGAGCATGAGTAAAAACAAGGGAGGAAATGAGGTAAATTGGCTTGAGGAAGACCCTACTACTGGCTTTCAAAACGTATCAGTGACCTGTTGTCTTAAGTTGAGTTGGGTGGTGAGTAAGAATTTGTTTGAATGATTCACATATAGATATATATGAAGCTGTGTTATATGGATTTTATATATAAAATGGCTTCCATTATAATAAATACATAAAAAGGTAATAAAATTTAAGAGACACAATTGAATAAGAAGTAAGGGATTTTACATGGTAAATTCAGAGATGAATATAGTAGCCATGACGAATTTAATAAAGGGGTGTTTAAAAACACAGAATAAAATAAGTAAATTCAAGTTCTTTAAAGATACAGTGAGCATTGATATACAAGCTATAACTTCCAGTTTCTAGAATGGCAAATATTTTCAACTGTCTTCTTCATTGTGAAATCCTAACACTTAGAACAATGCCTAGCATATATTAGGTGTATGACTGATATTTGTGGGATGAATATTTTTTAACCATTTTTTATTGAAGTATAGTTAATTTACAATGTTGTGTTAGTTTCAGGTGTACAGCAAAGTGATTCAGTTATATATACATTTTTTCAGATTACTTTCCATTATAGGTTATTACAAGGTATTGAATATAGTTCCCTGTGCTCTACAGTAGGTTCTTGTTGTTTATTTTATATATAGTAGTGTATGTTAATCTCATACTTGTAATTTATCTCTCTCCCCTCCACCACTATCCCCTTTGGTAACCGTGTGTTTGTTTTCTATGTGTCTATTTCTGTTTTGTAAATAAGTTCATTTGTACCATTTATTTTAGATTCCACATGTAAGTGATATCATATATTTGTCTTTCTCTGGCTTATTTCACTTAGGGTGATAATCTCTAGGTCCATCCATGTTGCTGCAAATGGCAATATTTTATTCTTTTTTATGGCTGAGTAACATTTCTTTGTGTATAGAGAGATACATACATACATACTTAGGTGGCTTCCATGTCTTGGCTATTGTAACTAGTGCTGCTATGAACATTGGGGTGTATGTATCTTTTCGAATTAGAGTTTTCTCCAGATATGTGCCCAGGAGTGGGATTGCAGGATCATATGGTAGCTCTGTTTTTAGTTTTGTAAGGAAACTCCATACTGTTCTTCATAGTGGTTCCACCAATTCACATTCCCAACAGTGTAGGAGGATTCCTTTTTCTCCACACCCTCTCCAGCATTTATTATTTGTAAACTTTTTAATGATGGCCATTCTGACTGGTGTTATGTGATACCTCATTGCAGTTTTGATTTCTGTTTCTCTAATAATTAGCAATATTGAGCATCTTTTTATATGCCTGTTGTCCATCTGTTTGTATTCTTTGAAGAAAAGTCTATTTAGGTCTTCTGCCCACTTTTTGATTATGCTGTTTGCTCTTCTGATATTAAGCTGTATGAGTTGTTTGAATATTTTGGAAATCAATCCCTTGTCAGTTGCATCATTTGCAAATATATTCTCCCAGTCTGTAGATCGTCTTTTCGTTTTGTTTATGGTTTCCATTGCTGTGCAAAAGCTTTTAAGTTTAATTAGGTTCCATTTGTTTATTTTTGTTTTTATTTTCATTACTCTAAGAGATTAATCCAAAAAAATGTTGCTGCTATTTATGTCAAAGAGTATTCTGCCTAGGTATTCCTCTAGGAGTTTTAGAGTATCCAGTCTTACATTTACATATTTTATCCATTTTGTGTTCATTTTTGTGTATGGTGTTAGAGAATGTTCTAATTTCATTCTTTTACATGTAGCTCTCCAGTTTTCCCAGAACCACCTACTGAAGAGACTGTCTTTCTCCATTGTATAGTCTTGCCTCCTTTGTCATAGATTAATTGACCATAAGTTCATGGGTTTACCTCTGGGCTTTCTACCCTGTTCCATTCATCTATGTGTCTGTCTTTGTACCAGTACCATACTGTTTTGATTACCATAGCTTTGTAGTATAGTCTGAAGGCAGGGAGCCTGATTTATTCAGCTTTGTTCTTCTTTCTCAAGATTGTTTTGGCTAATTGGGGTCTTTTTTGTTTCCATACATATCTAGAAGATTTTTGTTCTAATTCTGTGAAAAATGCCATAGGTAATTTGATATGGATTGCATTGAATCTGTAGATAGCTGTGGGTATTATGGTCATTTTAACAATATTAGTTCTTCCAACCAAGAACACAGTATATCTTTCCATCTGTTTGTGTTGTCTTCAATTTCTTTCATCAGCATTTTATAGTTTTCAGAGTAGAGGTCTTTTGTCTCCTTAGGTATGTTTATTCCTATGAATTTTATTATTTTTGATGCAATGGTAAATGGGATTGTTTCCTTAATTTTTCTTTCTGATATTTCATTGTTAGTGTATAGAAATGAAACAGATTTCTGTGTATTAATTTTGTATCCAGCAACTTTACAGAATTCATTGATGATCTCTAGCAGTTTCCTGGTAGCATCTGTAGGATTTTCTATGTATAGCAGTCTGTCATCTGCAAACAGTGACAATTTTACTTCTTTTGTTCCTGGAATGAATATGTTGAACGAATTAATGAAGAAAAAAAAACAAAAAACCGCTGAACAAAAGAACATGATTTTGGAGGGGTTGTCATAGTGATTTTGGAGGGGACTGCAGTTGACAGCTATTTATGTTATTATAGACTTTTTATCCTTTTTTCTGTTTGGTGTGTGTGTGTGTGTGCACATACGTGTATGTGCGTGTATATGTGTATACTTTTTTCTTCCTATTTGAATCTGTTAGTCCTTTTAATTTGTTGCCGCCTTTTTGTTCTGAACAGATAGACAAGATGTTGGAGAATGGTACAGAGAAGAAAGATACAGAAGGCTAAATGCTTTGTTCAGAATTTTTTCTAGATTTAAGGGAGACAAGTAAAAACAATCTTAAGGGTTCTTCTAGATTATCCAATTTGTTTCAATCTAAATATGAATAATGCAGATAATGACACACATAGCCTACTTCCAACCTGATTAGCTGTTTACTCATTACATTTATAGTAATAAATGTCTAGTTCTATTAGTAATTAAGACATTATTTTGTATCAGTCATATAGTTATCTAAGAAAGCCAAAGACAAGTGGGACATTTCTTTAATCAGGTGAAATCATCCTGTTTTCAAGTACTAAAACATCCTAAAATTACGGCTTTTTACTTTTATTTCCAGAATAAAGAACCTTAATACCTGAAATTATGTTAATTCCAAATTCTCATTTTTGTTTATTTGTTTCCAGAAGACAAAAGCCCATTCTTAGAGAAGACAATGAATGATAATTTATCAGGAAAAACAATTACATGTAAAAGGAAAAGCAAAGAAACATTTTAGAAAACAATGATACTCTGAAATGAAAAATCAAAATAGATGGATATTTTTAAAAGCTATGCCATAGTATTGAAAGCCATCTGACAATTAATATAATTATTTATGTATAAACTTTTTCATAAATTAATCGGTTTCTTCTTTTCATAGGAGGACATGTTCAACTACTGAATCTCCTTATATTCTATATGTTCTACATTTGGTAACACTCAAAAGAGACACAAGAAATAGATCTTTCTTTGGTCCAAATAAAAAGAATCTAGATAATTAAGGAACTGTTTCCTACATAATTTGAAAACTGTGTTTCGACACCTTTCAATAAACTGTCAGGCAAAATATTATACCATTACTGAAATATTGAGAAAAACTTACCTGAGCCACCTAAGCATATTTTTCCAGAATGTTAGAAGTGGACAGATTTATCATTGAAGAACTTGCACATTTAAAAAAATTTCAGTGGTTACATTCTGCCATGTTCACTGTGTTAGAAAAATGCAAATTTAAAATATTAAATCATTCATGTAGGTATGTGTATCAGTCAGGGTACATATGTATATGTATATATATGTTACATTTGTATATATATTATATCCTCTTATTGTTGCAAACTGAAATCAAAGAGGAATTACGAATTAGAATTTTTTTCTAGATAAGTAGAACATAGGACAATTTAATGGTCTGAAAAGGACAAGAAGATTAAAGGTCTTAGGTAAACAAAGTTCAGAGAAGTAGAGAATAAATACAAATTTTGTCTATCAGTAGCTCCAGAAAAGGAAACACAGAACAGAGGTGACAAAATAATAAAAGAATTAACAAGGGGAAACTTTCCCCATGGTAAGGAAATATAAATCTATGAATAGCCAAATTATGTATAAAATGTAGTAGTTATTTCCCAGACATTCCAAAAAACAAAAACAAAACCAGGGACTTCGCTCGTGGTCCAGTGGTTAAGAGTCTGCACTTCCACTGCCAGGGGTGTGGGTTTGATCCCTGTTCAGGGATCTAAGATCCACACGGCCAAACAAAACAAAACAAAACAAAACACTTTAAAGTTAAGAATGGAAGTATTTGGACTAAGCCTGTGAAGATATTATTCATTAAAAAAAAAAAACAGTTCAAAGTTTTTATTGTAGAACACCATTAAGACTTTTGATGGATCTTCACTATTATCAGGCAGGAGGTAAAGAGAAGAATAAACTAGAAAATAAAGTTTTTTAAACTTCTAAGTGTACTCTAATACTATTTCTTAAGTTATCTTTCATTTTGTTATTATGCACCTATATATCCATTTATTCAACAAATAAATGAAGTGGCTTCTAGAAAAATATAACATAAAATAAAAATAATAGCTATTTGAAAATAAGGAAAGAACAGATGAAGTCAGTAGGAATGTTATCTTTTAACAGTGAAACCTGTACTTGCATGTTTTGTTGATAAATATGGGCAGAAAATTCCTAAGTTTTCAAGGCAAAGTAAACATACAAATAGAATCACAAAATTCTAGGATAGAAGCTGTACAGTGACAAAAACTTGAACAGATTGCATGAAATTAAAAAGTGTTCAAAGATAAAAACCTTAAAAAAATGTCATTTTTCCCCTGCAAACAAGAGGCAAAAATATATCCTTAGGTCATTTACTTTCACTGTAGTCTATAAATTTCACTTTAAAAATTGATCTCATGGCAGTAACAAGAGGCAATAAAAATATATTTCTATTAGTGGATGAAAACAAGAGAAGCACACCAAAGGAAAAATGCTCATGTAGGCTGTTTGTACATGGGACCCACTGTCTTGAGTCACATGAGAAGTTTTGCACTTCATAAGTAGAAACATATATTAAGACATGTTTTTAAATAAAATATTTACCTCTTTTGATCCCTAAAATTGTACACTATTATAGCAAACACTATGATTGCACATATATATTTCATAAATACGTGCTATACTTATCAATGTCTTCATAAAAGCCAGCATCTTCCTTTAGGCAATTAACAATCTTACTGTATAGAATTAAAGATAGTCAAGGAACCTTATAAAGATGAGAAAATCAGTCCTGAAGTGGATAATTTGTCCTAAGTAATACATGTAGTACCTGCCAGACAGTGGACTTGAATTTTAATTCAGAATCTTTAATTCAGTGCTATGTAAATTATACCAAAGACAATGGCAAGATGATAATGAATATTTTTAATACAAACTAAGGTTATTTTACTATTTATGTGACCACGAAATAAACATTTTTGTGTGTTTGTATAATGACCTTTTCCCATATAAAAAGGAAAAGGGCATTTTCCTTTTTCTGTATAGTTTCAGGTTAAAGGTTTGTCATGAACTTGATGAGCAACCTTGGGCAAATTACTTAACCTCTCTGTGCTTCAGTTTCCACATCTATAAAATGGAAACAATAAGAATAACTCCTTCACAATATTGGTACCAAGATCAAATGAATTAATATTTGTATAGGATATAGTAAGCTCTACATAGATGTTAAACACAAATATATAAAAAGATGCCAACCTGCCAATCTTTATATTATACATTTTTCTATTTATACAGCCCTTCATTTGATGTTTTTGTTATCTTATTAATGGATTAGCAAAAATTTTTAGAAGCTGGAATTTTGAAAAACTAGTATTTATGTTTCTGGAAACAGAGACATTTGACTTACACCAACTTTTTTTTTTTATTGGGATAAACATTTTTTTTTCAGATCTTTATTGGAGTATAAATGCTTTACAATGTTGTGTTAGTTTCTGCTGTATAACAAAGTGAATCAGCTATATTATACATACATCCCCATATCCCTTTCCTCTTGAGCCTCCTTCTCACCCTTCCTATCCCATCCCTCTAGGTCATCACAAAGCACCGAGCTGATCTCCCTGTGCTATGCAGCTGCTTCCCACTAGCTATCTATTTTACATTTGGTAGTGTATATATGTCAATATTACTCTCTCACTTCATCCCAGCTTCCCTTTCCTCCCATGCCCTCAAGTGCATTCTCTATGTCTGCGTCTTTATTCCTGCCCTGCCACTAGGTTCTTCAGTACTGCTTTTGTAATTACATATATATACATTAGCATATGTTATTTGTTTTTCTTTCTGACTTACTTCACTCTGTATGACAGATTCTAGGTCCATCCACCTCACTAAAAATAACTCAATTTCATTCCTTTTAATGGATGACTAATATTCCATTGTATATATGTGCCACATCTTCTTTATCCATTCATCTCTAAATGGAAATTTAGGTTGCTTCCATGTACTGGCTATTGTAAATAGTGCTGCAATGAACATTGTGGTACATGTATATTTTTGAATTGTGGTTTTCTCAGGGTATATGTCCAGTAGTGGGATTTCTGGGTCATATGGTAGTTCTATTTGTAGTTTTTTAAGGGACCTCTATACTCTTCTTAATAGTAGCTGTATCAAATTACATTCCCACCAACAGTGTCAGAGGGTTCCCTTTTCTCCACACCCTCTCCAGCATTTGTTGTTTGTAGATTTTTGATGATGGCCATTCTGACTAGTGTGAGGTGATACCTCATTGTGGTTTTGATTTGCAACAAATTAAAGAACAAAAACCATATGATCATCCCAATAGATGCAGAAAAACTTTTGACCAAATGCAACACCCATTTATGATAAAAACTCTCAGAAAGTGGGCATAGAGGGAACTTACCTCAACATAATAAAAGTCATATATGACAAACCCACAGCAAACATCATTCTCAATGGTGAAAAACTGAAAGCATTTCCTCTAAGATCAGGAACAAGACAAGGATGTCAACTCCCACTACTATTATTCAATGTAGTATTGGAAGTCCTAGACACAGCAATCAGAGAAGAAAAAGAAATAAAAGGAATACAAATTAAAAAAGAAGTAAAACTGTCACTGACTGCAGAAGACATGATACTGTACATAGAAAATCCTAAAGATGCCACCAGAAAACTGCTAGAACTAATCAATGAATTTGGTAAGTTTGAAGGATATAATATAATGCACAGAAATCTCTTGCATTACTATACACTAACAATGAAAGATCAGAAAGAGAAATTAAGGAAACAAACCCATTTACCATAGCAACAAAAAAATAAAATACCTAGGAATAAACCTACCTAAGGAGGCAAAAGACATGTACTAAGAAAACTATAAAACACTGATGAAAGAAATCAAAGATGACATAAACAGATGGAGAGATATACTATGATCCTAGATTGGAAGAATCAATATTGTGAAAATGAGTATACTACCCAAAGCAATCTACAGGTTCAATGCAATCCCTATCAAACTACCAATGGAATTTTTCACATAGCTAGAACAAGAAATTTTACAATTAGTATGGAAACACAAAAGACCCCAAATAGCCAAAGCAAACTTGAGAAAGAAAAATGGAGCTGGAGGAATCAGGCTCCCTGACTTCAGACTATACTACAAAACTACAGTAATCAAAACAGTATGGTACTGGCACAAAAACAGAACTATAGATCAATGGAACAGGATAGAAAGCCAGAGATAAACTCAAGTACATGTGGTCACCTTATCTTTTACAAAGGTGGCAAGAATATACAATGGGAGAAAAGACAGCCTCTTCAATAAGTGGTTCTGGGAAAAATGGACAGCTACATGTAAAAGGATGATATTAGAACACACCCTAACACCATACACAAAAAATAAACTCAGAATGGATTAATGATCTAAATGTAAGGCCAGACACTGTAAAACTCTTAGAGGAAAACATAGGCAGAACACTCTATGACATATTTCACAGAAAGATCCTTTTTAACCCACCTCCTAGAGAAGTGGAAATAAAAGCAAAAATAGACAAATGGGACCTAATGAAACTTAAAAACTTTTGCACAGCAAAGGAAACCATAAACAAGATGAAAAGACAGCCTTCAGAATGGGAGAAAATATTTGCAAACAAAGCAACTGACAAAGGATTAATCTCCAACTTCTGAAATAATTGTGATAGATAGATAGATAGAAAGATAGATAGATAGATGATAGATAGGTGATAGATAGGTAGATAGATAGATGGGTAGTTTTCATCAAGCAAAATTTATTTGTGGTATCCTTTCAAAAACATCATTATGATTATAAAAGAATATTGTTTCACCTAATGCAAAGCCATTTCTAAATAATTTCCTGCTCAATAAAGATGTTTTTCTTACAAAATTTAATGCATGTCATTTTGGCCAAAGCAACAGTGGAAGCTGATTACATGTCAGCTACATTAGACAGTGTGTCCTGCTTTATAATTGCTACACTGGCCTGAAAATCCTGGAGTAAGATTACATGACAGCTGTTTCCCTGTTTGTCCATAAAATTGAGATGTTTGTTTCATAAAGCAATCCCTGTGACCAGAGATTGTTTTTAATATGCAACTAATACCTTTATTGAAATAAGGGAAAATACAAAATGGTTAACTCTCATTGTTCTTGTCCCATCATTTTTATACCTTTGTTTGGTAATAACTCTGTGTGTATAGCTTGCATATGTGCTTGTGTTTGTAGAAACATTCTTATATAATACATATAAATTTGTGAATAAAGGTATACATATATTTCTGTTATGACAATAAAAAGTTAGAAAGATAGAAAGAGGCCATAGGGAAAAATGATAGAATAGGGAATATAATCCACTATATATATCCATTATATGGACACTTTATTTGCCTTCTATAACATTCAGAAAGTATATTTCTCTACAATGCAAAATTGTAACACATACATTTTAAATCAATTATACCATTAATCTAGACATTTAATTTTCAGTCTGTAGAAGAAATTCAATAAAATATTTTAAAAGAAGTATTTGGCAGCATTTTTCCACGTGCTGAAGTCCTGTCTCTCTCTTTCCGTCCCTACCCTAACTATTTATATTATCATGCATCATATTGTGTTATTTTAAAATTTTTATATAATGCAGACTTTTTTATATTTGTCAGCTGATGAAGTATTTGTTTCTTTTACTAAATGAAGTGTTTCAAGGATAAGATCATCTCTTTCTCCATCTTTGCATTTCCAGCACCTGAAAGTTGTATATACTTGTCTTAAATCAAGAAACAGTCCTGGTTGATGATGCCCTCATGCATATAGATGGTATTTAATTGGATAAGATCATCAAGACATGAAAAGATTAATTGGTGAGATTAATTGGAAGCAGCAAAGAAAACTGAACAAAATCTTCCAGCACATTCATAAAGATAACATCCAAAAGTGCATGTTGGATCGAAAGAAGAGTTTTGTACTGCTTACGTTTTTCATGTGAGAGAAAAAGAAGAAAGAGAGATCAGAACTGAGTTTTTCCTTAGTATGTGTCTCAGCATATAAGCAACTCACATATAACAAAGAAATCCTGGGAAACTGTTTGCATGGTTTATCACTGAATGCTCATGCCAAAAAAGTAGAACCTTTTGTTTTGATCAGTGATTATTTTGAGATCAGTGGGATAGACAGGAAAAGAAATGTTGAGATCAATATTGATGTATGGCCTATGATGTATGCAACAGGATGGCATTTTGACAACACGTGCATGCCAATGTCTGCCTGTCTTACCAGAAACATCTTGTAATCATACATTTCCTGATCTTGTTTTTGTATTGGAGAAAAAAATGGCAAAATACAAAAGTTATCACATCGCTCCCACTTGTTACATGTAGAAATCTTTGTATGGTCTACAAAAATACTTCTCAATCGTTTTCATCATTTTTACTTTAACATTTAAACACACACCAATGAATCCACCATAGTTTTACATAATTTTCATTGCATGAATTATAAACCCATCTTTTACTTTCTCCTAAAGAATGTGTGTAGAATGCAAGTGCTTGAAAGTGACATAATTGTTAGTATGACCTTAAGTTTACTTCACATAATAAAAATAATAAACGAAATTGTATATCATAGTGACATAAACTGCAAGTTAGGAGACTGCAAACTGTAGCCACCATGCTAGAGCCAGTTCAATAAATATATTCTGAGAATTTTATAGCAAAATGCAACAGACCCAGAATTTTAAGTGTAAAGAGAGTTCGACAACACATTTTTGTCTATTAAAAATGTTATAAACCTAAGATGATATACAATGACTTTTCAAACTAAAATGTTTTTTTATACTCTATTGATATTTTTTGTACAACAACTTTTAACAGACATCAAATAATCCCACAATGCTCAGTGAATATCAAAGAGAAGAGGACCAAAGATGAAAAAATTAGAACATAACAGATGAAATAGATTGTAGCTGTTCACTGCTAAATACCTTTAGACAAATTATTGAATTGTAAAATTACAAACAACACTGGTGATTATTTGTGCTGACAGAAAATCCATCCTGAAAAACAAAAGCAACAAGAATATGTTTTTCAAATCCTAAAGGCCATCTCAGAAAACTGTTCTGTTTTGTTACTTCCTTGAGGAAGGAAAAATACTTTTTAAATATTTGAGAATAAATTGTTGAAGACTAAATATGGAGACACTGAGAAATAAGATAGTTGTATAAGTACGTAATACAGTTGTTACCATCACCACTCACAAATGATAATACAGATTAAAATCATGTCACACACAGCACTGAACCAAACTACTTTGCATGATAGGCTAAGTTTCTTACGAGTGGTCTGCTGTATAATTAATAGCTACTTTGGATGAGTCAGTCCTTATCAATACCACCAAATTAAAAACAAAAAATAGCTGCAAAATCCAAAACAGAAATAGATTTTTTATTAATTGTAGCATTTAGAAGCAGTTTAATATTTATTTTGTTTTTTCTCCTCTATCATAACAATTTACTTGATATAAAAATCATAAGACCCTTATAAGCTAAATTTAGGCTCCTCAAACCTGTACAAAATTTAATTTGATATCAATCTAAGGATCTGAGGAATGAGCAAATAACCATATTACAGCTGAATTTTTTTAAACATCTTTATTGGAGTATAATTGCTTTACAATGTTGTGTTAGTTTCTGCTGTATAACAAAGTGAATCAGCTATATGTATACATATATCCCATATACCCTCCCTCTTGCATCTCCCTCCCACCCACTCTATTCCACCCCTCTAGGTGGTCATAGAGCACCGAGCTGATCTCCCTGTGCTATGTGGCTGCTTCCCACTAGCTATCTATTTTACATTTGGTAGTGTATATATGTACATGACACTCTCTCACTTTGTCTCAGCTTACCCTTCCCCCTCCCTGTGTCCTCAAGTCTATTCTCTACGTCTGCGTCTTTATTCCTGTCCTGCCCCTAGGCTCTTCAGAAACTTTTTTTTTGTTTTTTAGATTCCATGTATATGTGTTAGCATATGGTATTTTTTTTCTCTTTCTGACTTACTTCTCTCTGCATGACAGACTCTACGTCCATCCAACTCACTACAAATAACTCAATTTCATTTCTTTTGATGGCTGAGTAGTATTCCATTGTATATATGTGCCACGTCTTCTTTATACATTCATCTGTTGATGGACACTTACGTTGCTTCCATGTCCTGGCTATTGTAAATAGTGCTGCAATGAGCATTGTGGTACATGACTCTTTTTGAATTATGGTTTTCTCAGGTATATGCCCAATAGTGGGATTGCTAAGTCATATGGTAGTTCTTTTAGTTTTTTAAGGAACCTCCATACTGTTCTCCATAGTGGCTGTATCAATTTACATTCCCACCAACAGTGCAAAAGGATACCCTTTTCTCCACACCCTCTCCAGCATTTATTGTTTGTAGATTTTTTGATACTGGCCATTCTGACTGGTGTGAGGTGATACCTCATTGTAGTTTTCATTTGCATTTCTCTAATGATTAGTGATGTTGAGCATTCTTTCATGTGTTTGTTGGCAATCTGTATATCTTCTTAGAAGAAATGTTGATTTAGTTCTTCTGCCCATTTTTGGATTGGGTTGTTTGTTTTTTTGATATTGAGCTGCATGAGCTGCTTGTATATTTTGGAGTTTAATCCTTTGTCAGTTGTTTCATCTGCAAATATTTTCTGCCATCCTGAGGGGTGTCTTTTTGTCTTGTTTACGGCTTCCTTTGCTGTGCAAAAGCTTTTAAGTTTCATTAGGTCCCATTTGTTTATTTTTGTTTTTGTTTCCATTTCTCTAGGAGATGGGTCAAAAAAGATTTGCTGTGTTTTATGTCATAGAGTGTTCTGCCTGCCTATGTTTTCCTCTAAGAGGTTTATAGTGTCTGGCCTTACATTTAGGTCTTTAATCCTTTTTGAGTTTATTTTTGTGTATGGTGTTAGGAAGTGTTCTCATTTCATTCTTTTACATGTAGCTGTCCAGTTTTCCCAGCACAACTTATTGAAGAGGCTGTCTTTTCTCCATTGTATATTCTTGCTTCCTTTATAAAGATAAGGTGACCATATGTGCATGGGTATATCTCTGGGCTTTCTATCCTGTTCCATTGATCTATATTTCTGTTTTTGTGCCAATATCTTACTGTTTTGATTACTGTAGCTTTGTAATATAGTGTCAAACTAAAATGTTTTGATTGACTTTTGCAATTATGTATCAAATTACAAATGTGCTCAAATCACAGAAAATGACATTGGAGAACCTCTATGTAAATAACTCAAAGACTAGCTTCCAGTACTTTCTCTTGTTTGAAAGATTATTGTCCTGACATATTGTAATCCACAAATATTCTAAAAAGATATTCATAAATTTTGAGAATTTAAATCAAATACTAACAAGAAATTTACTATTTTTTGTCTACAAGCTAAATCATTTATGACAAAAACTGATAAAAATATGAAACCAAAGCAACTAAATATTAAATTATATTAATTTACTCATAGTAATTTAGATATAATGAAAATATAAATGTCACTCATTTTTAAGGAAAATTACTGAGATTAAAAATTTTTTAAAGAATAAATTTAATTTTTCCATATATTTCCTCTGCAATAGAATATAAAGATTGATATAAAAATTCTGAAAATTTGACATAGATAAAAAGCAGAGGAAGCCTTCTTAAGGTGGTGCACCCCCAACCATTTCCACTATCTTTATCCCAAGCATACTGGGTGTGAAAAAAGAAAACTAAAAATGTATTTGTCTGAGAACAAACAAACAAATAAACAAACAAAAATACAGTTGACCACCCCATGAGGCTATAGGTAATATATATATATAGGAAATAGAAATCTCTGTACATGGTGTTAGGGTTCTTCAGAGAACCAGAACAAATAGGAGATATTTATATATGAAAGAGAGCGAGAGAGAGAATTGAAGGAATTGGCTCATGCAGTTATGGAGGCTGGTGGGTCTGAGATCTTTGGGGCAGGCTGAAGCCTAAAGACCCAGGGAAGAGCTGATGCAGCAGTTTGAGTCTGAAGTCTGTCTGGACAAAGAATTCCTTCTTCCTTGGGGACCTTAGTCTTTACTAAGGCCATCAGTTCATTGAATGTGGCTCACCCAGGTTATGGTGATAATCTGCTTTACTCAAAGTCTATGGATTTAAATGTTAATCACATCTACAAACTACTTTCACAGCTATATTTAGACTGTTGTTTACCAAATAACTGGGTACAATAGCCTAGCCACGTTGATGTATAAAATTAACCATTACACATGGAAAGGTAATGAGTGAAGCAGGTAACATTTAGAGGCTAGGATTTGAGTTAAACCTTTGCAACAAAATCTGCAATATTGCTCATATCTCTATAGATGGGTAATCACAAATATAAAAATAATAATTCTGGTCTGAGAAACCTAGAAAAACAGATGAAGGTGAAAACAAAACTGTAGTATTGAGAAGTGTAATCGAGAAGGTGAAAAAATACACATTCAAGGTGAGTCTACAAAGTACAATCCAAAATACGTGATGAAATTTAACAGTAAGAGCGCAAACAGAAAAAAAATTGAGATAAATCTGTTTAGAATTCTAATAAATTAGACAACCTTAAAAGAGCTATCCAACGAGTATATATTTATCCTCAAGGAGATAAAGAATACAATTAACTGAAAAATACAAGTAATTATGAAAAAAATCCATCCTACTTCAATTGTCATAAGCAAGAAGCAATGAAGAGGGACAAAGTAAAAATCTAGAAATACAGCTATCATAACCAAGATATCTCTTCTTGGTAAAAGAAGAGCCAGATAGATCAATGAAACAGAATAAGGAGTCCAGACATAAACTCACACAAATATAGCCAACTGATCTCTAACAAAGAAGCAAAAGCAATATGACAAATTTTGCTAGATAACTGGATATCTGCATGAAAATAAATAAGAAAAGAATCTAGACAGAACTTAAACCCTTCAAGAAGATTAACTCAAAATGGATTGTAGGCCTAAATGTAAAATGCAAAACTGTGAAACTCTTAAAAGATACTATAGGAGAAAATATAGATAACTTTGGACTTGCAATGACTTTTTAGTTACAATACCAAAAGTATAATCCGTGAGGAATTGATTAGGTGGACTTCATTATAATTTAAAACTTCTGTTCTGCAAAAACACAGTCAAGAGAATGGGAAAATAAACCACAGACTAGAAGAAAATATTTGCAAACCACAGTCGACAAAGAACACATCCAAAATATTCAAAGAACACTTAACACTCAACAGTAAGAAAACATGAAAATTAATTAAAAATGGGGCAAATATCTTAACAGACACCTCACCAAAGAAGATATACTGGTGGCAAATAAACATATGAAAATAGGCACCAAATTATATGTCATTAGGGAATTTGAAGTTCAAACAACGATGAAATATCACTACATGCTTACTAAAATGATCAAAATTCCAAACACTGACAATACCAAATGTTGGCGAGGATGTGGACCAGCAGGAACTCTCATTCACTGCTGGTGGGGATGCAAAATGGTGCAGCCACTTTGGTAGACAGTTTGGCTGTTTCTTACAAAACTAAACATTCTCTTACCATACAATCCAGCAATCATGCTTCTTGGGTTGAAAACTTATGTTCACACAAAAATCCACACACAGATGTTTATAGCAGCTTTATTCGTAATTTCCAAAACCTGGAAGCAAACAAAGATACCTTTCCAAAGGTGAATGCATAAATAAATTTCAGTGCATCCAGAAATGGAATATTATTCAGTCAGTACTGAAAAAATGGGCTATCAAGCCTTGAAAAGACATGGAAGAATCATGAATGTATATTGCTAAGTGAAAGTAACCAATCTGAAAAGAGTGCATACTTTATGTTTCCAGCTATATGATATCCTGGAAAAGGCAAAACTATGGAGATAATCAAAAAGCAGTGATCACTAGGCATTAGTGGGGAGGGATGAATAGGTGAGGCACAGAGGATTTTTAGGGCAGTTAAACTACTTTGTATGATACTATAATGGTGGATAAATGTCACTTACACATTTGTCCAAACCCATAGAATGTGCAATGCCAAAAGTTAACTCTAATGTAAACTATGGACCCTAGATGATAATGATATATTAATGTAACTTCATGGATTATAACAAATGTACCACTTCGGGGAAGGAGTTATAACTTCCTCTCAATTTGCTTTGACCTAAATCTCCTCTAAAAATAAAGTCCATCTGAAAAACCCTGGAAATAAAAAGAAGCCATTGAAATAAATGTCACACTACAGAATAAACTTTAAATCAATGAATATAAAATTGATGAATTGGAAGACATTAATGAGAAGTCACACAAAACACATATATATATACAAAACATGTATATATATATACACACATATATATTTAAAACTGTTGAAGAAATTATCTGATTACGTTATATAAAAAGTTTGAAGATAGTTAGAACTGTAAGTATTGCCTAGTAGCTCTATCCCTGCTCTTGGGAAAGTTATTTACCATCTCTGGATTTTGTTTTCCTTAGCTGCAAAATGTGTGTGATTTAATATTTTTAAGACTATAAACACGGTTGATGTAAGCTGTCACAAGGTAGATACTTAGTATTCTTTTTTCATTTTTCCAGCATGAGTAAATTTAAATTTCTATGAAAAGCTGAGAAAATATAGGTACTATGCAAAAGTAAGTTATTAACTAACACATTTTAGACTTTTACCTTTTCATTCCTACTGCTATTACTCTTGTTTAGACACCATTCTTTTCTGCCTGGACTATTATAATAGACTTCAAATTCTAATGTTCACAATGGCCTTCCAATATCATGTTTCTCCCATCTGTAATTAAACTCCCAAAGACTGCTATTAAGGAATGTTATCTTGAAACATAACTCCAAATAACATACTTCTCAGTGACTCTTCTGGGCTTGCAGGATGTCACAATCTTTTGTCTGTATTCAAGGTCTTCATATCCTGACCACAACTAATTTTTCCATCTTCATTATGAAAATACCAACTGAAAAGGCTATCACTGGAAGTCAAAACAATCCACTAGTGGTAGCAATAAAAAAGAAAGTTGATGAAATCTTGGGTGGGGAGGGACAGGGAACATACACTGAGAAAAGCTCTTTGCTTTCTCTCAATTAATGGAAGCTAATTCAATGAAACTAGGAGCAAACTAGATTGATCATGCATCTATTGCTGGGCAAGGCTTGGGTTGCCCACAGTTTAATTTCTCAGCAATTTCCTGAGAAGTTTTACATAAAGGTCTGTTGTTGAAATGAAGAAAGATGCTGGGAATGGGCTTTCTGATCCTGCTCTGTTGTCAGGTTGGTTTCACCACCCAGGGGCCCAACATGCCTCTTCCCATTGCTGGGTTTCAATGTGCTTTTCGTTCTCTTGGCTGCTTGAGCAAACAGCCATCACTGTTTCCATTGTGAGCTCTTCTCTGTCTGGATCCAAGCCCAAGTTCAGAGAACATGTGCTTGCGACCAACATTTGGCAGCCTGGGTCCCCACTTGGAGTGACTCTCTACCTTTGCCTTTTTCCCATCAAGACAGTTCCTGAATCTGGAGACTGAAGAGCAGGACTGAACACGCTTAGCTCTACAAGCTGGTTCCTCATCCTGCTGGCTCACTGGGATGAGGGACAAAGAATTCACAAAATTCACACCAAAACCACACCAAAATCCAGAGCAGTCTCTTCATTGGAGACAATCTTTCCCTTAGCCTGATATTTTCTAGTAAAAATATTTAGTTAGGGTAAATTCTTGACCTATGTCTTTATTCCATGTTAACTTCTTAAAGGAAAGAGTGAATTTTGTGGTTGGTAAATGGGGTAGGAAGGATTCTAAGACGGACCCAAAGATTCCCATTCCCTAGTGTTAATACTCTCTATAATCTCCCATTTTTGTAAGAAGAACCTATAGATATGGTGGAATGCAGTCTCATGATGATGTTGCATTCAATGGCAAAGGTGAAGGCATTTTGCAGATATAAGTAAAATCTTTCATCAGTTTGACATTGAAATAGGTAGGCCTGACCTTACCAGGTGAACCCTTAGAAGACTGTTTAGGCTCTTGTTGAGATCAGCGAGATGATCTATCTGGTCTTGAATAAGCAAGCTCCCATGTGTTCAACAGCAGCAAGAAAATGAGCTCTGTCCACAGTCACATGAACTGGGGAGAGGACCCTGAGCCTCAGCGCAGGCCAACATGACACTGTGAGGTGTGGCTCCTTGCACCCAGGACCCACAAGAGACATGCCTGGACTTCTGACCTACTTGTGAGGTAATACATGAGTGCTGGTCTAAGCTGATAAGTCTGTGGAGATGTTTATGCAGTGATAAAAAGTTAATATAGTAAGTTTGGAATAAGTTAGTGATAAAATATTGTAATATTTTATTATCTGGGAGCTGCCTGACCACAAGCTGCATGGGATGATCCTTTTATGGAAATTCTGTAATTTTTCCAGTTGTGGCCCTAACTAGGTTGGTTAATAAACCCAAATCGGGGATAAGTAGTAGCAAGTTCTCTTCACACATATAAAATCATGCTCTTCACTCAACTTTATTAATAATAAAGGTAAAATTTGGGTGTTAATCAATCTAAATCCTGATTCTTTCTCCCATTTGGTTCTGAATTAGTTTGGGGAAAAGAAATACACTTTCTTTGTTAGATGTTTACAAACCCTGAAATCTATAATATTTTCACTTGTCATACAATAATAATGCATTACCAACATTGCACATCATTACTGCTAACCAAGACAATTGAAAGAGAAATGCAGCAACCAGAAAAATACAGTGCATCATGGGGAAAATGGCATTTCTCTAAAACATCTAAAGCAATTTCAATGCTATCATCTAAACAACCACCCCTGAGCTTCATTATTTTCTTCCTGATGTGAAATGGGTTGAAAATATAACTTTTCTTTTATAAATACACAATTACAAAGACAGTCACAGTAGAAGAAAATCTTTATGAACACCGTGTCCTTGAATGATGTCAGAGTTGTTGTTTGAAATGAATTTGCATAACTGCCAGCCTTGAGTTTCCTAGACGTCTTTGGCAGAAATAGTGTCCCAATTGTTTTCTCCAGAACCAAGATGACAACGTTCTTAAATAAAATTGTCATTAAATTTCCTTTTGAACTCTGACTGCATGATTGAATAAATATTATCTGCTGAGACTGGCTGTGAAGATAAGTATTTCATGACAGTTAATATATTTCATATGCAAATGTTTTGGCCTCTCTCTATATTGGAAGCACGGAAAAAAAACACTTGCTATCTATTTAATTTAGAATGTAATATCAAATCAGATGCATAGGTTCCTGAAATCAAATAGCTATTTTATTGTATCATTTTTATTAAAATGACACATTTTGTACTGAGGACAATTCAGTGATAATATGCTGATTTCCATATGTATGAAGTACTACCAGAAAGAAATACATCTTCTTATATATAAATTATTCAAGTAAAATGTGAAGTTTTTACAATATGTATATATGAACTTTTTACATAAATATGTATATATATATATATATATATATATATATATATATATATATATAAGTTTCCAAATTTTCATCTGAATTTCTCCTCACAATTATCATATATTTTGCCATAAATATCCTTGGATTCCTTGTACCATTAAAAATATATATATTGCTTCTTCTATTCATAAAACATCTCTGTATAGATTATTTTGAATTGACCCTCACCTGATTTACTGTGTATATAATTTGCTTAATATCATAATTTATTCCTCAATTTAAAAAAATAAATACCACTTTTTAAAGATTCATAGGACTTATTTTTCCACAGACTAGAAATTTTAGGTCTAATAACCATTTTAAGTTGAAAGTATGCTGGATGAGAAATACATTCGTATTTGTAATTTAGAAATATGTGAATTATTTCTCATTCCCTGAAAGCTGTTCCATATTTACTAATTCAAAAATACCATACATTCATGTTTTCTTAATATCAATTGCCCTCTTTCCTAGACAGAGAGGCATTGGGTTTTGATGTTATTTGTACAAGTAATGAATAGTCTTTGTAAAAATTCCCACTCTTCTTTAAATGTGTAATTTTGTTATTATCCCATTTTATGGTCAGCCTACTTTGAGTCTTCCCCAAATTCCCCTTTTGTGTGCATTGCTAGTCCCCTTCCTAATTAGTGCTGTGATTGTTGCTTTCTTAAAAGTGCACCAATATATCTTCTCTTGTAAAATACAATTGCTTTTTATATTTCTGGAACTAAAAACAGATGATTCTAAAAACACAGCAACACAGAAAAAAATATTTGAATTCTTATAAACACTAAATCTCTGAAAGAAAGGATAAGTAGGAAAACAAAAGGCCAAGGATCCAGAGGTGGGGAAAGACGCAGAATTAAGAGATAGAAAGTGGAAGGAGGTGGTAAAAAAATCAGGTGTTTGATGCAAGAGGACAGAATGATAACCTTGTGTCCTGTGATAGAAGATAAAGGTGAAAAAGGACCATAAATCTTCGTGAATGTTGAGAAGTATGAAAAAGAAGACATGAAAGTGACAGTGAACAAAATGACCCCATTGTATTTGGAAAGAAAAAAGCATTTTCTGCAAAATTGTAGACAAGAAAGTTAAATCACATGGAGACTGAACAAATATTTAATCTATTATCTCAAATTTGGTCTCAATTATGTTTATTCCTATGGAAAATAAACTGTTTTAATACTTATTTTTCTGTTCCGTAAAAAAACAAAAGGATAAGTTTTGTGATTTTCTAATAAATTACATACTTATTTCTATATCACTCTATTATCAGATAGTCACAATAAATATTAAATGGAAAGTTGAGAAATTAGAAGGAGAAATTTGGGGACTGTAGTTTTAAGTTATATAAAACAGTCTCGCACTTTACCCCAGTGTAGATCCCTCCATCAGTCAGGGTTCCCCAGAGAAACAGAACTAATAATTATACAACGTGTGTGTGTGCTGTTGGGGAGGAATAAATTTCCTCCACCCTTCTGGGCTCTTCTGGCTGCTCTAAGAATTAGATTAACATGAGGCAGATTAACAGAAAATCGAACAATGGAGAGACCCAGGAAAACTAACTCACCACGATGGTTGAAATTCTCACTTTAAACACCGTCTTCAGCGGCTACTTCCCACTAGCTATCTATTTTACGTTTTGTAGTGTATATATGTCCATGCCACTCTCACTTTGTCACAGCTTACCCTTCCCCTTCCCCATATCCTCAAGTCCATGCTCTAGTAGGTGTGTGTCTTTATTCCCGTCTTACCCCTAGGTTCTTCATGACCTTTTTTTTTTTCCCTTAGATTCCATATATATGTGTTAGCATATGGTATTTGTTTCTCTCTTTCTGATTTACTTCACTCTGTATGACAGACTCTAGGTCCATCTACCTCACTACAAATAACTCAATTTCATTTCTTTTTATGGCTGACAGATCAGCTAGGTGGTTTGTGACCACCTAGAGGGGTGGTATAGGGAGGGTGGGAGGGAGGGAGACACAAGAGGGAAGAGATATGGGAACATATGTATATGTATAACTGATTCACTTTGTTATGAAGCAGAAACTGACACCACTGTAAAGCAATTATACTCCAATAAAGATGTTAAAAAAAACAAACAAACAAACAAAACACCGTCTTCAGCTAAAGACAAAAGCTTCTTTTGCGGGGTGTGGTCAGGACTTCCGAGGGTAGGAAGGCAATTCTTGGAAGATAGAGAAGCAAATGTTTGGTAAACAACTGTTTGCTGGGCCACATGGAGACAATGGGACACAGAGTGGACTTTGATCTCTAGGCCCTGTTCCCCCACCACTCCTAGCCCACGTTTTGCAGACATCTCCAGTGACGGTTTTATTCCAGGAACAGTACCATAAATCTAAAGGCAGGCAGTTAAGGGGGAGATAACAAGAAAGACCTCCGGAGTCGTGTTTTTTTTTTTTTAAATAACCAGCCTAGATTAATCCTCTTGTCAAAGAGACACAATTAGGGGTGGAAAATTGTGCTGCCCTGAAGTCCCACGTTTGAAACGTCTCCAAGTCTCAGAGTCCAGAAGCTGAGTCGGTAGATTGTTCCGTCCCACTGAGCCAGTCTCTTAGTCCTGACCGTAGTTGTTCCTGCCCGTCTGCAGGAAGTTCAGGCAAGACCCCATGGAGGTGTTTGTGGACTACGAAACCAAGCTCACACTGCTTGGGTTGCAGCAGTACTACGTCAGACTTCCTGCAGAAGAACTGCAAGCTCTTTGATCTCGTGGACGTGCTGGAGTTTAACCAGGTGGTGATATTTGTGAAGTCGGTGGAATGCTGCATGGCCTTAGCCCGGCTCCTCTTGGAGCAGAACTTCCCAGCCATTGCCATCCACAGGGGCATGGCCCAGGAGGAGCAACTGTCATGTTATCAAGCAGTTCAAGGACTTCCAGTGGTGGATCGTGGTGGCCACCAATCTGTTTGGCTGAGGAACGGACATTGAGCGTGTCAACACTGTCTTCAATTATGACATTCCCGAGGACTCGGACACCTACCTCCGCCACGTAGCCCGTGCGGGTTGCTTTGGAACCAAAGACCTGGCCATTACTTTCGTGTCTGATGAGAATGATGCCAACATCCTCAGTGATGTCCAGGACAGGTTTGAAATGAATGTGGCAGAGCTTCCAGAAGAAATAAACATCTCCACATACATTGAGCAGAGCCGGTAACCACGTGCCCTGATGTCCCGGAGCCACCCTGCTTCCCATGTGTTGCTTCAAGTCCTCTTCCTAGGTGACACTGGGTCTTTCTTTTTACTGTTTAAAAGCTGTAGATTTGTGTAAGAATAAATTTTTATTATGGAAAAATTCAGTTCAGAAGGTGGTGATGGAGATATGCTCTCACAGTAAGGCCTGTGTGGTGCTAGAAACCAGGTATTTATTATTATTATTAATAGACCTTTATTGGAATATAATTGCTTCACAATACGGTGTTAGTTTCTGTTGTACAACAAAGCGAATCAGCCATATGCATACACGCGTCCCCATATCCCCTCCCTCTTGAGCCTCCCTCCCACCCTCCCTATCCCACCCCACTAGCTCATCGCAAAGCACCGAGCAGATCTCCCTGTGCTATATTGCTGCTTCCCACCAGCCAACTATTTTACATTTGGTAGTGTATATATGTCAATGCCACTCTCACTTGGCCCCAGCTTCACCCCCCCACCCCATGACATCAAGTCCATTCTCTATGTCTACCTCTTTATTCCTGCCCTGTAACTAGGTTCATCAGTACCTTTTTTTCTTTTTAGATTCCATATATATGCCTTAGCTTACGGTATTTGTTTTTCTCTTTCTGACTTACTTCACTCTGTATGACAGACACTAGGTCCATCCACCTCACTACAAATAACTCAATTTTGTTTCTTCTTATGGCTGAGTAATATTCCAATGTATATATGTGTCACATCTTCTTTATCCGTTCATCTGTTGATAATAAGAGGCATCTCTATGGAGACTAAAGAAAAACAAAGGTTAATGATTGGAGCAATGTATAAACCAATGTCTAAGCCCAGGAGGCAGCCAGATGAGAAGATTTCTAGATGTCAGGACTAAAGCGTCTTCAGATCAAGTGAGGGCAGACAGCGACAATCTGACAGATTTTCCTGGTTTGTAGTTGAATGTCTCTGATGATGTCATCAGGTGTTCAGGTAAACTACTGAGTGACCCACACAGCAACAGGCATGAAGATTGTATCTAGACATGAGCTACTGTGATGATCTCTCTTAAATTTGTATCAAGTTGTTCAGCTTCAGTTTGCTGGGCTCCAGGAAGAGCACGACTTTAGCTCTCTGTGACTCCAAATAACAAGTAAAAGAAAAATTGGAAATGTTAGTTTGGAGAGCTGTAGCCAAATTCTGAGGAAACTAGGAGAATTTGTGATCCAATCCAGTAATCAGGTGGAAAAACAAAACCTCTAAGATGATTAAGGAACTAGAATCTAATATCCACTATTGAAACGTAATATTTTTTCTAAATTTACCCTCATTTTTTTAAAATCAATGGTAGCCAAATTAAGCTAATTTGTTTTCAGAAAATGTCTAGTTTCAATAAACTTGGCCTGATTACTTGCATAGTCCAGAAAGAATAGCAATTGACCATAAAGGCTCTTTTAAATTTGCTTTGCTGGAACTTTTCATAAGGAATCTCTAGGTTGAAATTTTAAATACCTCTCAAGGCCAGGAGGCCAAGAAGCCAAGGGTTTGCCATCAGACTTGCCTGTAATACCTATAGATATTGGGTGAATTTCTCTCTTCTTCAGGTCCCAAAAATATCCTGAGGTTCCTGCACCTGCCAGAAAGTGATCTTCCTTACTCACCTAATATGGGTGCTGGGAATCAGGTAGGCAAAGTACCTGCCTGTTTTCCAAAAGGCTTTATGGCTACATAGAGTCAAACTAAGTTCCTTAAAGCTGTCTGGTTATATCCGATTCTGTTCACATTCTCAAATATGACATTATAGCCAAAACCTTGGTAATACAATGTTTCAAAATGTGTCCTGTCACAATGGGAGCAGATTTTTAGTGAACTTATGTAACTAACAATATTGTCAGGAACATAAGACTATTCACTAAGAGCTTTCAAATTCTGGAGGGATCAAGTAGGGAGAATGTTTTATTTCTGCTTACCAAGATATACTTTATGAAATTGTGGTGGATCACAATTATCTTGTTTTCCTTATAACTGGAAAACAAAGATTAAAAAGCTAGTAAAATGTCAGGAAAATTTATAACAATTATAATCATATTCATTGGGTCATTCAGTGCCATGTAATTAATTCTTGTTGAACTTGATTTTTTTTCTTAGCAGTTTCATGAAGTTATCAGGTTTTCCATTAGAATTCTCTAATTTTTTACCGAGTTCAGTGTTATGATCTGAAAATTATCAGAAACCTATAATTGTCAAAAAGACCTTGCTACGAATTTTCTTGACGATAAAGAATTTTTGCAAAAGCATCAAAGTAAAATGATAACTGTCTACAAATTTCAAAAGACATAATGGCATACAGATCTGAGTACAATACAACTAATTTTAAAAATTGTCATTTCTGTGACATATAACATTTTAAGATAACTAGAATTAAGACTGTTAACATTTTACCAAGACATATCAGATTTTAGGAATGTCATATAAATTTTAGAACACATATTAATAATATTCATGCACACAAAACAACCTACAAATGTCTAATATTGTTTATGTGACAATGCTTCCCATGTAATTTAATATGCTAAATAAGACTTATTAGTTTAGTATAACTCTTTGAGGTTGTCGACAAAAAATTAATCGATTGATCTAAGAAAGAAATGGAAAATTTTATTCAAGCCAATTGAGGGTTATAACCCAAGGACAGCATCTCAGAAAGCTCCAAGAACTGTTCTGCCCATTAAGTCAAGGCACAGTTATATAACAATTTTGACACAGAGGGCTATACATTAAATGACATATCATTGACTGTTTATGTATTCCAGATCTAAGTGTCATCATGGCCCCTTACAAGATCAAGAAAAAATGTTATTTTTTAAGAAGTTGTCTTGTTGATGCTAGGAGAATGTTGTTCTTTATGACTGAGCGTGTACTTCTGCTGATGGGAGGTTTGGTCAATGCATAATGCAGATGTACAAAGCACAGTAGAGGGAAGAGAGGAGACCAAAGGGCAGAGAAATATTTTTTATGTTTAAATTATTTTTCTTGCCATAAAATCTGAATTTTATTTCACACTTGTCATCCCTACCTCGAAATCATCACACAAGTCACAAGCTAGCATCTGACTTTAGCTGCTCCTCTACTGTGCACATCATCAACTGTCATGACTATAGCTCCAAAAAAAAAGAACTCACAGGAAAATAAGATACATCTTTTGTATGCCACAGCTGGAAGAGAAAGAGAAGGTAGATCAGATGAGGCAGAAGTAACATATGTGATAAACGATAATTTAAAATAAGCATATTCATTATTCACAAAGAGGTAAGGGAAGATTGGAGCAGTAAAAATGCACATGAAGTCATAAAAGCCAAACAGAAACTACTATTAATAAAAAGCAATAATTAAGATAAAGAACTCAACAGATGGGCTGAGTTCTAGAATGAAAACCAGAGAAGGATGGATTATTGACCTGCAAGATTAGGCAAAATAAATTTCTCAGAAGCTGATAGGAAGAGAAGAAGAAATTTTAAAAGTAAAAGAGATATGGAAGTTGGAAGTATAATTGCCAGTACGTATACCATAGATTTTAAAGAAATATAGAGTAACCCAAGTGTCCATTGACAGATGAATGGATAAAGAAGATGTGGTACATATACACAATTAAATATTACTCAGCCATACAAAAATAATGAAGTAGTACCATTTGCAGCAACATGGATGGACCTAGAGATTATCATACTAAGTGAAGTAAGTCAAACAGAGAAAGACAAATATAATATGATATTGCTTATATGTGGAACCTAAAAAAAAGATAAATGAACTTATTTATACAACATAAATAGACTCACAGACATAGAAAACAAACTTACGGTTACCAAAGGGGATAGCAGGGGTGGGAGGAGAAATAAATTAAGAGTTTGAGATTAACATATACAGACTACGATACATAAAATAGTCCAACAGCAAGGACCTACTGTATAGCACAGGAAAGTATATTCAAAACATTGTAATTAACTATAATGGAAAAAAAACTGAATATATATATATATATATATATAACTGAATCACTTTGCTGTGCACCTGAAACTAACACATTGTAAATCAACTATATTTCAATAAAAAATTAAGAAAACAAGAAACAAAGAGTGATAAGGTATTTCTTTATTAATATGTATGCTATCTTGGTTGGATTTAGGTATAAATGTTATAATGTCTACATAAAAAGAATTCAAAAGCTTTTGTACATGTTCTGTGCTTTGGTACAATTTAAACAGCATTAGCCTTATATGTTTCTTAAACTTTATATGAAATTTTCTCTGAAAAACCATGTGGACCGAATGTTTTAGTAGAAGCAGAGATAGCTCATTAATTTTTTCTCTTATTTCTTAGTGATAACTGGTAGTCTTAGATTTATCTCCCCTCTGCCCTCAACTCTGAAAATTTATGTATTTTGAAAATTGCCTAGTTTTGTCAAAACCTACAACCATAATTTTTTTCCACTGTAAATTGTATGCAACACTTTTGCATTTATAGAGGATTTTGAAGCACCTCCCCCTTCTTAGTAATCTGAGGTTAGAGATTTCTCCAATTTTCTTTCAAGTTAAAATTATGTTCCTGTGCTTTTTCCCTTGATACTTTATAATGACATCTGTGAGGAAAGGGAGGTAGATAATTCTCCATCATATTAAATCAGAAATAAAAACTGGAAAACTAGTTTTCATTTTAATAGACTATCTTGCAGGTTTGTATACTCTACAAAGTCAAGCTGTATTTCTCTTTACACTATAGAGTTACTTACTGAATAGAAACAACAGTTATCCATTTTGGTAAGATACCATTTTTAGAGAGCAAAAAACAACTAGAAAGATCATCAGAAACTTAAAATGTCATGAATTTAATTTTAACATTAGTAATATTTCTAAGGCACTTAAATTTGATCTCAATATGACATGTCATTATTTTTAACAATAGAATTTGGCAAGAAAATTAAAACTTGACAAGGCTTGAATAATTTACAATTAATAAAAGTCTACGCTTTGAGAATGACCTGCCTTACCCGTAGAACTCTTTGCTCAGCACTTTTTAGAATGTTGCCACGAAAATAAAAATGGCAAGAAACTTGAACTAATGAGTATTTTATACCAAAGTTTGGTGTCTAAAACCAACACAGAGCTTTTCCTCTATTGTCTTCCCTTAAAAAAATCCATCCTCCCGCCTCTAGAAGAAAGGGGAAGTAGGAGCAAGAGAAGGAGAAGAAGGAAAAAGAGAAAGAGAAGAAAACATTTTTGGTTAAAAATTGTTTACAAAATAAACTGAAAGGAATGATACAAATGTCTTCTACAAATGGAGATTAAAATTCTTGGACAAATTATTAATTCCTTAGCATCAAAGACTATGCATGACATCCATTATCGAGTCAAAAACCCTAGTATAATAAAAATAATGAGATAATAATATCATCACATTTTTGAGGAATTCCTATCTAATAGAAAATAATACAAATCGTCCCCATAAAGCATATATTAGAATTTTACCTGACCACAAACAGAACACAATAAATTACTGTTGTGTTTATGCTATTTATTATCTAATCCTCATAATGTCTTATAAGGTGTTCCCTTTCAAAAGAAGAAAACTGGAAGCTCCTAGAAGTTGATTAATTTGATCAACATATCATTGATAGTAACTTGAAAAGGCAGATACTAACTTGGCCTCCAGATAATCTTCTTATGACATTGCCAAATATCCTGCATGTGACTGACCATGTATATGTCAGCATAGCTTCTTACCCAAGTATACTTGGAGTTCTTCTGAATCCAGAAGGATTTCCATCCATAATGACAAAATACCTATTTTCTCTTCTCAGGACTGGAAGCCCTTCCACCACACAGCATGCATGTGAACAGGCACAACTTTCTACAGGAAAAGGTGGCAATTCATCTACAGGGTAACCCTAACCCATCCCACCCCCAAATCCACATCTACGTGACAAGAATGCACTGCCACCTACCGAATTGAACTTGATGATGGTATCTCTTATCTAACGTGAGCTAAAGTCTCGAATATTTACAGTTTGGTATCCATTTGTTGGGCTCAGAAGCAGTCTACCCCAAGATATGCCACAAAGGCATATTGATGATTTTGTACTAAAGTTACTTGAGAAACAGCTGGTGAAATAAATTGATATTAAAAAAAATGTTTTGACTCTCCTCTTTCCCCCTGAAAATAGAAAATAAATCTTTCATGTGAAGGTATACTCCCTTATAACAGGAGGTTAGAAAGCATCCTTATCATCAGAGTTAGGAACCTCAAGCCTAAGAAAACTGTATAAACAAACACATCCTTTTTTCATTAGTCTGATACCCCAAGCACAAGCTGTTTTGTTTCATTAAATCTTCATAAATAATTGTTTTGTTAATTTAAACCTGGTGTAAAACAACCTGCTTAGGTTACTTCAGGTATCTCACTTTTATGAGGCCTTCATGCATATGAATTAAATTGTTGTTTTTGTCTCCTGTTAATCTGTCCTGTTTCAATTTAATTATTAGACCATTCAAAAGAATTTCAGTGGGGAAGGGGGAAATGTCCTCCCCCCCAACACATTCTATGACTAACTAAACTACCTGACCTGCATAGCTATGAACTGTACATTCCCCATACCTCTGAGTCTAAATTGAAACCTGATTGTGTCATGAGGACATTACTTTTCCTGAATCTTTTTTATGCTTTTATCTTGTGCTTTCAACTATTCTTGCTCACAAGTTTGTTTGTTTTTTTGTTTGATTTTTTAATAACTGAAACCTCTCGCGCATTCACCACTCTAGACTGTTCATGCGCAAAAGTCTATTCCTGCTTCATTTCCTGTCATCCTTACTATCACTGCCATATCACTTCAAATAATCTCAACTATATTCCAAACTCTTTTGTCCAATTATCCTTCCACTACTCCCACCTGGAACTCTGTAACTAAGTATGAAGTGCCAATATCCTATTCTCTCTTACCTCCAGAGAGGCTGTGGTTTGATCCTGAAAAAAATTAAAAAAAGAATAAGTATTGTTTCTTCCAAAATTTTGATTATTCTTGCTATCTATCTATGTTTTTCTAGTCAACTGCTCATTCTCCACAGTAAGTCTTTCAAAACTTCAAACCCTCACCTCTCTCCTTGTCATTCAGGGAAAGGAATTTCTAATACTTTCACAATGGAATAAGACCAAAAGCTTCACATTCAGTATGAAATATATCACAACACACTTCCTTAGGGAAAGTTCGTCAGCCTGAAGGGATGCAGAAAAAACCCTCCTGTCCAAGAACTCCCATTGATACAAGACAAAGTTTGACTGCCATGTGGAAGAGAGGTGACACAAAGCTAGCTTTCACTCTGGTCTCTGCCCTGAGTATGAAGAAGTGTGAAGAAGTGTTGTCTATCACTCGGGAGGTGCAGAAATGCTGAGAAAGATATACCCTTGAGGCTCAGATGCACAGGGCCTGCCCAAGCCTTTGACTAAACAGAAGAAGGAAGAAATGCCCCCTTATGTACAGCACAGGGAATATAGGCATTATTTTATAACTTTATACGGACTATAATCTGTAAAAATATCAAATCTCTATGTTGTACACCTGAAACTAATAAACTATTGTAAACCAACTATACTTCAATTAAAAAAAAAAAAAAGAAAGAAACACCTCCTGCCCTGCTTCTGAGCCATTTACTGAGTAACCAACAAGAGCAGTCTACCACTGGAGAAGGATAAAAGAGAAGAGACCACCTCCTCTTTATGTTACAAGTGTGCAAAGCCTGCCAAAAGATGAGAGTGAAAGAACACTGAAAAATCCCCATAATAGACTTCAAACTAACCACAAGGTAAGGGCAGCCCGGGAATGTGAAGCCTGTTGTACACTGAAAGTAACTGTACTAAAAGCAAAACCCTAAACCGTTCAGCCGCTGACTAGATTGACTTATTCCCTACACTAACAGTCTGATAGAAGATACGGTATGACCATTTCCAAGCAGAAATATGATATACATAAGTCTTTAGTCTTTTTTTTGTACACATTGTTCAAAATTCAATTAAAAAGTACAGGATTTGTAAAAAAAATCAAGATAACAAAATTAGATTCATGATTAAAAGTTAAAATAGTCTCAGACCCAGAGACGTACAAAATGCTGAAACTATAAGAATGATGGCTTTAAAATAACTACATTTAATATGTTAAATGTTTTAGTGAAAAAGGTAAACAGCGAGCATGAGCAACTGGTGAATTTTAGCATATAGATAGAATCCATAAAAAGAATCCAAATAAAAACACAGTATCAGAAATGAAAAATCCCTTAATGAGTTACTCAACAAGATGAACACAGCAGAGGAAATAATCACTGAACTTGAAGATGTAAATATGCATAGTACCCAAAACGAAACAAAACGCATAATGCAAACAAATAGAACAGAGCATTCAAGGGTTGTAGGAATATATCAGTCTAACATATGTTTCATTGGAGTTTAGGAAGGGCAAAAGGAAGGGATCAAAAGAATTTCAGTAGAAAGTAGCCAAGAATTTCCAAAATAAATGAAAGTCCACAAATCTATTTAAACCTAGAGAACCACAAATAAATATTCACCTAAGTAGGCACATGATTATCAAGCTGCTGGAAAACAAAATTTAAGAGAAAATCTTGAAGACAGCAGAGAATAAAGAAACTTACCTACAGAGGAGCAAAGAGAGGACCACAGCAAATTTCTTGTCAGAAACTCTGTAAGCAGAAGAGAATATCAATGTCAAGGGAGAAAAAGTCATCTTGGAATTCTGAACACAGAAAAATTGTCTTTCAAAAACTTCAGGCAAAATACTTTTTCAGAAAAAAAGCTGAGAGAGTCCATTACCAATACACTTGCACTACAAGAAATGTTGAAGAGGTTATTCTGGCAGAAGAAATATGATACCAGATGAAAATGTGCTTCTACAGAAAAGAATGAAGTGCACCAGAAATCATAAAAATTGGAGTATGTATTTAAAATCTCATTTAAAATGTTTAATTGATAATAACTTGACTAAACAAAAGAGTAAAAACATATTATGAGGTTTATGACATATATAGAAATAAAATGTATAAGGATAACAGTATGAAGAACTTGAAGGAGAAAATGAAAGTCTAATGTAAGTTTTCTTTAACTACGTGAGAGATGGTATAACATTCTCTGAAAGTAGACTGTAATAAGTTAAGCTTGCAATATTTAAATCTCAGAGCAATTTCTAAAAATAAAATAATTAGCTAAAGCCAATAATGGAGAAAAGATATATAATCATAAGAAACACCCAATCTGAAGGAAGGCAGGAAAAATACAATATAATGCTGATTGACGTTATTTCTCTCCAAATTTATATATAATGGACTGTATATGAAAGAGAAAATAGATTAATGTTTGCCTTAGCATTTTTATCAGCAGCAATTCTAACCTTATAGTGTCAGGAAAACTTGGGGTTAAGTCCAAGTTCTGCCTCTTCTGAGCTGTGTAATAATTTGTCAGATTCTTAGCTTCTCTTACTTACTCTTGTTCTTCTTATATGAGAGGGCTTTTAATCTCCATCTTGAAATTGTGTAATTTTTTTAAAAGCAATTTAGCTCCTACTGCATGTAAGTTTTACAAATTCTATGTATCAATATTATTATTATACTATAGATATTGTATCAGAAGCTGAAAATCCTCATCATTTTTTTTCTGTATTTACACACTAACCTGCCTTCAACATGCCGCCTTTACCGCACTCTAAATCAGTACATTTAAGTAACAGCATTTTGAAATAAATTTGGTTAACGTAGCCATATTATAGTGTGTTTTATCTAAAGTCTTGCTATTGCCTAGCCAATATCAGTGTACATATGTAGTGGGAAATTATTTGTAACTGGGCAAATATCATGTTGCCTCATTATCTAACCATTACAGACGTCAAAGGAAATATTTGTTGGAGCTCAGACAGGACCTTCAGCAACAAAAAAACTTGATGTGGCAAAAAAAAAGAGTCAGGGTTTTGATCTCAGAAAGCAAATGTAGATCATTTTTTTTCTTTTTTAATTTTCCCCAAAGACTGAATTAAAACTATTAGTATGTTATACAGATTGTAATAAACTAGCTGCTTATTTATTGCTTTGTAATGGAGAGGAAAGCTGTAACTTCCAAGTGACTGGAGGGCAACATTTTTTTTTTCAGACAGCACTTTCTCCATTCTCCAAATTTTCAACAGAATATGATAACAGAAGCAAAGAACTGGCTTTGATTTTTACACGTGCCCATTATTAGAGCAAATATATTTAATATATCATGACTAATGCTTAATTTGACTATTGCAAAAAGTAATAATAATAATAAAGAAAAAAGTAAAAGAAACATCCCTGCCCTCTGTGAGAGGCCCCCAAAGATATCTAAGTCCTAAACCCTGGAATCTGTGAATGTTATAAAACTATAACAACATGGCCAAAGGACTTTGCAGATGTGATAAAATTAAGATCTTGAAATGGGTAAATTATCCCCTGTTACATGAGTAGGCCCCGGATGTAATCAGAAGTACCTTTAAAAGAGAAAGTCTTCGGGGAACTTGACACAGCAGAAGACAATGCAACAACCACAGCAGACAGAGATTTGGAGAGTCTACACTGCTGGCTTGAAGATGAAGGGAAAGACAAGAGGTAAGGAAGACAGCTCTATAAACTGGAAAAGACAAGGAAACCAATTCTCTCCTTAGACATTTCAGAGACAGCATGGCCCAGCTGACACCTTGATTTCAGCCCAGTGAAACTGATTTCAGAATAGTGACCTCCAGAATTGTGAGATGGTAAGTATGTGTTTAAGATAATAAGTATGTATATAAGATAATAAATGAGTGATAACACAAAGCTTGTGGTAATTTGTTATAGCAGCCATAGGAAAATAATGTACTCCCTGCCCCCCCAAAATAAATTACAAGTAGAATTCTCATGCCTGTAAGAGTGAGTGTGCCTCCCCTTGATAGGCTAGAAATATAGTCATACAAATTTTAATTGGGGATTTTCTCTTCTAAAGTTCATGTTTGTTGTACCTATTGTTAACCAGATTTGCCTTAAATTTTTTCAATAAAATAATTGTTTATGAAGAATGCATTCTCCATATACTTGGAAATTTATAACTCTAATTTAAGAGAAATCTCTTAAAGATATTAGTTTGTCAGATGACTGAGTCTATACAATTTGTGTAGTAACTTGCTAATCTTATTTTCAGGAAATCACTTCTTTTCAATGTGGTCCAAAATTAGAGGCAGCTGACAATTTTATTGTACTCCCCAAGCAGTAAAATTGTTGCATTCGTATTTTTACATTTTCCAAGTATTTCATAGTAATAAACTCAACTGATATTTTTGTCAACGTAAGATATGCATAACAACCAATATTATTATAACTAAAAAGACAACTCAGTACAGAGGAAGACTTAGCCATTTAGTCACTTGGCTCGCTAGTGTGTTATATCTGTGTCAAGACCTTGAATCTCTGTCTCTAGTAAGTAGTACTAGTTACTAGTTACTTTCCTATGCACCACCTAATGCATCAAAACCTGAATTTCATGCCTAAGCATGACATAAAGATTCAGAGTGGCATGATCAGTTTATACTACTAACTAGATATGATGCCACATATAGGTACTAGTACATGACTCAGGAACTAAAGGATCAATTTATTTTATGTTAACAGGAGTTACTGTTTTCTAATGCCAGATACAAAGCATGTATGACATAAACAGTGTTCCAACAAAAATATATTTCCTATTCTAAAAAATTATAAAAGTGAAACACTAAAAGGGATTAATAAATTGTTTTCAGAAATTTGAAATTAGGCATATCTCATTCAAAATAGTATGCTATTCTTATTATATTATAGCAAGAAAACATACCCAATAGTATTAATCAAATCAAAATGTTTCATATTTTCAAAACATCTCCACTTAGGTGTAAAAAGAGCATTAAAAATGTGAATTGAAGCTAAGTATGCAATAAAATTAAAAATAAGTTTTGAGGGCTTCCCTGGTGGCGCAGTGGTTGAGAGTCCGCCTGCCGATGCAGGGGACACGGGTTCGTGCCCCGGTCCGGGAGGATCCCACATGCTGCGGAGCGGCTGAGCCCGTGAGCCATGGCCGCTGAGCCTGCGCATCCGGAGCCTGTGCTCCACAACGGGAGAGGCCACAACAGTGAGAGGCCCACATACCACAAAAAGATAAATAAATAAATAAAAATAAGTTTTGAGACTAACTTTCAAGAAATAATAGTCAATAAAGTGATTGCGTTATCTTATATGAAACTGTGGTTTGGCATTTCAAATAACTTTTATGATGATATCATTAACTTAAATGTAACTTTAAAGAGTGAGTCAGAAGTAATGAGAAAAAGCACTTAGTTATGAATATTAACTAACCATCTGGATGTTATGTTTGAAAATAGACCGTTTATTTACTAACAACAGCATAGTGATCACAGAATCTGGCTTGGCCTAATTACTTACGATGCTGATAAAACTGCAATGATGTTCGTATTACAATCATAAAATTACAGTGAATTAGAAATGAGAAATTATGGATGAAACAGCATTAAACATTTGGTGATGATAAAAAATTATGAAAACAGTTGTCAATGCATATTCATGCCAAGCCTGAACTGAAGATTTTAATAATAACAATACAAATAACAAGAACTCACTTTATGAGTCAGACTAAAATTAGTGCCAGTTCACCTGCATTATTATACTTAATCTTTACTATCCTCACATTGTAAACAAACTCTTTAATACATTTTCCCAAATATTTGACAGAGTTGTGATTCAATTTGAATATCTGACTCAAAATCCCATTTCTTTGCCTTATAACAAAGGTCTCTATGTTAATCTCTAACTTTATTTTTACTCTTTATTCTGTTGTGTGTTTATATAATGATGAATTTATGTGTTCATCAAAATTATATATATCACTCTCTTTACCTCTAAAATGGAAAATATGGAATAATTTTAATATTTAATTAAAATGAACTAATGTTTATCAAGTTTACCAAACAAACAAGAACCAAGCCATTTTTCCTTCTCAGGATTCTAAATCTACCTTGCAAAAGTACGTAAATAATCAACTATACTTTAATTAAAAAATAAATAATTTAAAAAACCAAAAAGAATGAAACCTGCCTGCACCTTGCATTCAGACTTCTGGTCTCCAGACCTGTGAGAGCACACATGCTTGTTGTTTTAAGTTACCAAGTTTGGGTAATTTGTTATGGCTGCCCTATGAAACCAATACACACCTGGTCAAAGAAAACTGGGGAGAGGCATGGGAGAAGACCAGAGTTTACCCCAGACAAAGATTTCAGCAGCAACATATTCAGCGAGCAGAATATTCAGACGAGACAAGTTTTGTACCAGAGTCAGCAATTCAGGGAGCTGCCCTGTCCAGTCCTCGTTCGTAAATAACTCTCCATCTGGATGTGAGAAGGGGGAAGTGACAGAGGTCTGAAAGACCAACTGAGGAATATTAAGCATTAAAACGACAGCATCAAAAACCCCAAACTACTGAACCCATCTAAGATTACGGATTTTCTGAAATTATTATGGTCAAAATAATAACCTGTTTCTGTAACTTCCTCCTCTGCCCCTTTCCCCGGACGGGGACCATCCAGATGTTGACCCTCTGAGGTTGAGAAAGAATTTGATTCTCTGCGAATCCTCTCAACCGTTTGGCAGTGCTGTTCTGGGAAAGAAGAAAAGAGTAGGATCAGGTTATAGCCGGGGTCAAAAAGCCCATTAGTAAAATGCCAAGAAAAGGGTCCTGCTGACTAGTTCTTTTATTGGGGCTTCATGTTCATAATTCTCCCTATTTATCCATTCGTTATTTTTTCTTTCTAATATTTGATTGGACACTCCCGAATACCAGACATTGTGTTCAGTGCTGTAATATAGTAAAAAGAAACAAACAAAACATAAGTGTTCCAGGATTTAATTGTGAAAATTTGCAAATTGGAAAACTTAAAAGACTTTTTCAGTGACCATCGACATACCCACCACGGCCTAGTGTCTATACTTAAACCTCATACTGTGCTTACTTTATAGCATATTGATCCATCTCTCTAATCCTCATTTGTCAATCTTATTTTTGATATGTTTCAAAGTAAATTTCAGGCAGAAGTAGACTTTCCCTAAATACGTCATCTTGCATATAATTTACTATGATTTGACATTTGTTTGCTGCTTTATTTTCTTTAGGGTTTAAGCTTACATACAGTGAAACTTAGAAATTTTAGGTGAACATTCACTGAGTTTTGGCAAGTGGGTAGATACATGTAACCCCCAACGTCTTGAGATATAAACATTACCCTAGACCCCAAATCCCTTCACTTTTCCATCCATTCCGTGTCCACAGACTCCAGAGACAACCATTGTTTTTCTCTCACCACAGAAAAGTTTTGCCAGTTCTACAAGTTCATATGTACAGAATAATGTACTATTTTGTGTAAGGTTCTTTCACTCTTTTTGTGCTGAGTTATATTGTTTTTATCTAAATGAGTTCCTTTTTATTGCTGGGTAGAATTAAGTTGTATAATTTTATCCCAATTTGTCTGTTTATTCTCCTATCTATGGGCACCTGGACTGTTTCCAGTTTGAGGTTATTATAAGGAAAGCTGCTATAAACATTCTGTAAAAGCCTTCTGGGGTTTTGTGTGTGTGTGTGTGTGTGTGTGTGTGCATGCTCACACACACACGCACTAATCTGGGCTGACATGACATTTGGCCTTTTTTTAATGTGTGCATTTTTATTTTTCAAAAGACAAGACAAAGAATTAAAAAAGAGATAGACAGAGCATCGTGTCGGCTGTTAGTGTCACAGAGATAAGGATGTGCTCATTAAAAAAAAAAAAAAAAAGTGGCTTTTACTTTTGTGACCTTTCTGGAAATCTCTGGAAATTTTCCTGTGTGGTCACAATTAATAATCTTAGAGAATTCTGTTCCTTACAGATGAAAAGTACTTTAAAAGACTTTGATATGCCTAGATTTTCAAGATAGATAGGAATGAATACTCCAGCATCTGTCATCGGAAGCACACTCATATCCAATTAAATTAAAAAGAGAAAACGAAATATAGAACATTGTGTATAAATTGGGTTATCAGGTAAGAATGTAAAAGAACTAAATGACCAGAAAGAGGAGAAAGTGTAACATCCTATCTGTTTTGGAAGTTAGGGAACCATTTTGCCATTCCTGGTGCTAAGGAACATCCAGTTATTTTAAAGTATTTTGCACAATGTGTCTGAATAAATAATATTTTATTTTACCTTGTGGTCCTGTGCTCCTGCCATGGCTTTTCTTTCTAAAGACCAGTATGTTAAATATAAATTATGAAACTTGGAGTATACGGACTTGTACCATATGGACTTAATTGCTTTTGAAGCTTTATAGCTGTCTTCATACCTTAGATGAATGTTTTGTTCCGGAAAACATTTTATTGCTTCTCTTTCCTAAAAACCCTTGTACTTCTCTACCCTTCCTCATTGCACCCTCAGTTCCCAAACAATAATGCTGCAAGCCCCAAATCAAATAAAGCAGTCTTTCCTGCCAACATTCCAAATGTGATTCCTCTTTCTTCTGAATTCTTACATCTTTATATTATGTGTTTTTATCACCAGAATATGAGAGCTTGTATAATAGTGATAGATTTCACATATGTTTCTTTACCACAAACTATCTAGACAGGAACATGGTTTACACATCTTTGTACCCCTTCCTCTTCTCCTCCTAATGCCAAAGCAATGCATTTACTTGTGTGAATAAACACCTGGTTGTTCAAAACTGCCAGAACCTACTTAGGAGGATCAATAACTACCCCACGGAGGCCCTTCACTAACCCTTCAGAAACCTGTGAGAGAGGTCTCAGAATTTTCTTTTTCATCCTCACTCCTGAGTAAGGCTATGTCAGGATAGCCTTTTGCAAATATAAGCAAGAATTTTTCATAATACTTTAAAAAAAATCTGTGGATACTACTTGTACCACTCTGCCCTGATAGAGGTTAATTTACTAAAAATAGTGTGTTTGTGTGAATGGGAAATTGATGTATGTATGTTTATATTTATCATAAACATCACACACGGCTAGCTGTATCAAAGCTTGAGTTGCATTTTCCCAAGATTACTTAGGCTTTGTGTGGTTCACTGTAGTTCAGTTTTATGACCTCAATGTAAGACATAATGAAAAAAATTTAGATTCAAAGACCACCTTATTTTTATCAGTTTTGATCACATCTTGTAATATTTCATTTTACGGGCCTAAAAAGTTCTGGAAGAAGCTTACTGTGCTTCCTAAAGAAAAAAAGTATATTTCTGTCTAAACAATCCCTTGTATGAAAAGAGCCAGAAAGATGTATCTTAAATACAGAAAAAGAAAACTATTTTTAATCTAGAGTGCAATATCAATCTGAAAGTTTTGCCCCGGTTCCACAGCTGTTAAACTACTAAGAATTCTGTTCATACACACAAACAAATAAATCTGTCCAGACTAATTCCAAGGAACAGATATTTGGCATATAGGATAGTTCCCTGAAAAGAAACTGTGATAAACATGGCTTTCAGGAAATTGCAAAGCCCTCTACTCTTCCTCTTCCCATTATATCCAAAACAGATATTTACCACATCTGCATCAAAAGATATAAGAAAATACTGTTATATATAAACATTATATGTATTTCTCTTTTTTTTTTAGTAAATTTATTTATTTTTTATTTAATTTTGGCTGTGTTGGGTCTGTTGCTGCACATGGGCTTTCTCTAGTTGCGGCGAGCGGGGGCTACTCTTCGTTGCGGTGCGCGGGCTTTTCATTGCGGGGGCTTCTCTTGTTGCGGAGCATGGTCTCTAGGCGCGCAGGCTCAGTAGTTGTGGCTCGCGGGCTCTAGAGTGCAAGCTCGGTAGTTATGGTGCACGGGGCTTAGTTGCTCCGCGGCATGTGGGATCTTCCCGGACCAGGGCTCGAACCCGTGTCCCTTGCATTGGCAGGCGGATGCTTAACCACTGCGCCACCAAGGAAGTCCCAGCGTTATTTATATTTCTAAAGTATGCTCTGTATGTTGTGTGAGGTAATGATAAGGAACAACATTAGCTAAAATATTATGTATAACATAAAAGCCAAGACAGTGGCCGGAGAATGCTTCATCCATCTAAGCAGGGCCCAGAGAACATAGAAGATAATTGAGAACACCCAAAACTCACTGGTGAGTGAGACTCCTCCCTTGGGGGGACCCAACAGCTGGAATTAATGATTAGGTGTCTGTTTTTCAGATCATACATCAGACTTATTCCAGTTTGAGAAAAATACCTCTAGCAAACCAAAACAAAGAGAATAACTTCACATCCAGCTTCTACCTAGAATCCTGCGGGGGGGCCCACTGACCATTTCTCCAGAGAAGTTAATTCTCAGACTCCCCCCCACCCCCGCATCAAGAGCAAAGTGCTGTTGCCCTCGGGGCCCAGCACCTGGTAAGAGAGCATTTCCCTCCCTTCTCCCAATATGCATTTTATTTCCAACTGTAACAACATAGAGGTATGTAGGGGAGGGACAGAGATAGTTGAAACATTCCTTTAAGAACACTGCCTCTTTCTTTTGTCTTAGTATCTATATAGAGTAGTCTTTGAAATAGAGCCATTTGTCACATAATTAGGGTTGTTGAAATCAAAGCAAAACACAGAAATAACAAATAAAATGGACATTACTGTTTTCAGACTCCTAGAGAACATATATTACATTATAGAGCACACTTATTCAGTCATTTCCTTAAGGAGCACTACCAAATCTTTGCATATTGAAAACCCCACTTCATGACCTATTTCCTTTCACAGCACACAAATTAACTGTTGAATTAATCACCACAGATGTTTTGGAAAAAATATCACTGCAGACAACAGCTAGCTTTTTCAAAAGCCCTATCCTCTGCTCCAAATTAAACATGAAAGTGATACGTGTTCACAATAAAAGTTTACCCCAGCCTACTTCAAAGGACAAGCAAAGCAAGATTAAAAAAGGAAAACATTTTACTCCCTTTTGTTTGCAGATCTAGGTGAAAGTTCTCCAAACAGCTTGGGACTTAATGATGACAGAGACCAACAGAGAAGATCCATCATCTCTTTCTTCTGATTATGAATAGTACAACAAGCCTTAAGTGGACTGATGCTGTACTAAGGAAAAACCATCTCTAGCCACCCTCCTTTGCTGGCTGGTGTCTTTGAAAGTGGCATGACATTTCACCAGAATATGTTTTACTCAGTCATATTTCTAAATAAAAGAAATTATATGCATGCTGTCATTTTAACATATTAGGAAGTATTAAATTAATTAAATGAGGAGGCCACTAGGTTGAGGTGGGTACCAAAGTGAAAAAAAACACCTCAAGGTTAGGAAATTGAAACCTAAGGACAACCGATCACAGCCAACTAGACTATAATTTGTCGCCAATCAGTAATTTCCTTACTTTTCTTCAGCCTTTTCCCTATAGAAGTTTCTCCCACCAGACCCTGTCAGTGGAATGCTCCTAACCACTTCCCATTGACGCTACCTGATTGTAATGAATTTTTGCTCAAATAAACTCAAAAATTTTAATATGCTTCAGTTTATCTTTTACAGAAGAAAGAGTTTTAAAGAAAAAACACTTATTTCTGTTTTCAGTAAATAAAGCTCACTAAAAAAGTATATTTTTGTGTGTGTTAAGAATTGCACCAAGATAATCTGTTATTTTATAATATTGGAATACACCTATGCTTCCATGGGTCTTTGATGTCAGCAAAGCTTACCTGCCTTTGGCATTCTCGTAATTTATACAGTTTACCCTAATGATCCAGTGGGGCTTTTGCTGTCTCCAGATGCAATGGTCTCTCCAGAGTACCTCTTACAATGTTTTAGTTAATGCTTCTGCTTTTCCTTCCCTTGCAGCTGGGTTCTTGACAATCAAATACCTTGGATACAGGTGGGTTTATTTCTGTTGCTTTCCAAACTCCCATTCTAATTTAGATCTTCAGTTCGTAAAATCACTGCCCCAATATATACATATATTTTTTGGCTGTACCTTGCCAAATGTGGGATCTTAGTTCCCCGACCAGAGCTTGAACCCGTGCCCCCTGCACTGAGAATGCAATCTTAACCACTGGACCACCAGAGAAGTCCCCACTGCCCCAATTTCTGATTGTAATCTAAGGAAGCAGGTAAAAATAAAGAAAACAGAAGATGTTGCATAATTGTTATTATGGTAAAATGAATTCATCACTGTCTATGATATATTCAGTAATAAAGAATTTCTTCCGCTTCTAAATTCTTCTTGCAATTGTTTAGTAATTTTCCATTTCTATCTTGTAGTATACATATTTTTATGCATGTCTTAGCTTCTGTACTAAAATTTAGTCTTTTTAAGGACAAAAGCAAATATGCAATGATTTCTATCTTGCCTTATCACTTCAAATGTAGTACCTTAAAATGATTGTTTGAGAAGTGTAAAGTACATGTTCTTTGAGACAAGATTTCACAGATTTAAAAAACGAATTTTAACAAAGTACCAGAACATGGAAAAACAAAACAAAAATGCCAACAAACAAAAATAGTGCACTGTAAACACCAAACATGGCACCTATAAAATAGGGTTTATAAAGAAAAGCAATAGTCCTCTGCTGCATGTTTCCCCAAATGTAGCCTTCCTTGGTGGACTCAGTTATGGTTCCCTCACTTAACTGTATATGCTTTTAATTCTTTGGGTTTTTATCATACCATAAAAAAACATGCTTATGCTGCTGTGTCTTGACTTTACAGTTTTAAACATTTAAAATTGACGTTGCGGGGAGGGGATCAAGACGGTGAGTAGGAAAACCTCAGCCCGCTCCCCTCTCAGGCACACCAAAATTACAACAACTTACAGAACAGCTACCCGTGACAGTGACAAGAAGATTAACAGCAAAGCCTTTACACAACTAAAGATATAAAGAAGGAGTGCCAATGACAGGCTGGAGGGGCAAAGACGCAGTCTAGTAAGGACCCTCAGACTGGAGGAATACCATAGCTGCAGAGATCCTCCCCAGGAGCAAGGAGTCCAAGCCCCACACAGGGACGCCCAGCTCAGAGGTCCTGCACCAGGAAGATAAACCCCCAGAATGTTGGGCTTTGAAAATGAGTGGGCCTTACGTTCAGGAGAGCCAGAGAGCTGTAAGAAACAGAGACTCTGCTCCTAAAGGGTGCTTGCAAAATCTCACCCTCTCAAAGTCCCAGCCCGGAGGCACTAGTTTGAAAGGCTCCTGGGACATACCTACTTGGGAATGTGGGGAGCCTCCCGAGGGTCAGGAGACAGCTGGGATTCCCCCTGGGCACTGAAACACTGGTGGCAGCCATTTGGGGGCTTGTCCTTCTGTGATAACACCAGCGCTGTCAAGTGCCAATTGGAAATCCTTTCTCTAGCCTGTTAGCACTGCAGGCCAGCCCCAATCACCACCAAGCCCACAGCAGCCACGCACCACGGGGCCACACATCTGGCCACTCAGGAAGCCAGCTTCACCCACCAGTGGCTGGAGCAGCCACAAGGCAAGGCCTTGCAACCAGCCTAGTGGGGGTCCAGCCTCACTGCACCCACAGTAGTCAGCTCTGCCACAACTGAAGGGAGCACACAGCCCACATAAGGGACACCCCTGAAGCATTTAGCTCTGATGGCCAGAGAGGAATATGTTGCTGGGCCCCATAAGATGTCCTGTTCATAAGGCCACTTCTCCAAGATCAGGAAATATACCAGACCTACCTGATACATAGAAATGGACACAGAGAATTAGGCAAAATGAGGAGACAGAGGAATATGTTCCAAATGAATAAACAAGACAAAACCTCAGAAAAAGATCTAAACAATGATAAGCAACCTACCTGTTAAAGGGTTCAAGGTAATGATTATCAAGATGTTTAACGAACTTGGAAGAAGAATGGATGAACACAGTGACAATTTTAACAAAAAATTAGATAATATAAAGAACTAAACAGAGCTGAAGAACACAATACCTGAAATCCACTACAAAAAAAAACTGAAAAAAAATAAACAAGTGGAGGCTAAACAATATGTTCCTAAACAAATAATGGATCACTGAAGAACTCAAAGAAGAAATCAAAAAATACCTGGAGACACATGAAAATGAAAATACAATGATCCAACTCTATGGGGTGCAGCAAAAACAGTTGTAAGTGGGTATTTATAGAGATACAATATTACTTCAGGAAACAAGAAAACTTTCCAATAAACAATCTAACCTTACACTTAAAAGAACTAGAAAATAAAGTGACTAGAAGAAAAGAAATAATAAATACCAGAGCAGAAGTAAATAATATAAAGGCTAAGAAACAATAGAAAAGATTACTGAAACTAAAAGCTGGTTCTTCAAAAAGTTAAACAAAATTGATAAACCTTTAGCCAGACTCATCAAGAAGAAAAGAGAGAGGGCCCAAATAAATACAATCAGAAATGGAAGAGCAGTTACAACTGACACCACAGAAATTCTAATGATCATAAGAGATTACTATGAACAATTATACTCCAATAAAATGAACAACCTAGAAGAAATGGATAAATTCCTAGAAAATGACATGATTCCCAAGATCAATGGAACAGAATAGAGAGCCCAGAAATGAACCCACACACTTATGGTCAATTAAGCTACAGCAAAGGAGGCAAGAATATATGATAGGGAAAAGACAGCCTCTTCCATAAGTGATATTAGGAAAACTGGACAGCCACATGCAAAGAATCAAACTGGACTATTTTCTCACATTAAATGTGAAAATAAACTCAAAATGGATTGAAGACTAAATGTAAGACCCGAAACCATAAAACTCCTAGAAGAAATCAAACGCAATAGGCTCTTTGACATCAGTCTTAGCAATATTTTTTTGGATCTGCCTCCTCAGACGAATGAAACAAAAGCAAAAATAAACAAATGGGACCACATCAAACTAAAAAGCTTTTGTAGAGCAAAGGAAACTACAACAAAATCAAAAGGCAGCCTACTGAATGGGAGAAGATATTTGCAAATGATATATCTGATAAGAAGTTAATATCCTAAGTATACAATTCAACATCAAAACAAACAGAAAAATGACCCAATTAAAAAATGGGCAGAGGGGCTTCCCTGGTGGCGCAGTGGTTGAGAGTCCACCTGCCAATGCAGGGGACACGGATTCGTGCCCTGGTTCGGGAGGAACCCACATGCCGCGGAGCAGCTGGGCCCGTGAGCCATGGCCGCTGAGCCTGCGCGTCCGGAGCCTGTGCTCCGCAACGGGAGAGGCAACAGCAGTGAGAGGCCCGTGTACCATAAAAAAAAAAAAAAAAAAAAAAAAAAAATGGGCAGAGGGCCCGAATAGATTTTTTTTTTCCCAAAGGAGACAAAAGATGGCCGACAAGCACATGAAAAAATGCTCAGCAGCGCTAATCATCAGAGAAATGCAAATCAAAACCACAATGAAATATCACCTCACACCTGTCAGATGGCCATCATCAAAAAGACCATAAAAAGGAAATGTTGGAGAGGATGTGGAAGAAAGGGAACTCTCATACACTGTTCGTGGGGATGTAAATTGATGCAGCCACTGTGGAAAACATACTATTCCTCAAAAATTTAAAAATAAAACTACCATATGATCCAGCAATTTCACTTATGAGTGTCTTTCCAAAGAACAAAAACACTAGTTCAAAAATATATATGTACCCGATGTTCATTGCAGCATTGTTTACAATAGCCAAGATATGGAAACAACTTTAGGGTCCATAGATAGATGAATGGAAAAGGAAGTGGTAAGTATACAGAATGAAATATTACTCAGCCATGAAAGAAGAATGAAATTTTGTCTTTTGCAACAACATGGCTGGACCTAGAGAATATTAAGCTAGGTTGAAATAAGTCCTACAGAGTAAGACAAATAACATATGATTTTACTCATATGTGGAATCTAAAAAGTAAATGAATGAACAAATATAACTAAATGAACAAATATAACTAAATGAACAAATATAACTAAACAGAAACAAACTCATAGATACAGGGAACAAACGAGTCACTGCCAGAGGGAAGAAGAGTGAGGAGATGAATGACAAAATTAAGAGGTAGAAACTTCCAGTTACTAAAAAAAAGTGTCACGGGGATGTAATGTATAGCATAGGAAATACAGTCAATAATATTATAATAATTATGTATGGTGACAGATGATAACTAGACTCATTGTGGTGATCATTTTGAAATGTATAGAACATTGCACCTGTCAGAATGGTTATCCTCAAAAAGACTAGAGATAACAAGTGCTCGAGAGGGCGTGGAGAAAAGGGAACACTTGTGCACTGTGGTGGGAATGTCAATTGGTGCAGCCATGACGGAGAACAGTATGGAGGTTCCTCAAAAAAGTAAAAATAGAACTAACATATGACTCAGCACTTCCACTTCTGAGCATTTGAAAGAAGAAAACAAAGAACACTAATTACAAAAGGTATACGCATCTCTATGTTCATTGCAGCTCTATTTACAACAGGCAACATGTGGAAGCAACTTAAGTGCCCATCGAGAGATGAATGGATAAAGGAGATGTGGTGTTCATGTATATATTTGTTATATATATATATTCATATCCACATAATATATATGAATATCACTCAGAATTTTTTAAATGATATTTAAATAAATAAAACGTTGAATCACTATGTTGTACACCTAAGAGTAACATAATATTGTGATTCAATTTTTCTTCAAAAAAAAAGAAAAAATAATATTTAAGAAAAGGTAGAAGCCAAGACAGACCTCTTAATCTTTGTAAGATTTATGTCAATAAGATTATTATGACCTTCCATTTCAAACTCCAAGGAAGGTACAACTAGTTCTCAGATAGTTCTGGCAGCCCTCGATGATGACATAGTGTGTGTGATGGAGAGTGCTTCTATTTTATGAGTAATAAATTGATTATTTTTTTAACATCTTTATTGGAGTATAATTGCTTTACAATGGTGTGTTAGTTTCTGCTTTATAACAAAGTGAATCAGCTATACATATACACATATACACATATCCCCTCCCTCTTGCATCTCCCTCCCACCCTCCCTATCCCATCCCTCTAGGTGGTCACAAAGCACTGAGCTGATCTCCCGGTGCTATGCAGCTGCTTCCCACTAAGTATCTATTTTACATTTGCTAGTGTATACATGAACATGCCACTCTCTCACTTCGTCCCAGCTTACCCTTCCCCCTCCCTGTGTTCTCAAGTCCATTCTCTACATCTGTGTCTTTACTCCTATCCTGCCCCTAGGTTCTTCAGAAACTTTTATTTATTTTTTTTTAGATTCCATATATATGTGTTAGCATATAGTATTTGTTTTTCTCTTTCTGACTTACTTCACTCTGTATGACAGACTCTAGGTCCATCCAAATCACTACAAATAACTCAATTTCATTTCTTTTTATGGCTGAGTAATATTCCATTGTATATATGTGCCACATCTTCTTTATCCATTCATCTGTCAATGGACACTTAGGTTGCTTCCATGTCCTGGCTATTGTAAATAGAGCTTCAATGAGCATTGTGGTACATGACTCTTTTTGAATTATGGTTTTCTCAGGGTATGTGCCCAGGAGTGGGATTGCTAGATCGTATGGTAGTTCTATGTTTAGTTTTTCAAGGAACCTCCATACTGTTCTCCATAGTGGCTGTATCAATTTACATTCCCACCAACAGTGCAAGATGGTTCCCTTTTCTTCACACTATTTCCAGCATTTAATAAATCAGTTATAATCCAAATTCTATATAGCATGTGGTCTACTTTATGGCTAATTTAGATTTAGAAAATCTATTCTTCAAATCAACTCTCCAGTGCTGGCAGTACTATTTTCCTGTTTGAGGAAACTGAGGTACAGAGGCTGTCATTTTTCCAAAGTCAGGGGACTAATAAATGGTATTGCCTGGATTCAAACACAAACTATTTGTCCTCAGAGTAAGTACATTTAACCACCAGTATTCTCACATCATACTTGCTTTAGCAACTAATAAATAATTTTCAGGACATTTTCTGTAACAACCTCCTGCCAACCTATTCACCACACCTTCACCAGCTACACTCCTGCCCTGTGTTTCTTGTGTTTTCTACAATAGGTTCATTTATCACACTATATGAAACTGTTCATAAATTGTCTCCCAAAGGAAACATTAATTCCTTGAGGATTCAGTATTAGGCAACTATTCAAAAACAAATAAATAAAGCTGTTGTACAGAAGATCATACATGAATGTCTAATTAAATAAATGCATGGTTGTATACTTTTATGCTAATGTTCCTTCCAGCTCTACAATCGTATGTTGGTGAAACATTGAAATCACCACAGTAATGTTTTCACCAATTCATCACAGTCCTATCTTTAAAATCAGCTTTTTTTCCCTGTTAATAAGAAAAAATTATTTTTATTGAATTATAATTGATTTTAAATGTTTCAAGTGTACAGCAAAATGATTCAGATAAATGGAAATATGTATATATGTATGCATATATATTCTTTTTCAGATTCTTTTCCATTACGGGTTATTAAAAGATATCAAATATGGTTCTCTGTGCTATACAGTAGGTTCTTGTTGTTTAAGTATTTTATTTTATTTATTTATTTTTTAACATCTTTATTGGAATATAATTGCTTTACAATGATGTGTTAGTTTCTGCTTTATAACAAATTGAATCAGTTATACATATACATATGTCCCCATATCTCTTCCCTCTTGGGTCTCCCTCCCTCCCATCCTCCCTATCCCACCCCTCTAGGTGGTCACAAAGCACCGAGCAGATCTCCCTGTGCTATGCGGCTGCTTCCCACTAACTATTTTACGTTTGGTAGTGTATATATGTCCATGCACTCTCTCACTTTGTCTCAGCTTACCCTTCCCCCTCCCTGTATCCTAAAGTCCATTCTCTAGTAGGTCTGCATCTTTATTCCCATCTTGCCCCTAGGTTCTTCATGACCTTTTTTTTAGATTCCAAATATATATGTTAGCATACGGTATTTGTTTTTCTCTTTCTGACATACTTCACTCTGTAGACAGTCTCTAGGTCCATCCACCTCACTACAAATAACCCAGTTCCGTTCCTTTTTATGGCTGAGTAATATTCCATTGTATATATGTGCCACATCTTCTTTATCCATTCATCCGATGATGGACACTTAGGTTGCTTCCATGTCCTGGCTATTGTAAATAGTGCTGCAATGAACATTGTGGTACATGTATCTTTTTGAATTATGGTTTTCTCCTGGTATATGCCCAGTAGTGGGATTGCTGGGTCGTATGGTAGTTCTATTTTTACATTTTTAAGGAACCTCCATACTGTTCTTCATACTGGCTGTACCAATTTACATTCTCACCAACAGTGTAGGAGTTTCCTTCTCTCAACACTCTCTCCAGCATTTATTGTTTGTAGATTTTTTGGTTATGGCCATTCTGACAGGTGTGAGGCAATACCATTTTTTCTTATTTATAAACATTAAGGACAGTAAGAGATTCAATTTTCAAAGCAGTTACCTAAAAAGAATTAGGATTCTCTTTCTACACCAGATGGCTAACTGCCTTTGGACTATCTAAAGCCTTGTGCTTTCACTGGAGTGTTAAAAACACTCTGAACTGTAAAATATATTTTTCTGAAAACTATAAACTCTTCAGGAGTCAAAAGAGGACAATAAATGTCTTACAAAAGATAAAAAATCCTTTACAAAAATGATCAGGGAATTCGAAATAAGTTGTAAAACTACTAAAATTCAAATTGAGTTTCACATTTCACTTTTGTCTGAACATTTTATCTGAGATGATTTATAATAGTAGCTGACAAGACAATTAAATAGATATCAGGTACACTAAATGTGTTATGAAGACTGATGTCTTACAGTGACTAACAATGACTTTTATTATTCAATATTATTCATCTCGAATAACTTATAAATTCTAGTCAATCCCGTCAAATTCATCTCTGTTCTATTGGAAAGCAAGCTCATCATTGATCTCTCCTTTGAAGGCTTAGACAATTTATATGGCAAATTTAGTGTAATTAAACCAGTTAAAAATTGTTTAGCATGCATTTAAAAAAATATTATTCAAATGAACAGTGCTGAATTGGAGAAACACAGCAAAAGAGACGTTTTATAATCTATCTTTCTAAATAATATATATTTTGTCAATTGCCATTTATAAATACAATGATTTGGATGAGTTTAAAGAAAGATACCAAACATATTTTCATGTGCCTGTTGGTCATTTGTATGTCTTCTTTGGGAAAATGTCTATTTAGCTCCTCTGCCCATTTTTTAATCAGGTTTTTTTTTGTTGTTTTTAAGTTGTATGTGTTCTTTATATTTTTTTGGATACTAACCCCTATCAGATATATTGTTTATAAATATCCTCTCTCATTGAGTAGGCTGCCTTTTCATCTTGTTGATAATTTCTTTCACTTTGTGGAAGCTTTTTAGTTTGATGTAGTCTTATTTATTTTTGCTTTTGTTTCCCTTGTCTGAAGAGATATACCCAGAAAGATATCACAAAGACTGATGTCAAATAGTTTCATATAGTATAATGCCTATGTTTTTCTTCTGGGAGTTTTACAGTTTGGGGACTTACATTCAAGTCTTTAATCCATTTTGAGTTGGTTTTTTATGTATGGTGTGAGATAGCTCTTTTTGTTTTTTTAACATGTAGCTGTCTAGTTTTCCCAACACCACTTATTGAAGAGATTATTCTTTCTCCATTGTATCTTTTGCTCCTTTATCATAAATTAATTTTCCATTTATGTGTGGGTTTAATTCTGAGCTCTCAATTCTGTTCCATTGATATGTGTGTCTGTTTTTCCTCTAATACCATGCTGTTTTGATTACTATAGCTCTGTACTATAGTTTGAAATCACGGAGTGTGATACTTCCATCTTTGTTCTTTTTTCTCAGGATTGCTTTGGCTATTTGGGGTAAAATTTTAGAATTTTATGTTCTATTTCTATGAAAAATGTCCTTGGGATTTTCATAGGGCTTGTATTGAATCTGTGGATTGCTTTAGCTAACATTTACATTTTATCAATGTTAAGTTTTTTGAATATGTGAGCATGGAATATCTTTCCATTATTTTTGTCTCCTTCAGTTTCTTTCAACAATGTCTTACAGTCTTCAGCATATAGGTCTTTCACCTTCTTGGTTAAATTTATTCCCAGATATTTTATTATTTCTGTTGTGATTGTAAATAGGATTCTTTTCTTAATTTCTCTTCTTGCTAGCTCATTGTTAGTGATTAGAAATTCAACAGATTTTTATATGTTGATATTATACCCATCAATTTTACTGAATTCATTTATTATTTCGAATAGATTTTTGGTGGAATCTTTAGGGATTTCTGTATATAAAATCATGTCATCTGAAAATAGTGATAGTTTTACTTCTTCCTTTCAAATTTGGATGCCTTTATTTCTTTTTCTTGCCTAATTGCTCTGGCTAGGACTTCCAATACTGTGTTGAATAAAAGTGGTGAGAGTTAGAATCCTTGTCTTGTTCCTGATTCTAGAGGGACAGCTTTCAGTTTTTCACCATTAAATATGATGTTAGCTGTGATTTGTCATATGTGGTCTTTGTTACATTGAGGTATGTTTCTTCTATACCCATTTTATTGAGAATTTTTATTATAAATAAGTGTGGAATCTTGTGAAATGCTTTTTTGGCATCTCTTGAGATGATCATGTGGCTTTTATCCTTCATTTTGTTAATGTGGTGTATCACCTTGATTGATTTGTGGATGTTGAACCACTCTTGCCTCCCTGGGATAAATCCCACTTGATCCTGGTGTATGATCCTTTTAACGTACTGTTTTATTTGGTTTGCTAATATTTTGTTGAGGATTTTCACATCTACATGCATCAGAGATATTAGCCTGTGATTTATATTTTTGTGTTGTCCTTGTCTGGTTTTATATCAGGGTAATGTTGGCCTTGTAAAATGACTTAGGGAGTATTCCTTCCTCTTCAAATTTTTGAAACAGTTTGAGAAGGATAGGTATTAAATCTTACAATGTAGAATTCACTGGTGAAGCTATCTGCTCCTGGACTTTTATTTTGGGGAGGTTTTTGATTATTGTTTCAATCTTTTACTAGTGTTTGGTCTATTTCAGATTTTCTATTTTTTCATGATTCAGTCTTGGAAGGTTGTATGATTCTAAGAATTTGTTTTTTCTAGGTTGTCCAATTTGTTGGTGTACAGCTGTTCATAACATTCTCTTATAATCCTTTGAATTTCCATGGTACCTATTGTTACCTCTTTTTTTCTGATTTATTAGAATCCTCCCTCTCTTTTTAATGAGTCTAGCTAAAAGTTTGTTAATTATGTTTATCTTTTCAAAGAACCAGCTCTTAGTTTTATTGATCTTTTCTATTGTCCTTTTCATCTCTATTTTATTTACTTCTGCTGTGATATTTATTTTTTCCTTTCATCTAATAACTTTGGGTTTTACATGTTCTTCTTTTTCTAGTCCTTTTAGGTGTGAGGTTAGTTTATTTGAGATTCTTAATTTTTCTTGAGGTAGACCTGTACTGCTATAAATCTCCCACTTAGTACCACTTTTGCTGCATTCCACAGACTTTGCATGTTGTATTTTCATTTGCATTTGTCTTCAGGTAATTTGTGATTTCCCCTTGGACTTCTTTGTTGACCTAATAATTATTCAGTAGATGTTGCTCAGTGTCCTCATATCTGTGATTTCTTTCAACCTTCTTTTTGTAGCTGGTTTCTAGGCTTATACTATTGTGATTGGAAAAGATGCTTATATGATGTCAATCTTCTTAAATTTATTGAGACTTGTTTTTTGTAATTTATTAAGGAAATGAAAATCAAAACCACAATGATATCACCTCAAACCTGTGAGATTGGTTCTTACCAAGAAGGCAAACAAATAACAAGAGTTGGTGAGGATGTGGAGAAAAAGAAACCCTCATTGACTTAGCTTTTCCACTTCTGGGTATTTATCCAAAGATTATGAAAAAAATTTGTTTTGAAAAAATATGTGCACCCCTATGTTCACCATGGCATTATTTAAGATAGTCAAGATATGGAAACAACTTAAGTGCTCATCAGTGGATGAATGGAAAAAAGATGTGGTATAGCTATACAATAGAGTACTACTTCACCATAGAGAAAAGATGAAATCCTGCCATTTGTGACAACATGCATGGACATAGAGGGGCTTATGCTAAATGAAATAAATCAGACAAAGACAAATACAGCATGATTTCACTCATTTGTGGAATATAAAAAACAAACAAACAAGCAAAAACAAAATAAATAAACCAAACAAAACAAAAACAAGCACAGGGAACAGAGTAGCGGTTACCTGAAGAAAAGGGGTGTTCATCAGGGAGGGGGTGAAATGCACAGAGGGGATCAACTGTAGGGATATAGATGGAGACTAAATTTTTGGTGTATAATGTTGTATACATGAGATTATATAATGTTATAAACCAATGTCACTTCAATAAAAAATAAATTTAAATAAATAAATAAAGATACTGAAGGCATCAAAGTCAAGAGGATTAATTGCTAGTTTGACCAATCATTGGCCCTTGGCTGTAGGTATTTAGAGGGAGGCCAGGCAAATTATTTTTTAAATTTCATTTTTATCATCAGAGGCAAACTGAATTGAAACTCTATTAATTCTATTTTGTATTAACTATTTCATAGTAATAAAAATTCTTAACAATTTTGATTCACTCTACGTTTTTCCCCCAGTTATAACTTAAAGAAGGTGTTTCTTCCCAACCCTATAGAGTTACCTGTTTAAAACCAAAATTCCAGAAGAACTGAAGGCAAAATAGAGTTAAAGAAATGGCGATACATGAAAATTCTAAACAATATGTTATAGAGACTCCAGTCTGAGAGAGACCATGTTTATGTGTACAACATTTTCGTTAAACTCTTTGGCTGGAGTTTAAAGCAGAAATTCTTTTGAATTCAACCTTGTGTAGTCAGAACTACAATCAATGACTGAATATAAGGGACTTCTTATTTAATTTTTATTACTTAGTTTTGCTTTGATTTGTTTACAAACACTTCAGCCACCATTCAACATCAAGGGAATGGGATGGATAAAAGAATTTTATAATGGTAGAGATTGTGTGTTGATAATGCATATTCATACACATAATTGTAAAAGTTACCTTCTCACAGTATAAAATGTGTTAATATAATCTAAATGTATGAAGCCTTCATTGATTGCCACTTAAAAAAATTGCTTTTTAGCAAGTACTCTTCACTTTCTCTTGCATGCACAGTTCTCTTGGATTACCAGGCCACGGCAATGAGTAGGAATTTCATAAGAGCAACTTCAAAGGAAGTGTCATATTTGTAAAGTAAATTTTTTGACGTTTTAATCTCAGAATTATTTGTCATAAGAAGACATATCTTGGGCTATTTTTCAAGCATTTGGCCAGCATACTTTATGAAACTTTCAATCTGACTTTTTTTTCAAGGGAGGAAAACAGCAGATTCCTATTAATTCTATGCTATGACTTCTCCTAGAAAATAGCTTCCAATTTCCTACATTTCTATCAATAGAAAAAAATTGTATGTAAGTAATATGAGTCCTTATTAAGTTAGAATTTGTTGGTGTATTAGCCACTGAATCAACATAAAAATAAGTTCTTCAGAAAGCTACATCAATTACACAGACATCTAAATCGGCCTTGAGAGATTATCATGCTAGTCAATAAATGTCATTCTGTGATAAATTTAGCACTTTATATTTCTCTTTTAAAGTCCAAAACATTTTTTGGTATAAATTACATACAGAAATCATTTGACCAAATGTGTCGATTGATCATTTATATTTATAGACTCTCCCCTCCTTTTTATTTCTGGAGTATTCATAATGCAGTAAACGTTTTAGAGATTATTGAAAGTAATAGAAAGACCAAATATAGTATGGACAGATAAAGAGGAACTAAACATAAAGACATAGTATTAGATGAGTCTATAAAAAATCTGAGGAAAACCTTGATTGTCTGATACTCAGATAATCCAATATAACACATTTTGTAAGACAATAATCAATTTTCATAAATTTGTGTTTTTAATATTGAATGTGGTATTGCCTATTTATGTATTAATTATGTTTCTTTCCTCCCTCAATGAGCTGTTCTTGTATTCTTCTTCCAGGGTTCCTCTGCAGCCTCATACCTTGCCTCTTGCCTCTAGATACATTAATTAGGAGTCACCCTGAGTTCTGCATTTGGACACACTGCGGACAGCTCTTCATTTGTGTGCCTGTAATTAACTTTGCCTACAAAGTATCATCACCATCACCAAGTCAGCTGGATAAACTTTTGACTCTCCTAATCCATGATTCCTTCACTTACCTCTGGCTTCACCTGATAAAATAGTTAATTCCCTGCCCTCTAACAACTAAGTGCTTTTCTATGACCATATTATATGTAACCCATTGTCTTGCATTTATTTGTTACACATTTATTTTCCTTACCAAAATAGATAACTGTGTTTTATTCAGTTTGTGTCTGTACTACCCAGTTTATTGTCTGCATAAATGTTGCTGAGCTAAAATAAAGTATGGCAGACGGAAACAATCTAGTTTGTTAATAGTGAATAGAAAAGAATCTTTAAATTCCCAAGAGATAAGTAGTGCCATACCAGCTCTCTTAAAGCATGTCTTTCTGCCTAAGTGTCCCCCGTTCCTTCCAACCCCACAAGGCTTCAGGGGAGGGACAGGAAAACATATGACAGAGGGCCTTGCTCCCTACTCTTTTTCTCTTAGTCATGGATCATCTTAATAATTTTCTCTCTAGAATGTGTGAGCTCTCATGAATCTTCATCATCTAAGAGTTTGAAGTACTCCCTACTTTGTCAATCAGGTCACTTGTGAAAGTTACAAAAACGACTCCCTTGTGAATTCACCTAGGATATCATTAGGCCACACTTGACTTGCAGTTGATGTGGTAAAGCTCAGTCTGCAGTCCATTTGCCATTCTAGACAAAATCAAACTACAATCTTCTGACTTCCTTTGAAAATGTTGTTTTGATCTTCATCATAGTAAATTCCAAATTTATGTAGCCAGTGCCTTTTTTTTTTTTTAATAAAGACTATCCTGACCAAATCTTGTCACCCATGCTATGCAGTCCAGACCCCAGGTGCAGAAACGGCTTTTAAACAAACAGGCTAGTTGTGTTTTATCGACAGTATGCCACAAAGGCTGCAACAAAACCAGATTGGACAGGCCAGATCCAAGATGGTGGGCAACGCACACTAAGGGTCACCATTTTCCTTGCCGTGTTGATCTCTGTGTTTGTTTCAAAAGCACCTGCTGTTTGGCAGGGATGCTTTGCAGCTGTACTTTGAGAGATACACAGTGGTCAACCACCCCGACAAACTCTGACTTGACCACAGGAACGCACCTGCGCAGTTGAGACCAGAGTTGCCTTTGCTTCATTGCCACAGTGAGATCTCCACCCCAAGGGGGGACTTGTACTCTGTTAAGCGCAATTAGTGCCACGTCAAGGGAGCCTGAGGGACTGTGCATGTGCCGGCTGTTCCTGGAAATCTCCCCCCTTTTCCCCAATTTCTGATGATGCACCTGCCTCTTACCCCTTAAAGGACCCAACTTTCCTCCCTTAAGGGAGAAGATGCTTTTAGGGCATAAGCTCCCCTTCTCCATTCTCTGGCCATTGAATAAAAGTCTGTCTTGTTTGCACTAAACTCAGTTTCATTTCTGGCAGTGTGAATCCGAGTGGGAAAGAGCTTCCTGACCTACCAGGGGGGCTTTGGTTCAGCCAGGACACCAAGAGGATGGCCTCACATCTAATTTGGTAACACTTTTACAAACTTTTGAAAACTGTTTGGAAGTGATATTGGAAATTTATTTCTTTTATTTTAATTCCTCTTTGCCTTTTATTTTTAGAGTATGGATGATTTCATTTATCAATTAGATAATTTCCTGTTTTATAGTTGGGAACAATTGCCAGTGTTTCATAATCCCATTAAATTTCAGGAACAACCATCATGCTTTAGTTACGACTTTAGCTATCATTCATTTTTTTTTTAAGAAAGGCTTTATTGGGTCTCATGCTGTAGAACAAGGGAGTGAAAGCAGTGGAATACTACCCAGCCATAAAAAGGAATGAAATGTCATTTGCAGCAACATGGATGGACCCAGAGATTACCATACTAAGTAAGTCAGAGAAAGACAAATATCATATGATATCACTTACATGTTGAATCTATGATACAAATGAACTTATTTACAAAACAAATAGACACACAGACTTCAAAAACAAACTTATGGTTACCTAAGGGGGATGGCAGGGGGAGGGATAAATTAGGAATTCAGATTAACAGATACACACTACTATATATAAAACAGATAAACAACAAGGACCTACTGTATAGCACAGGGAACTATATTCAAATCATCTAATAACCTATAATGGAAAAGAATCTGAAAAAAATATGTATACATATGCATAACTGACTCACATTGTTGTATACCTGAAACAGTGTAAATCAACTATGCTTCAATACAAAACATAAACCTGAAAAAAATTATAATCCACTATGTTCATACAGAGTCATTAATCAATATTGGACCCCCCAAAATGGGATATAACAAGTAACTGGGTGTGATTCACATAATTCGGTGGTGGGATTCATTTAAATATAATTTCTTCATTCTAATACAGTCACAGAGACACACCCCCTTCTCATATTTATTCACACCATTCCTTTCATCTGACATCTTTGATTGACGTCTTAACTGAACTTGCTGAGAGCAAATTGAGAACGATGATGATGAGCATCGGGACACAAAGAAAGACAAGGAGGATGGAGCGCAGCCTCACAGAACCCTTTGCCTTTTACTAAGTGGTTCCACACACAGCTTGCACTTTACTCTCGCAGCAGCTCAAGAGGTGGTGTCATTCTTCTCACTTCCCAGCTCACACAACATAATTTCAGAAAGTTTGTGATGCTTTTCTGAGTACGAAGTGCTAGATGCAGAATCTGAATAGAAGTATGAGCTTTCTTCTCCAAACTCCATGGTTCTTGTTACTTCAGAGTTAAACAATAAATGACTGTTTCATGCCATTCTGAATGCACTTACTTGTAGCCCTCATGACACTTCACCACTAAGAATGGAGGTGTTCTCCCACACAGCAAAACTACATGCATCTCTTCAGGGAATTTAACAACAATATAATACAAGTACCTAACACAGAGTTCAAATTAAAATTTCTCTAATTGCTCAAGGAATACTCTTTATTGCCTTATCTTCTAAAATCTAGGACCCAACAAGAAGCACACATTGCCTAATGTTGTTACATTTCTTTAGTCTCCATTAATTCCGCACAGGTCTTCAGTTATGTTTGATTTTCATTACATTGTCATTTTTTTAAGAGTACAGTCCAGCAGCTCTATTGTATAATCCTTAATTTAAGCTTTCTTTATTTTATCTGATGTTAAATAAAAATTTTAATTAGTAACAAGAGAGTAAAGTTGAATCTCAGACATTCCCTTTTCCACTCAAGAAAATGAAAAAAAAAGTGTTTGTGTGTATGGCAGGGGCCGGAAGGACAGTATAAAAGTTCAGTCTCATACAATAAGTATCACAAATGGCAGCCACAGAAAGGAGTCCAGAGAGTAAGATCTGCTCCTACTCTACACCAACTCTGAAAAAAGGAAGAAAAGTCACAATACCCTGTGAATTTTTCATAGTATCTTCAATTTGTAGAAAACAAAAAAGACTGTGGATTATTTAAACAGCCTAGAAAAAAAAAAAAAGGTAATTCTAAAAACAGCTGAGCAAGACTCTTTTTTAGATGTCTGAACATCAGGAGAAGCAATAAAACAAAATCAGACTCTTGTGGGAAAACATAAAGTAAGGGATGGCTGCTCTTCATCTCTGTGTAATTTTATTTTATCCTTAAATTCAGGTGTATTACTTTAGGAAAAATGAAAAAAATCAGAAAATTTTCTGGAGAATTTTGAAAGACCCAAAGAGATTATTATCCATAACTGATATCAACATTTTCTTATACACTCTTCACTTTCATTCTCTTTACTTTCCATCCTCTCTGGAAACGTTTTGTCAGCAGGACCTCCACCCACAATTTCCCTGAAACGCAAGTATCCAAATCATTTCCTCTAATTGAATCACTTTATTTTCTACAAATATCGTAAGTTGACTTGAACTATTCTTGTTGCTGAATGGCTTTAATTTTCCTTTTGGATCTGTCCTGTTCTTTGCTCCCAATATTGAATCCTGAATTTCTACTAAATGAGGGACGTGGGGCCTGGGCACCATGGTAGTTTGGGGGTGTGGTGGTAACAGACGGTAAGGAGAAGCTAAAGCCACCAGCTTCATCACCTCCAGACCCCCACTACCCTCCAGCCACTAGGAACTGCCTCTGCTCAGTCTGTATCGCAGAACACGCAGAACTGCTCTTGCAGAGATAATTTGGAGATGGCAGTCTCTAAACCTTTTCATGTTCACGACTTTGCTACTTGAAACAAGCACTAACGATAAACTATCACACACTCTGGAACAGAAGCAGCTCGGAGGGCTCTAACCACACAGCAGAAAGGCAGAGAGGTCAGAAGAGATTTTCTGCAGGTGACTGTCTTGAAGCTGAAACTTAAAGGATGTGCAGCAGTTAGTTAGGAATACAGGCAGGAAAACTCATTCCAGAAAAAGGAATCAGAGGTCAACAGGGCACTTGGCTGGGCTGTAGTAAGACAGGAAGGAAGTGGGCAGGGCACAACCATTAAAAGAATAACACAACTGTTAAGAATACCACAAAAACCGGTTAGAACCCACTGGGCCCAAGATGGCAGAAGATTTGACTTCCATTTGACCTTGAACCTCATTGTAATACATTAGCATATGCTAAATGCACACCCACCAGCACCATGACAGTTCCAAGGCTGACCATAAAAGGCCAAAAAGTAGGTGGTGCTGCAATTCCTGGAAATCCCCGCCCCTTCTCCAAGAGAGTTAGAATATTCCTTCCACTCAGCCCATGCAATTACCCAGCCCATAAAAACTAACCACCCTCTCAGCTTGGGGCAGGTCTCACTTTCTGAGACCACCCCATGCCCTGAGGCCACCTCTCGCCTTCTGAGATGGCCCACACTCTCTCCATGGAGTGTGTATCTCCCTTAATAAATCTGCTTTCACTTTACTGTGGCTCACTCTTGAATTCTTTCCTGTGTGAAGCCAAGGACCCTCACCTGGCAGACCATCCCAGAGACTCACCCGAGACCTGGGACATGACCATCTTGCACCCCAGTTTTCCTACAACAGTAGGAGGAGAAAGAAATTGGTAAGAGTGTGGATGGGAGGGCACCAGAGACATGGGTAGCCATCGGGTCCTAAAGGGACTTGTACACTAGGTTAAGGATTTAGGTTCTCTTCTGAAACCAAAGGAAATGTTTGTATCTGCTTTACAGTAAAATCGATGAACTCAGAGGCTCTCTCTAGTAAACATATTTATACCATTGTCAAGGCAGCATAATACAAATCCCATGTTAATTTACCCTTAAGTTACCTAGCATGAGATTACAGATGAGCAAATAATTTTTTTTTCTGGCTGCATGCATTTCAATGAAATAGAAAGGCATAGCATTTTTAGTTGTTATTATTTGGGGAGAAACATCCCTTTATCTTGCCAATTTTCTCCAAAATACACCAATATGTTTGTTTGCAATATATTTCCCTAGATGAATGCTGAAAATAAACACCCAAAATTGAAGAGAAACTCTGAGGAACAAGCCAAGTCTGTTTCTGGCACAACCCCTTCTCCTTTCCAGCAAATTTTCTCTCTCACAATCATGGCTACTCCATGTGATATTTTTTCATGCATTTTCTTATTTTGCAATTCTGAATCATGGTATCTAGTGGCCATTGAGAAATATTATACTTTCTGGGAAAAGGTTTAGTTTTGCCTTCCCTAAAGGGGAAAGGCATTCTCAGTTTAATTAATAAGTAAACAAGAGTTCCTTTGATATAAAACCGAACATAGATGGTGGGTGTTAATGTACTTAGACATGAGAAGGAACTCCTGTCTCCCTCTGATGCTCACATTTTTGATCTGGCCTTCCAAGAGCCTAAATGTTCTCATGGGCTCACTTAGGTTGGAGAGCACATCTGGTGCCTTAGAGTTCTCTAGAAAAATGCGCCTAAGAATGCATTAAAATGCTAATTCTTTATTTGTGAATTACAAGCCCAAGGCAATGAAAGTGAGGGAAAAGGAAGTGAGGCCAGGAAAGATGCAAATGAAAGAGAAGTGATGTTTTACAACACTGGTTACTGCCTCACAAGCTGCTTTACTGACATACCACAGGTGACTCAGCACTTCTGTGCAGCAGTAAAAGGAACTTCATTGGAAGGGCTGCAAAAAGATCCACGCCTTGAAAGGGGAAAAGAAAAGGGGACTTATCCATTTTTACCCTTCCGTGTTACATTTCTCATTGGACAAGATTCACCCCATGAGTGACTCAACTCTCTTCATCTGACTAACAACTCCAGAAGCCATGTTCCACAAACTCCAGTTTGGTATTTTATGCAAGTCTGGCATTGGAATTATGATTCTACAAGGGACTGGTGCATCAAAGAGAAAGAAAAATGAAGGTGGTGAAGGAATCTGTAAGGATATACGAGCTTTTTGTCAAATAGAGATAGGGTGCTTTGAGGGGATTTAGATAGGAAGACATACACCTATGTAATTTTGTACAGAAAATGCATAAGTCACACTTTATGCGGCAAGATCATACGTTAAATGTTATTTTTTTTCTATGCATTTCTTTCCTGATTTTCTTGCATCGATACCCCGAAGGCTGTTTTTCAGCCCTGGCACTCTTCAAGGCAAAAACCAAATATTCAGAGATAAACATTGAAGGAAATTTTCATCTGAATGCCAGGAAAAAGAACCTTGGAAGTATACAAATAAATGTCTTTTTTTTTTTCTTTTTTTCAGAAACTATCGTAATAGAGAAAAACATCTGACTCTATATTAGATCTGTCTCTTTTACTTTAACCTTTGTGTTCTCTTGCTTTTGCTACAAATTAATCACTAAAGAAATGTTACCTATACCTTACAGTGTACATAATGGCCCATCTTTGGGAACCCTGCCTCCCATGCCTGAGCCTTAAGCTAAAATACCTGTGTTTAAACTCACAGGAAACACCCTGCACAGGCCCACCTGTGAATGGCTGCAGGAAAGAAGAAATTAACACATCCCCTCTGGAGTCTGGCCTGAACCAGGAAAGATTTGCAACAACTTATGGCCTTTTTACTTTACCTCCTCACTTCCCTCCCCCTTTTGCTCTATAAAAGAACCTAACATCCAAATACGGGCAAGATGGTTCTTTGGGACACTAGTCCACCATCTTCTCGGTCTGCTGGCTTTCTACATAAAGTGGCTATTCCTTGTCCCAACAACTCGTCTCTTGATTTATTGCACTGTTGTGCTTCGAGCAGTACAAGCTTGGACTTGGTAACACTACTAAATCAGGAACTGTGCAGCCTAACAAGATAACCTACATCAGTTTCATAGACGCTGGCAGAAGATGCAAAACCACTGACGGCCCAGCAAGTAATGTCAACTTCATGTTTGCATCAGTTCCAAGTCCCACAGAGGAGAGGCAGAGCAGCTGAGGTAGATGCTTCTCATGCAGTGGGTTTGCATCACAGCTGAGGAAACCCCCCAAACATATAACGGGGCTGCTAGCACATCTGACCAACCCCTGCACTATGGAAGACATTATCTTTATTATCTTGTCCATCTAGCAAGAAGAGAGACACTATTTGTCTTCCAAAGCTGATAGCTGTGCTAACATATTTGGAAAAAAAGCAAAAAAATCTACCAGTCCTTCTTACTCAGAAGACGTGGAGAAACAAGAGAGTCATGGTGAAACACCTCTCAACAAAGGGCAGAAAGTTTAATTTGGAAGAAAAGCCCATTTGACCTCAACTATTCTCCAGATCAGGGTTTTGTTTGTTTGTTTGTTATAATGTAAGTGTTTAATCTGCATGCCTACGTTTATCCCTCAGCTGTATTGAAAACTGAAGAAAGAAAGTAAAAGGGGCTATTATCTTTCTTCCAAACTCCACCAAAAAAATTACTGTTTAAATCAGATGAAAATGTTGTCAAGTTTATATTTACAAGCAGCTGGTGTTGTGGATTTTAAAATAAGCCAACTGCTAAATCTTGTACAGATATGAAAAAAGTAGCATGTATAAGAAAAAAGTCACATCCTGAGCTTTGTCTTTCTAAAAATGTGGACTTCCTCAAATAAGCAGATAAATGGCAACTTTATCAAGATATAAAATACTCCCTATACATTTGTTTTAATATCTTGGACTTTGACTATACCTTTGACTAATTTGTGGAGATAGAAGAACATTTGTGCTACGGCAAATCCTATGTTAAAAAAAGAAAAAAAAAACTATTGGTTAAATCTTATGTATTGACCTATTTCCTTTTACCCTAAGACTCCGTTCTCCAGTGAGAGTCAGTGAGAAAATGTCAGATCTCTAAAATCAAATATCTTTGCTTCTAGGCCACCTAGCTCAGCATGAAAGAAAGCAAGTTGGTCCATGGGTCTGTCCTCTTTCAGTGCAGCTGTAACTAAGTTCTCTGCACATGGAACTGGAGGATCAGGCCTAGAATGTGACACCTTGGACAAAGCCATCCAGTGCCCAGGGGCTGGGGAAGCCAGCCCTGCTGTCCCTGCCACTGACACACGAGTGCAGTAGCCATGCAGAGTCTATATCTTTATTTTTTATAGTAAAGTGTGGACACTGGCCCAGAGCAAACTTGTCATGTGGCTTCAGGTTTCCTTTGATATCTGTGACCTCATTATTGTTTGTTCTTTATCGACATCCATGAATTCATCTATCAAATGGTTGCCTAGTGATTTTATTCTCTACCCCCAACCCCTCCTCAAAAACTACAGGCAGGAAATATTTTATATGGGTATTTCCATGAATGTGTAAATGACTGACAAGTTTTAGCATGTCAACCTTACATTGGTGCATTTGTATTTGAATAGATGGGAAATTTAAACCAAGGATCAGTCAACAAGTAGCAAAGGTTTAGAGGAGAAAAATAGGAACTGACTCTTACTGAGCTCTTCGTGTGACCTGTATTATCCTAAATGATGTATAAGCTGTGATAACTCCCATCATCCTCCCAACACTTCTGTGAGGGAGGCACTGAAACCACGCTCCTCCTCAGCTAGGACTCAAACCCAGCCAAGCCTCACATTGTGAATTGAACCCACGATCCCTGACTTCGGAGGGGACTGGAACCCACTGTCTTTTGACTGAAACCGCTCACCTGGTATCAGGACTTACTGAAGCTCATTTTCTTTGTCTTGATGCAGAAAGAATTCAGCGTGAGGCAAAGTGATAGGCAAAGGGTGAGTTTATTAGCATAGGATGCTTGTGAGAGATACAAGCAGACAGGCAGGGGAGCGCAGCTCTGAGAACAAAGAGGGCTACATTTTTACAATCGGAGAAAAAGGGAGGGGAGAAGACCACCTTCATCCTCATTCTTGGGTAGACGTCAAGGCTTACATCACTAGTTCCTCCTTTAACCCTATACGGTCTAACTAGGATTGTCATGGCATTATTTAAATCACATGTATATTAGCAAAAGGTGGTGACGTATACAAAAATTTGGCATTTCATCTCACGCTTTGCTATAATGTCCCCTTTCACCTAGTTTCTTTCCCCTTTCACCTATATTCCTGTCTTGGCTACATGCAGAAATGCTACTCTTCAGGCACCATTAACTCCCTGACTTCATGTAATAAGATTCAGACCCCACGTCTATTTTCCTTTACTTTAACTACATATGTAGGTTGTTCCTTTGTTACTGGATTGTTCTATTCAGTGGTCACTAGCTTACAACAGTCTCCCAAACTCCCTTAAAATTCCCTTTCTGTTTTTAATCCCCTAGTGGGATTTCTAACTAACTATTTAATTATCCTAGTGGGATTTCTAACTATTTAATTATCCTACTCTATCCCTATCAATACTACAATAGGTATTCACATTTTCAAATATCAATAGGTATGATTCACATATGAGGAAACCATGGCACAGAGAAGTTAAATAATTTGTTGAAGATTCTTTCCACAGACACTTAATACCTGCATTGAATTTTCATCCACTTTCCTCAGCGTCTGTATACACAATCACTACAATACACTGATGCTGGGGAGGCAAGATGAAGAAAAACGAAAATAAGTTTTTCTGGCTTCTCCTGAAATCATATCCCGTGAGCACCGCATTATCTGTCTACTTCTAATGCCAGCCCAACCAGCTATGTGGGAATACATGAAGGTTTCTGTGTTCGTATTAGGAAACACAGGAAGCCAGTCTTCATGTCCCTTGCTTATACGGACCATCACCCAGCAGAACTGACCAGCATCGAGGTGTCAGAACACCCGCAATAAAATTTTCCTACCTTATTAACATGTACTAAAGCTAACTGGAGAATAATTGGATACAATCATGAATTATGAAAGGCATTTACAGGTTGAAAGTCATTATTTTAGTTCTCTCGACGGCAATGATTCCCTCTGAGATTCCTTCCCCTACTTTCTCAAAGAATATTCTCTCATTATTTAGCTGTGCTTGGTACAGAATGGAAGTTTGTTCTAAAAATCAACAGTGAAAACTCCCCCAAAAGGATGCACAGTAGCACTGCAAACAAACAGGCTGTGCTATTTGGACCATTTCTATCACACTTATTTTCTAAAAAGTCCCACCATTTTCGGAAATAAAATATGCACTTATTGAGTGAGCAGCTCTTAGAACGTGCCTCTATTGTGGAATTTGTAGAAAAAACATTATTCAAATAACTTAACTGAATGTAAAGGATGTAAGCTATATTTAAAATTTTGACTTGAAGCCTCTCTATATAATTTTTCACTATTCTTTAGCTAGAAGTGAAGGCACCAGAAAAGTAATTATCAGGTAAATACAGAAAAAGCTAATATTGTATAACTAGGAACCAAATCTTTAATATGTTTGTCCACAGAGATAATCAGATTATCTCTGAGAGTATTACTTCTTCACTAAAACAATTGAGGAACTCATGTGATGATAAGTCTTCATAATAACCATTCTGGCATTTCCTTCCTTCTTCTTTGTATTCTCATGAAAATAGTGCTTGCATAGATATATATAAATAGTCAAATTTTATGTGTAAGTATTAGACCAAGGGCCAAAACTCTGGCTGATAATCAGAGTCATTTTCAAGTTGTTTTTTGTTTTGTTTTGTTTTTTGCGGTACGCGGGCTTCTCACTGTTGCGGCCTCTCCCGTTGTGGAGCACAGGCTCCGGACGCGCAGGCTCAGCGGCCATGGCTCATGGGCCCAGTCGCTCCGCGGCATGTGGGATCTTCCCGGACCGGGGCACGAACCCGTGCCTCCTGCATCGGCAGGCGGACTCTCAACCACTGCACCACTAGAGAAACCCTCAAGTTGTTTTGAAATACAGAATCTCAGGATCTGTTCCACTCATGCTGAATCAGAATTCCAGCCTTAGGCCCAGAAAAGAACCCTCTGTAGAGGAGTCTGTTGATCAGCAGAATTGGAAGTCTCTCTGTATCTAGGCTGATATACGTAAGAGTAATTGTTTAATTCAATTCATGTTTATACTTCAATTATAAGAATATACATTTACCTCTTTATTGTTATTCCCTAAAAAGACATGCAAAGTTTGCCACTACGATGTCAAATATAAATATAAGAGGCCTTGAGGGCTTCCCCGGTGGCGCAGTGGTTGGGAGTCCGCCTGCCGATGCAGGGGACGCGGGTTCGTGCCCCGGTCCGGGAAGATCCCACATGCCGCAGAGCGGCTGGGCCCGTGAGCCATGGCCGCTGAGCCTGCGCGTCCGGAGCCTGTGCTCCGCAACGGGAGAGGCCACAACAGTGAGAGGCCAGCGTACCGCAAAAAAAAAAAAAAGAGGCCTTGAATGATAGGGCCCCACGTCTGCCTTACTCACTGTTAGTTATAACTGTAGCAAGGAGCACAGAGCCAAAGACCTAAGAGATAATCAATAAAGGCTTGTTTAGAGCATACATTTAGTCAATGCTATTCGATACTCTGGCTTTCTATTACCTAGATATGCCTTGATTCAGTGTGCTGTCCTCATCAAAGGAAAAAATGGAAGGAGTGAGTTAACCATCAATAAAAATATTCATTAGATTTAGTGACAAAGTTCTTCACGCATCTGTAGTATAGCTAGACAGCATCCTGTAATGCTACTTTTCAGAGCTAGCTGTATATATCATAGAAACATCACTTGTCGTTATTTTATTAAGTTTGCAGACTTCCAATTTAGGATCTACCAGCATTGTCACTATTGTTTAAAAATGTATTGCTATTGCATTACCTAAAGTGGTCCTGTGATGATCTAGCTGTCTTACTCACTTTCTCTGACTGTTCAATGAGTCATGTATTGTTATTTCCTTTCAAAATCTTTCATCTCATTTTTACTAACCAAATGCTTAAATAACTGGCATTATTTATGGAAATGGAAACATGGTGAAAGTCAGTTGAAAGTTAGTATAAACCTAGCCAATTTTATAAGGTACAAATATTTAAGATGAAATCACCACAGTATTATGTCAATAGGAAGAATTATTTCATCTTCTTATTTAATATAGTAGTGTTCTCTCTATGTATATAAATATCTGTATGTATATAAATATCTATGTATATAAATATCTGAGTGTGTTTTATATATATCTTTATAAAAAACACACACATATGTATTTACTATATATATATATACACACACACACACGCCTATGGGCATAATCACATTTTCAAAATAAAAATAATATTTTCTTTCTTTTAACATCCACTCTGAAAGCTCTACAAACTGTTATATCTCTTTATAAACACCGAACCTATTCTTTGACTTGAAAGAATATCTATTCTTGCTTTGCTCTTTGTAACTGTCAGCTATAAATCTTAGTGCCCACTTTTCTTTCATTTATCTTAGGTCAATTTACCCTATAACAGCTGGCTTATGGAATCCCACAGAGAATTTCAAAGTTTATCGCATCTGAAATAGAATCATTTTCCAGAACTTCATAGTTACAGATGCAGCTAACCACAGTTGCATATAGATTATGGTTTAGATTTGCTTGTGAGGACTGCTCAAGAAACTGGAATCAAAAGAAATGCCAAAAGCAGATCTAAATGTATTTGGTATGTACAAATTAAGTCCTAATTTAGTCTCTAGACCGTTGATTTGTTCCAGTGATAGAAGCCACAGCATCATCATGCTTTGCTGTTAGCGCAAAAAACATGCCGACATACGATTTGATTTTCTATTCTGTCAATTCTTTTTTGGCCACTATTTAACAAAATCCTCCATTAGGAATGAAAGTATAAGTTTTAGCTTGTATTTCTCCATGAAATGTAACTACCCAGTCTAGTTCAGTTTACTTTCGTTTGCTTGTTCTTAAGGTGTATCAATGATTCATTTACAACTAAAAACAGTGATGTTTGCAGGTTCTACTGTGTGAAATATAAGACTGTAAGGGTCATTCAGCAGGTCGTCCAGGCTGATCGAAAAGAGCTGTGAGGGTGAAATGGCCAGCTTTATTGGAAACTGTTCCAAAAGATCAAGAATAATATTCTCAACTGAGCAGCTAAGCCTCCCATTTTTGAAAGAATTAATGATTTAATAATTTGAATGAGTAATACATTTATAGCATGAACGCATCATGTATATCACTGATACAGAGTAGTGGCGTCATAGATTTTGTGTTTACTTTTACTATTTCTGACATGGCCATAGTGTCACCTGACCCACCTTAGGATGTCAGCAGAGTCAGTAATGGAATTCTCTGGAGTTTAAAGACAAAGACGGTTTTATCTCAGGAAGAGAAAATACTTTTTAGAGGATATATTAAGATGAGAAAAAAATTATCGGTGAAATTACATATACTTAGTGATATATAAATTAACAAAAGCCTATTCTCACATGCATTGACCTGTACCTTCCTAAAATTTACCATATTAAACAGACATAGTTTTATTTATCAAAAATAAACCTCTACATTTAAAATCTCTTATTTTGAGATCATTCCCACATTTAGGTGGGTAAAAATTGGAAATTGAGGAACTTTAATGGGAAGGCACCTGTTTTGGTGTTATGTGGTGGTGAATTCCTGGAATAATGTGTGCAAACCACATATAAAAGTTGGAAGTTTGAGCTTCCTGATGGCTACTTAGTAGCAAACAGCCAAAGTCCAGTTCCTCTGTCAGTCATTGTTAGAGAGCACTGACTTTGGAACTTTCTTGTCCTTTAGGTTTCCCCACAATGGACTATCTAGATTTATTAATCCATGGCTCCCTTAGCACAAGCTATCCGTCAAGTTTTCTTTTTCCATCCAATATACCATCATCTGTCACAAGACATTCTAAGGCATAAGTAACACATTTTCACGATTATGATTTTACCAGCACTGACAACAGTGTACAAAACATCCTGTATGGTCTAGTTAGTAAATTTCAGTACAAGCATCACCATTATTTGGAAAATACTCCTCAAAATAGTTTATACCATGAATCTTTTCATAGCTTACTTGCCTATGAAATTATTTCTTTTTTATCTAAGGCTAAGTAAAACTAAAGACAAAACAGATAAGTCTTTTTCTTTAGATTTGGCACGCACGTAGGATTTAGCCACAAGATATCTTATAATTAAATGTATCAAACTAAGTCAACCACTTCATATTTTAGAAATTTTACTACAAATCTCTTGAACATGACAGCAGTCCATCCACATCTATGATCTGCATAATCCCTAAAGTTAATTACCGAGGGTATACTTATCTTAAAAATGTAATCTTAGAAACAACACAGTGCACTTTAAAATTATGTTAGGTAGTACAAACTATGCAAACCTGACAACTAATAATGTACTATATTTTAATATCACTAAAGGTTGCATTTAAAATCTAATAATTCTCTAAAGCAGTTTGAGTTAAATGATCCTTACAAAATGTAGTAATTTTCATTTCAAAAGGAGCTTTTGTACCTTAAGGCTATGAGAGCCTATCTGAAATTAAAGTTGACTAGAGTGAGATAAACTATATAAAATGGAGCAGTGTTAATGTTTACTTAATGCCTGCAGAGGAAAACAACCACATAATATCTCTATAATGTAGTAAAAGTAATTGCTTGTAGCTTTGTTCAACTTGATTTTTATTTAGACAGTGAGGGATTAATAAAAAAGACTTCGAAGTTTCTCATGATGACAGCTTTAGAGACAAAGGCTAACATTTGGATACCTTTGGCTCAGGAAAAAAACCCAAAAAGACCAAAAAGATTTATTGACTAGAATTTTTTAATACATATCAAATTAGATTTTAAATCATCATATCAAAATGCACAGCTGGATTCCTGGCCCAGAACAACCATCAGAATGAAAACACAGTTTCATTCAGCTAACATCTGTATCAAATCTAGGGACACAGAGTTTTATAATTTACATTTTTATGGATGTAAAATTCCATGCATTTGAATAACTTTAACATTTCAAAACAGATTTGACTTCCAGTTTTTAAAATAAAGTGAGATGAACTAAGAATTTATATTAAAATTAAATATATTCACCTCCATTGAAAGTGGTGGAAAAAATAGCTACCAATGAAGTAAGAAACAGCTTTTTAGAAGCTGAATGCTGCAACAGGGAAGTGTGACTAATAATTCACAATCTTCAACTGGGTCACTAAGATGCAGTGCCCAGCTAGTATCTGGAAATCCTGAGTGCATTTTTTCCAATTCTCCCCAGAGCTTCTCGCAAATCTTCACCAATACAGCTATGTATGATCCCAACCTCTCGGCATATGACCATTTTCTTGACTTCTGTGAGAAAATATAGTCCATCAGATATGAAACCCCACATCTTTCTCTTAATATTCTAATTTGACTTTATCACTTTCTCTTTCCCTCTGACTTATTAATCTCTTAAGGGCCAATCACCCTACACATGCCCTCAATTTCTTTATCTCCTGCCAGTGCAGTGGACGTCCTCCACAAATTACTTCTCTTCCCTGTGTATTATCTTCACCATCTTCCTCCAGATTGGTTTCTTAAACTCAGTGTGTAGGTATGCTCACATTTTAATATGAGTATCAAAATAATGAACTTTTCTTATGCCTGCATCTCCCTACATCTAGTCCCACGTGTACACCTACCTACCCTTCCATTCGTGGTCGTGGCTCCACGTGGACTAATTCATATAGTTTATATTCTGGGTTCACACTTCCTCACCTCGCCCTTTCATACCCCTTTGTTTTGTTTTTAGTCTTTCATCTAAAATTCCTTTGCCAGAGTTATTAGTGAGGCTTGATTGCCAAGTGCAAAATTTGTATAAGCCTTTTTTCACGTCACCTTCCTGCATTGAACAATCCACCATCTTATCCTTGAAATTCCACTTTCCTCTACCTTCAGCAATTACACTTTCTTCTGGTTTTCCAGCTACTCTTCCAAAAACACTTTCCAAACATCTTCTTTCTCTGACTACCTCTTAAAGAGCAGTGTTCCCCAGGTTTCCACTCTTAACCATTTGGATTCTAATTTAATTCTGTATCTCCTCCACAAGTGATCATATTCACACCCATCACTTTAACTAAGCTTAATAACTAAAGTTTAACCCCTCACTCAAGTAATTATAAGAGTGATTGCTATGTTCTCTATTGCTAAATATTAGAGATTACTAAAATACTAAAATACCATCAATTAATGCATAAGATGCTTGATTATTCTGTCATTCTCAACTTCCAGGTGACTAGTAAAAACTGAGTGTAATATATACACTTGTGCGTGTGTGTGCATAAAAGTTACATAACTTTAAGGGCAATCTGATGTAAGACAAGCTTGGGTTAAAATCTTAGGTCTGCCATATAGTAGTTGAGTGGAAAGGTCTTGTGATTCTCTTAATGTACAGGTTATATGTCTCCTCCTGTACCGTGTTTTACAACCCTTGGTCACTGTAGACAATGTCAGGTTCAAACTCAAGTATTGCCCTGTAGAAAAAGAAAAGAAGGTGGTCCCTAGAGAATTGGTATGGGCTTGGGAAACCACTGACACAGGAGAGCTTTAATTCAGAGGTGGAATAAGAGCCCTCAGATAGGGGAGTATCTTCCTACAGCATGAACATTTAATGGAAATTTGGATATTCAGGTTTCTCAACCTCAACTCTATCTGCCCAAATGTCTCCAGCCAATGTCCTAGGGCCTCATTCATTTCCCATCAGCATCATTACTGTAGTGTAAGAAAGTTGTTAGGATAGAGAGTATAATCTGTGCTGCTACTTTGAGACCCTCACAAAGCCAGGCTGATTCCCAGCTGAATCTACCCTGTGACTACTAGTGACAAGAAATTTCAAAACTGCTATGGAGACTTTTGGTCTTCACCAGTGTTCTTAATTTAGAGTCCTAGTTTTCAATTTGTCTTTGTTTTCCTATATATGTCCTCTAGGGTGTTAAGAAGTAATCAGGTAATTCCACAATCACTGTAAGGTTTTTTGTTACCGTGTGAGTTGATGAACCCCCAAACCACCCCCTGGTTCAGTGATTTTCAAGGAGCATTACAGGACTCATATAGTTATATGAATGCTATGATTTATCACAACTAAAGGTTACAAAGCAAAATCAGCAAAGGGAAAAGCACATTGGGTAAATAAAGTACAGAGGAAACCAGGCACAAGCTCTTAGGAGTCCTTTCCCAGTGGAGTCACAGAGGACCTGCTTAATTCCTCCAGCGAGTTTGTGGCAAAACATATACAATATCTCTCAGGGGAGCACACTGGAGACTCAGTTCCCAGGAGTTTTATTGAGGGCTGGTCATGTAGGCACTCGCTGCAAGTACCAAAATTCCAGACTCCTAACTTTTTGTTGTAGGTGTTCAACATAAAGCACATTGTCTGGTACATCAAAACATCACACTGTATGCCTTAAATACATACAGTTTTTATTTGTCAATTACTGGGGGGAAACACATTTTAGAAACAGTTTAGGCACAGAGAGACAATCTGAGTGGTTCTGGGAATGGTAAGAACCCTCCCAAATCCAAATTCCCAAGAGCTTGTCTTGTAAGCAGTCCTTGTGAAGGGTGGGGGTCTCGGGCCTCCTGCAGGGACAGTAACTCAGCACATGGACCCCTGTTCTCCCAAGACCTTGCTCTCTGAATGCACTTTATCCCACGTTCATCTGGTGATAATTTGAAGAGTCGTGATTTTTTTTCACTTGCTATGAATTACTCATGTCTTATTTTCCCCTGCAGTGGGAGTTATCTATGTATTCCTTTAATCTATGACAAACAAAAGTCCCTTTTTACTAAGACCACTTCCAGTGGCAGTTACTGTATCAATCAGGGGTCCAGCAGAAAACAAACAAAATAATAAAAACTGAGATATATCAAAGGCGAAGTGTTTATAAAGGGCATAATTCCAAAGTCGGAGTAGGGAGACCACAGAGAATTATATAGAAACACAGGACCACCATCAGCAGAGAGTCCAACCACCAAGGCACTAGGGGACATTGGAAGGAGAGTTTTCTGAACCCAGGAAGAGAAAGGGTTGCAACCTTAGGAGGAGCAGTGGATATGTTTCTTGGAGATGGTTATGTGATAACTCAGGACAGCTTAATATCTTGTCTAAGACAAAGATGTAGATATAGAATCATTGAAAGCAATTATACTCCAGTAAAGATGTTAGAAAAAAAAAGAAAAGAAAAAAAGAAAACTTACCAAAGAAAAAAGAAGAATCATTGATATTTAGATATAACTAAAGCCATGGAAATGGGTAAGATCTAAATCTGTATACTGCATGTTTTGAGTGGACAAAAGCATAAATTCTGGCATCAGATCAAAGTGCTGATAGATTTGAATCTTCACCCTATAACACACATCAGCTGAATTAGCTTGAATAAGTTTATTAACTCATGTCTAGTATCCTCATTTTTAAAAGGGAATAAGGATAGTGGACACCTTATGGAGATATCGAGAGTATATCATTAGTTAAAACATACTAAGTGCATAGGATAGCACCTGGCAGAAAAGCATGTGCTCAATAAATGTTAGATTACTATGATCATCATCATTATTATCATCTCCTAAAAGAGTACTGAATGAAAAGAGGTTCAGGACAGAGTTATGAGACGCTTTAAATTTTAACAATCAGGAAAGAAAAATAAAGATTGTGAAGAGAAGCCAGAAAGCATGAAACCAGAAGAGACCCGAAAAGATGTCCACTAGACTTAACAGCATGAAGGTAATTTTTTACCTCAAGGACATCTAAGCAAAACGGTGAGAGTAAAAATCCAACGATTGTGTTTGAGGAGTTGACAAGAGGTGACCAAATGGAGAGTATACGAACTCTTTCAAGAAGTTACCTGTGAAAGGCAGGTAGCTGGAATGAAAGTGGGAGAGGCAAAAAGTTTAAATACAGATAGGAATATTCTAATAATAATGGAGATATTGAAGATGGGAAAGTGAGAGGGGGTCATGGAAAGATAATTAATAGTCAGTCTCTGGAATAGAAAAATGAGGCTGCACTCAAGTACCAGTAGGGCAACTGGGGAGGGACTATAGATTTAGCTGAAAAGAAATATAACTCCCTCCTTGTAATAGAAGAATAGAGAAAAGAAAAAGTTAATATTTAGGATAATTTATAAACTTGGTTGTTAAAAATGAGGTAATTTCTCTCTAATCATCTTTCTGCTCTCACTAAAAATAGGAGACCGAGATGACTCAGGTTTGAAGTTTGAGAGTATTAGGGAGATTTTGTTATAACAAAATACAGAAAATTGAAGTGAGGATCAGACACAGATATTTAGTTGATTATACAGAAATAATAAGTACAATTCTGACATTAATGATCATTAATTAATGATCATAAATTTTTTGTAGCATCATTTTGTCCTAATATGTAAGATTCTCCAGTTTTGCTTAGCTATTTGTATGAACACATGGATAAGGTGGCCAATTTTATTCATCCACAGTTGCGATTTTTTGATAAGTGTTAAATAATTACAGAGGACTTAGGAAATATAGGTTTAGGCATTTATTCATGGAATCTAACTTGTATTACAAAGGAAGTGATGTAAGGAAGATTCTGATGGATAGAGAGAAATAAGAAGGGTTGGCAAGCTGGCATTCTCCATGGGCTCAGAAGATGGAGATGACAGATTTAATAAGTGAATAATCTGTAAGCAGAATGTGTTGTATTCAGACAGTGGGATTTCAAGGATAATGTTTGGAGAGGACTAATAGATTTGAGTGATATAAGGTTACTTGGTATGGTCCTGGGGCCAGAGCCCCATTAGAAGAGCAAGCTTTCCCATCAATTCAGCCTGCATGGATTTCAGCCCTTGATCACCCACTTGTTGGTGTTTTTGCATAGTTTACACACTGCACAGCCTGCATTCTGGAGTATGGTCAATAGAGGTGAAGTGGGAAGATTACTGTAGTTGAGAAACACTGAGGAACTAGTGTGAGGAATTGGCCATCTATGGATTTCATAGTTCAGAGTGATGACAGGACTTGAAAGTAAAAGGAAGATTTTTTTTTTTTTCCCCCGCTACGTGGGCCTCTCACTGTTATGGCCTCTCCCGTTGCGGAGCACAGGCTCGGGACACGCAGGCTCAGCAGCCATGGCTCACGGGCCCAGCCGCTCCGCGGCATGTGGGATCTTCCCGGACCGGGGCACGAACCCGTGTCCCCTGCATTGGCAGGCGGACTCTCAACCACTGCGCCACCAGTGAAGCCCTAAAAGGAAGATTTCAGTGTGGGTACCAAAGTATGATGAGGAAAGATGAGTGACTAGATGCTCATCTGTAACATGGGGACCAAGTGGATTCCTCAGATAATATGAGACTTGGTTTTCCTGAGACAAACACCCACACAGAGGTAGCTAGGCCCTTATCTGATGTTTATTCAGTGAACATTTACATAATACTGTATCTCACAAACCGTTCTAACCTCTTCAGAAATATTAACATGTTTAATCCTCATAACAATCTGGGGAGGACACTGTCATTCTTGAAACTGCACTCCTTCAGGTAGGACTCGAACCCACAATCCCTGACTTAGCAGGGAACTTGAACAGATTGTCTTTTAACTGAAGTGACTCACCTGGTGTCAGGACTTACTGAAGCTCAGGATCTTTTGTCTCGAGGCAGAAAGAGTTCAGCTCGAGGCAAAGTGCTGGGCAAAGAGCAGGTGTATTAGCACAGGACTCTTGTGAGAGGTACAAGCAGACAGGCAGGGGAGCACAGTCCCAACAAAGAGGGCTACATTTTTATAATCAAAGATACATCATTAGTTTCTCCTTTAACCCTATGTGGTCTAACTGGGACTGTCATGGTGCTATTCAAATCATATGTATGTCAGTAGAAGGGTGGTAACATATACTAAAGCATGGTAATCCACCTCAGGTTTCAGTATAATGCCCCCTTTTTCTAGCTTCTTTCCCCTTTCACCTATATTCCTGTCTTGGCTATAGGCAGGAATGCAGTTTTTCTCAGGGTCTGTTATCTTATAGACCTCCCAAGGCCAAATGCAGGTCTTGGAACCAGTTTTCTGTGGTAGTGGCCAAGTCTGTTTAGTTTCAAAGTGTTCTGATTGTTGCTTAGCTGACAGATGTTCTGGGCATTTTCTGGTTGGTATCTAGCTTACTGTGATCTCCTGAAGTTCCTCTCCATCTATCTTCCCCTAGGGGATTTCTAGCTGTGTCACTATCTTATTCTATCCCTATCATACTCATTTAACAGATGAAGATATGTAAGCCCCAAAAGTTAGGTAAGTTGTCTAAAGTGATGTAGCTAGTAAACAGTGGAACTGAGATTCAACCCACTTGGTGAGAGAGGGAGAGAGGGAGAGAGAGAGAGACAGAGAAAGAGAAATCACTTCTTAATTAGGCTACAGGGATTGTGGAAGGTAGAGGAAGGTATTTGTGCTTAATATAAATAAACATTGAGTGATTAGAAAGATGGTGAAGAGACAGGTCCAGATAAAGATTACGGGAGAAAAAGCAGAAATAAAAGGTTGGCTTTAGAAAAGTAATCTGATGCTGGAGTAAGAGCGAAAAGGAGCAAATGTCACCAAGAATAATAAAAAGTAACGCACTCTAAATTGTGTTTGAACAATCCTTTGATAGAAAGTGAAAGTTAAAAGAGACAGGTTTGTGCCATGATCTGAAACAGGGTTTGGAGTTGCTGTGTCTGGTTGGGGCTTTTCCCTCCATGCCACAAGAGGCTGATACAAACAATTCCTATTCCAAGACGAGAGTGGCGGCCTTGTGGTCCAGCACGCAAGCAGGGAGTCTGGGTGCTGGACTGCAGTTGGAACTAACCACGCCATTGACCATCCACCCATCACAGCAAAGGGCACTTTCTCGTGGCCCCATTCACCGCACTCCAAAGTAATGTATCTTTGCTAGTGTGTACATTTTGTTCCAGATAAGTGGGTGGTAAATTTCCATTATTTTCAACACACTGAAAATGATTAAACCACATTGCTTTCTGTTTCTCAAATTTCTGTGTGTTTGGGAGAAGGGACTGCCAGGCAGTTGTTGAATAAGGCTCTTAAGAACCTTAATAAGAGCTAAGCCTCAAGCTGTCTCAGTGACTAATCAAATACAAGAGATTACAGGCACCACTGCAGGGACACTGCACCAGGCCAATACTTAGTGAAAATTTTAATTTTTCATGAAGAAGGATTCAGACTTCCCGCTGCTAATCTCAGATCCAGATTGGGTTTTTTTGTGGTTTTTTTTTTTAGTAAAGCAATAAAAGTCACTGGGAAAAAAGAGACACCAAGGGAGAATGCATTTATAAAAGAGCTAAAGCAAAACTTAGGACTCACAGAATAAAAGACCCTGGGAGTCATCTAATCAGAAAAGTGCAGGGCAGTCATATGACATTTACTCTTTTCACAGCCATGGCAGACCTCCAAGAGTAACCCTAGTGATCTTCCTACTGATCACAAATCTAACCCTAAACAACTAAAAAAGGAGCTTCAGATAGGACCAGAAAATTAATGTATAGAGCTGGTATACATTTTGACATGAATTTGCCCTCCTCAGTGAGGTATTATCTCTTCACCTAAGAGAAAAGGAAACTGAGAAAAGGAAAAGATGCCAAGTGACCAGTATAAGTCCAAGTAAGTGAGGGAACAAGCCAGACTAGAACTCAGATTTGCCCACTGCCAATCTTGTGCTCTGCAGACCATCCCCAGTTCATCCATGCGGTAGCTGACCTATCTTTTGTTGAGGGAAAAGATATGTGTGTTATATAGTTTACCTACTAAAAGGAACAAATGAAGTATTTCGTGCTGAGTCCCCTGTTCTGTTCATTGATTGACAGAACCAATCGCAGGAATGTAGAGCCAGTAGACTCTTCCACAGGTGAGATATGAGTCTCAGTAGCATGAGTCCAATACTCTCCTCTAAAGTGCCACCTCCAATAATTAAAGGTGGACCTTTTGCTTAGGGTAGAGCATTTTTTTATCAGCTTTACTGAGGTACAGCTGATAAAATTATATTATACTTAAAGTATACAGCGTGTTGATTTGATATGTGTATACATTGTGAAGGATTCCTACTACAGAGTTAACTGACACGTTTTTGACTATAGTTGATAATACTGTATTTTATAATTAAAATTTTCTAAGAGTATAACATAAATGTTCTCACCAAGAATAAAAAATAAAAATGGCTAGAGCAATATTTTAAACTTCATAGACTAAGACTTATAAGATTTCAACAATTAGTTGAAAGCATGGTCTTTGTGAGGGCAGGAAATGTATATTTCCTGGTGAGAAAAGAGCAATAAAATGGAAAGGAAAAAATATGGCACTTTGGCATTTTGCTTCATTGTTTTGCCATGCCCAGACCCTACTGTCAGGAATCCCCTTATGCTTATTCCTAGGAGCGTATGGAATGGTACCAAAATGTCTCTTGGGATTGAGACTCTCACAATTGAAGTGACATTAATTTTCTTTCAGAATAGTGTAATGTCAGATTGTGACAATTACAGTGATTTGGCATTCATTTTATGTTAGGACAATGTACGTCTTAACCCATAGCTTTCCCCATTCTTGAGTGTCAGCCTTATAGACAGCGTTATTTTTTTCCCTTTCTCGTTGTCACTCTGAACTGTGCTTAAAATAGACTCTAAAAACAGGATTCTGTCTTTGCCAACTCTCTATTTTCTAGCACGTAATTTGTTCCAAATAATGTAAATGTTCCCTGTACCTTAGGAATGACCTAGAGGTAATAAGCTATTCAAACCCTGTAACTGTATCTCCTCAGATTTTCTTCTAATTTTCTTATATTTATATATTTTTTTCTATTCCATTATGTGCATTATGGTTGCAGGAAGTCTCAAATCCTTTGGGATTTAAGGGTGAGGGGGATAAACACTGCCTTCTTTCCAAAAGATTCTTGTCACCCTTAGGCTATCTCTGAATCATGAATATTTAAAAATAATTGAAATGCCTGCTAATACTTAATTGACAGGTAGGAAAAGATTTTTTAATTACCTATAGTCTTTTGTAAATTTTGAAATTTAAAAATATTTTTTACATATAACAAAGAGCTTAATAAATTGGACAATATTGAAGACCAGTGAGATTTAAGTTTGAATATAGAGGGTAGAAGCTGTTGATCAGTATAATCTAATGGTCCACATTCTCCTTGTGAACTGCTCATGTCTCTAATATGTTCTCACTCTGAAGTGCTAGCGATCTTTCTGATCTCAATGTATAAGCAAGACCTTTTAATTTTGTACCTAGAGTTTGGAATAAAAGGAAATGGGCCCTCCCTCCCTTGGCTACTTTAGAGTTGATAGGTCATTTATTATTGGAACTGAAATGGTATAAACAATTCTCTTTTTTCCCTTGTTAACAGCAACTTTCATTGTTAGAGAGAGGAGAGTGAGAGAAGCCTCGTTGGTTGACGTCACTTGGTTCATGAAGCCTTCACCTAGAAGTGAAGCTGCTGAACAAACCTCGAGAAGGATCATCTTTTGCTTCAATCTGCTGCTGGATAGGAACTAATCAGAGAGAGAGAGGCGGAAGACGGAGAAGGAGGGCGTCCAGGGCTTTCCCGATCACAAATCTCACCTCCGCTCCAACTCTTTTTATACTTTTCTTGCAAAAATAATAATAGAAATAAGGAGGTGGTGGGGTTTCCAAAAACAAAAATCGTAACCTTCAACCATCTGGGGAAGGCAAAAATCCCATCCACCGCAGCTCTCAGTTCGAATGTAAAGTTGTAGCGCACACAATCAGGATGTTCCTTAAGAGTGCTCTTAAAAGAACACATGGTGTGTGGCTGGCAGGGTCTTGGTGCTCTGGCCGGTGTCAGGCCTGTGCCTCTGAGTTGGGAGAGCCGAGTTCAGGACATTGGTCCACCAGAGTCCTCCCAGCTCCACATAATATCAAACGGTGAAAGCTCTCCAAGAGATCTCCGTCTAAACGCTAAGACCCACTTCCACTCACCTAAGTGTCCATTGACAGATGAATGGATAAAGAAGATGTGGCACATATATACAATGGAATATTACTCAGCCATAAAAAGAAATGAAATTGAGTTACCTGTAGTAAGGTGGATGGACCTAGAGTCTGTCATAGAGAGTGAAGTAAGTCAGAAAGAGAAAAACAAATACCGTACGCTAATGCACATATATGGAATCTAAAACAACAGTACTAATGAACCTAGTGGCAGGGCAGGAATAAAGACACACATGTAGAGAACCGACTTGAGGACACGGGGAGGGGGAAGGGTAAGCTGGGACCAAGTGAGAGAGTGGCATGGACATATATACACTACCAAATGTAAAATAGATAGCTAGTGGGAAGCAGCCGCATAGCACAGGGAGATCAGCTCGGTGCTTTGTGACCACCTAGAGGGGTGGGATAGGGAGGGTGGGAGGGAGACGCAAGAGGGAGAGGATATGGGGATATATGTATATGTATAGCTGATTCACTTTGTTATACAGCAGAAACTAACACACCATTGTAAAGCAATTATACTCCAATAAAGATGTTAAAAAAAAAAAAGGAAATGGGTCATAGAATGTCACGGAGCATATCAACCTTTTAATGCTTTCCATTAAAATTCCTTTTCCTTTCTCTAATTGTGAAGAAAATTATCCTTGGCTTAAGTTTCAATTTTCCTTCAAAATTCTGATCTCCTACCACCAAAATTCAATTAATTTGTTCAACAACATTTCCGGTCCTTATTCAGCAAAGCTTTTCTTGGAACTACTAATGCTCTTAAATTTTGTGCAAAGTGCTATCAACTCACAGATAAACCAGCCACTGTGCCGTGTAATGTATCTCAGAGACCAGTGTAGGAAAAACTAACAGTTGAATGTAGAAAGTAGAACATTCCGGTCAGAATTTTTCTTAATGGCCAGAAATTGTAAGTAATCTCAAAAATCACAATTGCAGAAGGAACAATTATAGCATGGCACAGTCACGTACTAGAAAACCAGGCAACAATGAAAATAAAGGAACAGCAGCTACAGCTACATGCAGCAACATGGGTGAATCTTTGAGAAAATGTTAAACGAAAAAAAGCCACAGGAAAAAATTGCATACTATGTAATTCCCCTTTATGTGTATTTCAAAAATTGACAGAACAAAACTATAAATCTTAGGAAGGTAAACCTAAATGTTAAAAGGGCGAAGTCAGGAAACTATGAATCATAAATGTTACAGCAGTGGTAACTTTTGAGAAAAAAGGAGACTATGAAACTTAAAAGGTTTATAAAGTAAGATGCGGAGCCCTTGTTCATGTGTCCAGATGTTTGTTTTATACTAGTTTACGAGGTTTTGCATATTGTTTTATTTTAGGTGTGTTATTTTTCAAAATAAAAATATTTTTACTACAGAAAGTGTAACATGTCCTAAAAGATGACATATGTGATTGCTTATTACATGCTTTTCATAATAGAGTGAGTCTATGTTCTGTGTCAGTGGAAACTGCTTTGTTCAGCCTTGGATACACAATGCCCATCACTTAGCATGTGACATTGAATAAATGAACAAGCAGAAGTATTGGCAGGTGATAAAAATTGTGTGCACCTCAAGGTCTTTCAGTATGCATTGTTCATTATGGATAAAATTATGGCGGGTTTAAAATATTAAATATTTATTATTATGTTATATATTATAATGTATATTATATATTAAATAATTAGCTTTCTCATTAACTTAATAGTTGAATTGAAGAGAGTAAAGAGAGAAAAAGAGGCATCACAGCATTGAGAGATAATCCTCTATGGGTCTCTCACATTTCTTCACGTCTTGAAAGCAAGAGACACTGCTACCTTTGCTCCAGACTATCTTCTAAGAGATGTTTATCTCCCTCCAGAACAGAGGGCAGATTTGCTGACAGCCTACTGTGAAAGATTTGGGTTCCCTAAGCTCGGGATTCCTCTTCTATAATGCAACCCGAGGCATGTGCAGGCGGTTCCTGGTCCTCTAACCATTGCTTTGTGGACAATGGCACCTGGGTAACCAACAGAAATGTGGAGATTCTGGCTACTGCCTTTGCCATGAGTAATGAACTGTCTTTTGTCTCTAAAACAGGAGCCTTGTGTCTTCCACAGCATCTGTAGAACTGTGGCAGGCTAACTTGTAGAGAGACAAATCAGCCCCTTCCCAGCTCCTGACACACAGATGTTACCTTAAGGAACTGCAAGGACACTAGAAAATCCCAATGGAACAGATCAACACCTACAGCTTATTTTGAAAATACTTTTGTAATAGGAAATCACCTGAAGTTCTGGCAGGTTTTTTATTTATTTATTTATTTTTAACATCTTTATTGGAGTATAACTGCTTTACAATGGTGTGTTAGTTTCTGCTTTATAACAAAGTGAATCAGCTATACATATACATATGTTCCCATATCTCTTCCCTCTCGCATCTCCCTCCCACCCTCCCTATCCCACCCCTCTAGGTGGTCACAAAGCACTGAGCTGATCTCCCTGTGCTATGTGGCTGCTTCCCACTAGCTATCTATTTTACGTTTGGTAGTGTATATATGTCCATGCCACTCTCTCACTTCGTCCCAGCTTACCCTTCCCCCTCCCCATGTCCTCAAGTCCATTCTCTATGTCTGCATCTTTATTCCTGTCCTGCCCCTAGGTTCTTCAGAACCTTTTTTTCTTTTTTAGATTCCATATATATGTGTTAGCATACAGTATTTGTCTTTTCTTTCTGACTTACTTCACTTACATATATACAATGGAATATGACTCAGCCATAAAAAAAAAAAAAATTGAGTTATCTGTCGTGAGGTGGATCGACCTAGAGTCTGTCATACAGCGTGGCAGTTTAATGAATAATTGTGCTTACTATTTCTAAGGAAGTGTTTCAAGTTGTCATGTTAAAATTGAGCTTCCCTTTACCCCAAACAAACAAGAGTTTTCAGTGAAATGGAATGCTGAAGTGAAAAGGAACACCAGAAGCATTTCTTCATAGCGTTCTTGTTTACTTATGAAGTGCTAGATCTTTCCCTCACTTATTGGGCGTATTTAACTAACTATTGAAAAAACATTCAAGAGTTTTATTCCTGAAGTGAAGTCCTGAAAAATAATATTGCTCTATGCACCAGATGCTAAAATTGTATTCACAGCTAATGCCTCACAAAATACGGCACAGCTGAATGTGACCTACAGCATATTACACAGTAGGGTCTTTGGATATAAAATGTCAGAACCACAGGACACCAAAATGCAAACACTTTCACTTTACTTTCTGACAAGAAAAATGACTTGAAAATGAATACAAATACTACTTAGAAACACTTAAAACCGTCAAACTAACTTCCATGAAAATTATTCATGTTCCCAGTTTCCTCAGTGCCATTAAATACTCAGTATCTAATTAGCTATTGCCAATGGGATTTGCTCTTAATTTTGTTAGATGGCCCATTTGTTTCATGCCATAATACTTTCATATTAGAAAAGTCACTACAAATTATGACACTGCTCCCTATTTGCCGAGCTTTTATGCCTTACGTGTCTTATGCTACTTAGTCTCTAAGACTGCATAACACCATTAGGTATTAATACTATGCCAGAGAGATGATCAGGTTAGAGATTAAGAGATTGTCGCATCCTTAAATCATATTTTTCAAATTACACTTCTCTGTGTTCATTGCCACTGTTGTGTAGAAAACTGTGCTAATAACCCCAAGCTCATGGAACTGCCTTCATGTGGGTGAGGAGGGCTTGCTGCCCGCCATGAGCAGATATTTCTGTCAAATACCCATGGCTCTTTATGGACAGGGTAAGAGAGAGATTACATTGTCATTACTGGGAAAGCTACCCAGAAATGCCCCCCAAGTTTGAGATGGTATTGTCACCTCTACTCTCGGGACAGCTCATTTTTTTAAGTCTATAACATGGAGTCCTTTTAACTAAGATTTACCCTTCATTTGCAGATATATCATAAATTATTAAATGGTACCATCAGTTTCCTGCTCTGTTTATGGCTTCATCATCATCACAATTGTTATTTATTAAAACAAATGCTGTGACAGACATTTATTTACTGTTGTCTCATTAAACAGTCACAATCAACCTTTGTGGTATTAAGATCCCCATTTTTTAGGCTATAAAACTAAAGCTTAGGGGCTTCCCTGGTGGTGCAGTGGTTGAGAGTCCGCCTGCCGATGCAGGGGACACGGGTTCGTGCCCCGGTCCGGGAGGATCCCACATGCGGAGCGGCTGGGCCACTGAGCCTGCGCGACTGGAGCCTGCGCGACTGGAGCCTGCGCATCTGGAGCCTGTGCTCCGCTGTGGGAGAGGCCACAACAGTGAGAGGCCCGCATAATGCAAAACAAAACAAAACAAAAAAACCTAAAGCTTATAAAGACCAGGCGTTGCTCCTGTTGGGGAAGCTAGTAAAATAGCCTTGTTCAGGCTTCAGAGGCAACAATAGGCCTCTGACTAAACAAAGACCCTGAAAGACCTACATGCCGAGCTGCTAGACTACATGCAGGTCAGCAGAAACGGTGCTAGCAAGTCTTGGGAACCAACAGATAAAGAATGGAATTAGTCACGAAGCTTCCTGGGCCTCAGGAATCTGGCCAGTTCCCAGGGATCAGTAAACATTCTGAGACTTACAACTAAAGTATCAAAGCATTTATGATAATAGCCAGAGCTGCATATTGGCACAGCTTGCGGCTTGGCGTTAAAAGCAGGACTCCTTTGAGAGGCACTCTGAAGTCTCACCCGTGGGGTGGACGCACCGCCCGGCACCTTCCCAGCTGGGGCTCCAGATTGCTGTTCCAGGGACTTCCTAGCTGCTGCTTGGATCTGGAAGTAGGTGTCGGCCCAATTCGGTGATGCATGCTCTGTTATATACTCTGTTAATATTCTTATTCCTTTCCTTTTAATGATTGTACATTGAAATTAAGTTAAATCACCTTCTATTAAAGATTTGATTGAAGCTGTTTATTTGCATGAGAGAGTGGTTATTTTGCCAGAGAATCCAACGAACCTTAAAACCGAAAGCAGGTTTTCGGCCATTTCGGCCCAAGGCCATATGTCTGTTTAGTGGATATCAAAGCAGACTGGAATTTAGACATTTTCAACCCCAAGAACTGCTTCCATTTTAGCATATTTCATAGTGGAAGCAATAGGATTAGATGTATATTGGTTCGTTTATTTATCAAATATTGATAAGGTATGTACTGCATGCCAGACTATGATTTAGGCAGTGGTATTTCAGCAGTAAGCAATCCAAACCATGTCCCTGCCTTCCTGGTGTTCACACGTGGGAGACAGATAACGCACTTAAATAAAAGGGTAATTTCAGCTAGTGTTTAGCGCTGTACTTCAGTGATCAATTACTGCATAATGAACCACTCCAACACTAAGGGGCTTAAAACAACAATTATTTTGTGTGTGTCACAGATCTGTGTGGAGAGTGGACAGATCTGCTGGTCTTAACTGGGATCACCCAGGCTGGCCCCCTGACTCACATTTCTGGGTCTCGGTACCAGCTGTTGTCTGGCCTTATCCAGACAATGTAGTCCCCTCATTATAATCTAGCCTCTACCCCCTGACATAAGAGACAGAGCAAGAGGTGAAAAGCAGAAGGTTGTGATGCTGGCCAGCTGCTTCTGAGGTGTTTCAACCTCTCTTGCAACTCCACTACCTTTTGTCTTTCTAAGTCCAATTAAAAATTACAATTCCGTGAAAGCTACTTGGTGGGAATTAAGGAAGGAAAGAAACCAGGAGGGACACAGTGCAGCAGCCTGAGAGGTAAAGTCACCCCACATAAAGTGCTACAGATGGGATTCAGGCCGTGGGAAATGGGGATCACAGTTCCACATGCAACAGACCCACCCACAGAGTCGGGGGCCAAGAGTGTAGCCAGAAAAAGATCCCAGCAACGATCATGCAGGTGTAAGCCCGCCCACCTGTGAGGGGCAGGATAACAGCCATGACACAGCTCCATCATTCACCCATTACCCTCAGGACACTCTAGAAGCATGCATGTGGGCAAAGAATCAGGACAGAGGAGCTAGACTGTGGAAGGAAGCGAACAGCACTCAATATCTTAAACAACAAAAACAAAAACAAAACCTCCTCCTTACCTAGTAAGAGACAGAGGTGCTCATTTCTCACATGTTTTTCAATACCTCTTCTTCATTCAGGATGCGTGCATACAGACTGCCATAAATTTTTATGACACAGAGAAGGACACTGAATTGTTGAGTTCCTGGCAAAGAAGAATAGGGGTGCTAAATTCTTAATAGAAAATGTCGGAAGAACAATTCTGCAAAAGAATTGTCTTGAGAATTGATTTATGCTTAAAATCTTACATGTGTTGGTGAAGTGATAAAAAATGAATTTCATCTCTGAATACAGCTTGATTCACATAGAATTCTAGATAGCTCATATATACTGCTATTTTTTTTCTTTGGTAATTTAAAAAACCTGCTAAAGTTACTCTAATCAAAATCCCCCCAAGCCCCCAACCAATGCAAACATACACACTGAACAAAACAGGGAGGGGAATTTCCTTTAATTTTTGATTAGAAACTGCAGTTGGGTTTGGCAATTCCCTAGGAAACCAAGAACTCATTTTTGCATAATTTTGAATAGACAGTCCTTTTAACAAAAAGGGTGAGGGGTTTCGTTAGAGACAACTGTCATTTAACCAGTAAATGTGTATGTACATTTGAGAATGTTAATTACAAGTATTATATAATCATCTATTTTAGGGATTCATTTACTTTTGGGATTCAGTTTGGTTGCAGGTAAATTTTCATTGGTAAATTTGATTATAAATTGGAAAAGTTTATTTGTAGAAGTAAACAGATATTTCTTAATATCCTCCATGTTCAGTGTGTATACCATCACCGAACACGATATAGTGGGGTAAGCATGAGGTGTTTCATCTCTGCAACAGTTACCGAATCAGGTCCAGCTACTCACTGTTCAAAAATCAATACTCAAGAGATAAAAATGTCGGTGGAAAGGAAAGTTGCTTTTAATCAGAACGCCAGCAATCTGGGGAGAAGGTGGACTCAGAGTCCCACAGAAACCACCTCCGAAGATTCTGTTCGGCCATGAAAGTTTTTAAAAGGAAACAGGGAAGTAAACTCACTTAATCTTTGAGATGGGGGGTCAGTGTCCTCACCACCCCCACTGTGTGCAGGCTTATTGACTCCTTGCGATCTTTCTTTAGATTCTGTCTTGTTCACATAGCTTGTTCATGAGATTACTGAAGGGGAAGCTGGGGAAGAGATCTTGTCGCCTGTTAATTACTTGTTCATTTCTACTTCTTTTTTTTTTTTTGCGGTACGCGGGCCTCTCACTGTTGCGGCCTCTCCCATTGCGGAGCACAGGCTCCGGATGCGCAGGCTCAGTGGCCATGGCTCACGGGTCCAGCCGCTGCACGGCATGTGGGATCTTCCCGGACCGGGGCACGAACCCATGTCCCCTGCATCGGCAGGCGGACTCTCAACCACTGCGCCACCAGGGAAGCCCCATTTCTACTCCTTTGACCTATGGAACGAGCCAACAAGTTAGGCAAGGTATTGTGTGATCACAAGATCTGAAAGGTGTGCCAGGGCCAGAAATGATTACAGCATGGGAGTGCCTGGCTTAAGTTTAGTGACAAGAAAAAGGGGTCTCATGTAGAGAGCGCTTTCCTGCCAAAGCTGTGTACACAAGCTATTTATAAGCCTTGAAACCTGTTTGCAATTGAATTTACTTAGAAATGCTTAAGAATTTCCATTGTATAATTTTTTGTGTTTTCTAAATTTGTGGAAAGGTATAGAAAAAATTCTGGGATTGTTTCCAAGTGTAGCAGTCAATTATTTTTAATGTTATTGGTTAATAGTAAGGTTTTGGGTTAACACTACTATGAACATGGAATTGAATTCAGACTATGATTCTGAAAGTTATGGGGTTAAGAACTGGAATTTCAATTGACTTTCCTGATTAAAAATTTACCTTGCAGTAGAATTTGTTTGCTTGAGGCCTGGTTTGTATTTCTGAGAGCTCTAAGGCCTTTCCTTTTGCATTTAGGAGTCCTATGGCCAGACCTCTGGTGTGTACTTGTGCTGTCAAGAGAGGGCCTTTCCTCCCTTCCAATGTCAGCATTTCCGGTTTCCTCAATATGATGACAATCTGGAGGCCTGATGGAGGAGGCGTATTTATCCCAGGATACCTGGTGCTATTTTATTGTTTGTTCATTTGCAGCTTGAGAACAGGCGAGTGAATGGCAAACCAGAGTCTGTAAACCCTATACTATAATATCATGGCTCCCCATCCACATTATTACCAGTCATTTCTATGAGTTTTCTTCGGTTCTTATAATGGGAACTCAGAAGCCAAAACAAATTCTCCTACTTTTCTTCTTGTTATGGTCCGAAGCCATGGCTTCTGCTGACAGTGAGAGCCCTTCATGTTGAGCGTGGCTGTCCTCTCTCTCCCTGTGATGACTGCTACTGTTGTCATAGTGTGTCGGGGGGAGGGGACTCTGCTTTGGGACACTTGGAGTGGATGGTCCCTTACCATCTGGTGAAATCTTAATCCAGGGCCCATCAGGAATACGATTAAATGGCCTCAATGTCTCCCAAACTACGTGTCATTCAGTTTGAGCATGGCCTGTGGTATATCAACAGCCCGGGTTAAATGGAAAAGCACCGAGACAAGTTCCTTTCTGACTTCTCGTCCTCAAAGCTTGGAGCCCAGTCTCACCTATGGCTCCCCCTTGCTAAGGGAATCTGGAAAAGCAAATGTGAAACCGCACTCCTTCTTGGATAGCACTTGAACCCAGCCAAAAACCAGACTGGGACTTGAACCCACAATCCCTGACTTAGGAGGAGACCTGAACCCACTGTCTTTTCATTGAAACTGCTCACCTGGTGCCAGGACTTACTGAAGCTCAGATCCTTTTGTCTTGATGCAGAAAGAATGCAGTGTGAGGCAAAGTGATAGGTAAAGAGTGAGTTTATTAGCATAGGATGCTTGTGAGCGGTACAAGCAGGCAGGCAGGGGAGCGCACCCGGAGAACAAAGGGGGCACATTTTATAATCCAAGAAAAAATAGGGAGGGGAGAAGACCACCTTCTTCCTCATTTTGGGGTAGACGTCAAGGCTTACATCATTAGTTTCTCCTTTGACCCTATATGGTTCAACAGGGACTGTCATGGCATTATTTAAATCATATGCATTATATATTAGCAAAGGGACGGTGACATACACTAAAATATGGTAATTCATCTCAGGTTTCAGTATTACGTCCCCTTTCACCTAGTTTCTTTCCTCTTTTCATCTATATTCCCATCTTGGCCACCTGCAGAAATGCTACTCTTCAAAGACCGTTAACTCCCTGACTTCATGTAACAAGATTCAGACCCCATGTCTATTGTTTTGTGCTTTAGCTATCAGAACTTGTGGCTTGAGTGTGCCTGGTGCTTGGATAAACCTGGTCTTCCTTCAAAGTAGAGTAGATTGTTGCTTGGTTATTGGATTCTTTTCTTGAGTGGTCATTAGCTTACAACAGTCTCCCCAACTCCCTTAAAATTCCCCTTCTGTCTTTAATCCCCTGGTGGGATTTCTAAACTAACTAATTACCCTGCTCTATCCCTATCAAATGTAGTTAATGCAGTGAGATCACACAATAGCGAAAATGGTTGAAAGCTACTCATGTCAACATGGATGAGTCTCAAGAATACAGCACTAAGAAAAAAAAGAAAGTCTCAGAAATATCCAGAGTACACTTCCTTTTACATCAATTTTCCAAACTAAACAATATATTGGACAAAGTATGTAGCACTTTAAGTATAGCAAAGTAAAAGTATATAGCAAACTAAAAAAATGTTTAAAATAAACATATGTAAAATATGAAGAAAGCAAGTGGGAGTGATTAACACACAGTTCAGGGTTTAGCTTTTCTCCAGAGACAGAAGAGGATGTGCTCAGGTCCACGTTCCCAGTGACCTTGGGGCTACAAGTATCATGCATGTTCTCTGCCTCTATGTTGGAAAAGCCACTTTTCCTTACTCACTTTTCAACTATATGTGTGTATTAACACATTATTTTATTTCTATACCATATTCCACAGTTTTAAAAAAGGGTAAACATTATAGAAAGTAAATCTGAAATATAATACAAAGGATGAGCAATTAAACTAATGCAAAATTTGTTTTTAAAAAAGAAAATATTTTAATCCCAAATTCCTAATTTATCCCTTCCGCCTGGTAGACATAAATTTGTTTTCTATGTCTGGGGTCTGTTTTTGTTTTGTAAATAAGTTCATTTGTTGTTGTTTTTTTTTAGATTCCACATATAAGCAGTATCATATGATATTTCTCTTTCTCTGTCTGACTTCACTTAAAATATTCACATCACTATATGTAAAATAACCAACAAGGACCTACAGGGAACTATATTTAATATATTATCATAACCTATAAGGGAAAAGGATCTGAAAAAGAATATATATATGTACATATATGTATATATATATATGTATAACTGAATCACTTTGCTGTACACCTGAAACTAACACATTTAAATCAACTATATTTCAATAAAATCTTCTTAAAATTAAAAAAGAGGAAAGAAAGGGAGAGAGAAGTGAGATTTTATTTAATAAATCTATCTTTTACTTATTTATTTTTGGTTGTGTTGGGTCTTCATTTCTTTTTTTTTCTTTTTTTTTGGGTCTGCATTTCTGTGTGTGGGCTTTCTCTAGTTGTGGTGAGCGGGGGCTACTCTTCATCGTGGTGCGCGGGCTTCTCATTGCAGTGGCTTCTCTTGTTGCAGAGCACGGGCTCTAGACACACAGGCTTCAGTAGTTGTGGCACGTGGGCTCAGTAGTTGTGGCTTGTGAGCTCTAGAGTGCAGGCTCAGCAGCAGTGGCGCACGGGGCTTAGTTGCTCCACAACATGTGGGATCTTCCCGGACCAGGGCTCGAGCCTGTGTCCCCTACATTGGCAGGCAGACTCTCAACTACTGCACCACCAGGGAAGTCCCAAGAAGTGAGATTCTTAAGAGATTACACTTGGAAAACAGATTTTAGCCTGTGAGGAAAAAGAACTAGAGCAAAACTTTTTCAACAACTACAAGTCATTTTTTGTTGTTTTTATTGTTACTGTTGTTGTTATTTAGTTTATGCTATGGGTTGTGTTATGGACTGTGTTGTAGATTGCTTTGGGCCTTTTCTCTTTTCCACTAGCTGTATTATACGTCTGCTTGATGTTGCCATTGGGGAAGGTTGGTTTATGTGACCAGTTCTAGAAGCTTATTCCAAAGGTCAAGAAAAACGAATACAAAACTGCTGAGCTTCCTGGGCTTTTGATATGTTAGCTGTACTTCTTATGTTGTCTGTTTTGTCTTGTTGTGCTCTGATTTTTCACTCTTGCTTGTTTGAGGGAATACATAGAGGATAACATGAGTGTGTTTGCAGAATAACCACCACAGTGGAATTTAGCATGCCTTTATGTAAAAGGCATCTAACCACACGGGAGAAAGAAAAGAGACTTCTGACATACAACGAAGTGTGTGGGTTTATTACTACTAGGAAAAAGTGCCCAAATGTTGACTGCTTACAGGTGAGATAAAGGGGTTAGCAGACTAGATGGGGTAGTTCTGTGGGACTTCTTAGGGAGAAATAAAGAGTCAAAACATCAGGACCTTGAGCTTTTATCTCCTGACATACAGAGCTGTGGGATGAAGATCAGAGAAAGACCCTGTGTTTTGTTTTTGTTTTTATAATGCCCTAGTCTGAAATCTGTGGTGGGAACCATACTTATGACATCCTATGTAGAACACAGCCCTAGGTCACATGGATTTATTTCCTTTGTTAAGATGACCTGAATATATCAATGAAATATTTCCCAAACCGGTCAGAAGTATCCTAGTTGTTGTCAGCAGTATTTCAGTTGTAGTGTTGCTCTACCCCTCTCCACCAAGGCCACTGTAAAGACTCCTGCTATCCGTAAACCCCACAGTGCTGGTGGCTTCATGGTCCTAGCAATGTGAGGTGAATGGTATTTACTGGAGTTGTGCAACGTGGTGGCTCTGGGCCCCTGAGCTCTACCTTATAAAACATAAAGAATGAGATATATCTAGCTAAGCTCGAATCCTACAGAATACTGTGTATCCCACAAGGTGTGATGGGCATGGCTGTGGACTGAATTGTGTCCTCCATCCAAACTCATATGTTGAAGCCCTAACCCCCACGTGACCATGTGAGAGACAGGGCCTTTAACAAGGTGATTAAGGCTAAATGAGGTCATTAGGATGGAGATCTGATCCAAAGGAGCTGGTTTCCTAGTAGAAGAGGAAGAGACACCAGAGCTCGCTCTCTACCTTTTCATGCATGCTGAAAGAAGAGGCCATGTGAGCACATAGTAAGATGCCCGCCTACCAGTCAAGAGAAGAAGCCTCAAAATGAAACCTACCTTGCTGGCACCTTGACCTTGGACTTCCAGCCTCCAGAACTGTGAGAAATAAACCTCTGTCATTTAAGACCCCCAGTCAACAGTTTTTGTTATGGCAGCCTGAGCAGAATAATACAGAAACATAAGCTCCAGACTGCAAAATCTGATTAGGGATTTTATTTATACTTAGAATGCTACCCTCTCTATTCCTCTGCAGCTACTGGCAACTTCATAAAATGTATCTTTTGCATCCTTAAAATCCACTTCAGGTGACCTCTCTTCCACAGTGCCTTTCCTGATCTTTCCTTGGATGTCGTCATGCTGACGACTGAAATTAACAGCATGTTTTCACCATTCATAACTTATGTTCCAGTGGTCTGTGTGCGTAATTATGAACATTATCACTATTCTTGTTATTATCCTGTCATTAAAACGCAGTTGCTCAGAACATAAACTTTTCTTTCCTTCATATCGAATATGTTGGCAAGTTTTGTCAGCCCTGTGTCAACACATTGCTCAAGACTGAGTGTGTCGCCTCCAATCCGTCTCCATCTGTTGAATTTTAACTAGCATCGCCTGTCACTCGGACAATGTGAGCAGCCTCCTGAACACTTCTCTTCCTCTGCTCTAGTTTCCTTACAGTTTAATCTCTTCATAGCAGCCACTGTGATCCTTTTAAAATGTAAGTCATATAGCATCACTTATCTGCTTAACCACCAGTGCCGCCATCTTGCCGCAAATCACGGTAAAAAATCAAAGATTGTCCTAACTTGGATACTTTAATCTAGCTTGTTTGGTCATTTCAGAAATGAGGGGCTGAGAGTCTCGGCATAGGCGAGAGGCAACCTGAGTCATGCTCAACATGTTAACTGCGGAACTGTGACTATTCCTGACTCCAATGCTATTCTTTCATCACACCATATGGGGTACACTATTCCCTTTTAGTACAGCAGTCGCCAACATTTTTGGCACCAGGGACCAGTTTTGTGGAAGACAAGTTTGCCATGGACGGGGGGTGGGTGTGGGGGGATGTTTCAGGCAGTAATGCAAGCGATGGGGGTCGATGGGGAGCGGCAGAGGAAGCTTTGCTCTATCACCCACCGCTCACCTCCTGCTGTGCAGCCCGGTTCCTAATAGGCCGCAGGCCGCTACTGGTCCCTGGCCCCGCAGTTGGGGACCCCTGTTTTAGTAGGAATAAAAAAAAGACAGTCTTTGAGAAGGCAGAGATTAATAGAAGGAAATGCCTAGCTGAAGTACAGAAATTTATGATGGATAATATCTTTTATTTTGGCTTCCAGAATCTATCTGAAGAGCGTGAGTTTCCCGTGTGTGTTTTTCATTGCAAATTACTTTATACGTTTCATGCAAATTATAAGCATGATTAATAAATTAATATTAAATTCATTTCATCATTCACTCCTCAAATATTATTGCATCTCCTAAGTCCCAGGCATTATTCTAGATGTTGGAGAAAAGCGGTTAACAAAATATACACATATGTGTAAATTCTGTTAATAAAGTTATAAAAATTAATTGGTTTGGAGTTATTATATGAAAGCAATCAAGATTGAAAAATTAGTGATTACATCTCTGCAATGGACAAAAGGCAGACAATGGACAGAAACTTCAGTAAAGCATGGAGTATGCTAGATCCTAGTAAGTGCTGAAAAGTAAAATCAAATAGGGAAGAACTAGGAATAATTTCGGGGTGGAAAAAGGGGGCTAATTTTAGGTCAAAGATCCAGGAGAGTTTTCTGTGACAAGCCTGTTGTTTGACTACAGACCTAAAAGAAGTGAAGGAGTGAGTCACGTGGGTACCTGAGGAGGAGGAGCCAGCAGAGCAGAACCAGTGCAAAGGCCCTGGGGCAGGGGCGTGTCTGCATGCATGAAGACAGGTTAGTCAGTGCAGCCAGAGCAGACTGAACAACGGGGAGAGGGTGCTAGAGAAAAAGACACCAGGTCATGTGGAAAGTCAGAGGTTGGTTTGGGACTTCAGTTTTTTTCTCTGAGTGGGATGGAAACCCCTGTAGGTCCTGAGCAGAGTGGTTGGGTCTGACTTTCCCTTCTCAGGCACAGAGGGAAGCGGTAGCAGCAGAGAGCAGGGGTATGGTTTGAAGACCATTGCAATAACCCAGGCATCTGAAGTGTGGGCATTTCTGAATCACCTCCAGAAGATCCCATCTAATACTGTAGACGGCTCCACTAAAAACCCCTCATCTAATATCTTCTAGCTAACCAACCAGACTAACACATCCTCCCCGTACCCTTGGAAACAGGGCTCGCCTTAGTCGTCTTACGTTCAGCTACCTGGCAGGTGGGATGCTCGCCAATGATCACTTATCTTCTTCATAAATCTTTTATGCTAAGTTTATTAATTATTATTCATTTATTATGTAATCCAAACAAATACTATGTAAACACGTTAAATGTGTGTACAAAAAGAGAGTCATTGTTTATATGAAAACCAAGTGAAATTCTTTGGAAAAAAATGGATAAAAGTAATCTGCTTTAAAAATACTATTGAATTAGGGGAAGAAGTTGATTTTAAAAACTAGGGGAGGGAAAAAAAATCTAGAAAGATGCTTTACTCAGATTGCTTTGTAAGTCTTTAAGCAGAGTGTCTACTTTTAAGTAAATCAAACTAAGTGCAAATGTTGGTAAATATATTTTATGAGTAATTATTTTTTAATTAAAATAAAATATCTAAGCCTAACTCATTATCTTTAAATGATTCTCTGCTTTAAAGATATGTTTTCAATTATTCACCCTACAATCTCTACTCCTGATAGGTAGAGGGTTTCTATTAGAGTATGTGTAATGTCAGGTAATTAAGTAAAACTATAAAAATTAAGTATTTGGAATTTTTATCGGAAAACAATCATAACAAAAAATTAAATAGTGATTGATTCATCTACAAAACATAGAAGCAAGTCTTTGCCATAGACTGTTATGTTACATTCAAATATGCCTTAGCTAACTGGAAATCAAACTTTAAGTCAGAATTTCTATGATTTAGTCTTTCCCCATAGAAATAGAAACTAATGAATATAAAAAATATGTAAAACAAAACCTACCAAATAAAAAAAAACAAGTAGCTTGTTCCTCACAAATGTCCATAGTGTTTTATGTCAGAATTGTGAATATTCAAATGATACATTTTAAAAACATGTGAAAACTAAGAATTTTTAGAATATAGAAAGGGGTACTTCAGTGGTTAGTATTCAAAGGTTTTGTATTCAGTGTGTTTTATAGTATCACAATACTTGGGGAACATTATGATCTTCCACAGACAATCTTTCTAACTGAGGGGTAATTATGGAAATTGTACAATAAGTGATCCAAATATAACATAAATACTGTACTCCCATCCTTCTCACTTTCCTGGTGAATAGATACACATCTTTGATTGAATCAAATCCACCCTTTAAGCTGGACGCTTCCCTAACTCTGCCACATTCAAGGCGCTAGTAACCTGGCTACACAGTATCCCTGCTGGATTCAGTCTTCTCCTCAGGACTTTTTTTTTTTGCATCTTTATTGGCGTATAATTGCTTTACATTGTTGTGTTAGTTTCTGCTGTATAACAAAGTGAATCAGCCATACATGTACATATATCCCCATATCTCTTCCCTCTCACATCTCCCTCCCACCCTCCCTATCCCACCCCTCTAGGTGGTCACAAAGCACCAAGCTGATCTCCCTGTGCTATATGGCTGCTTCCCACTAGCTGTTTTACATTTGGTAGTGTATATATGTCAGTGCCACTCTCACACTTCATCCCAGCTTACCCTTCCCCCTTCCCTGTGTCCTCAAGTCCATTCTCTATGTCTGCATCTTTATTCCTGTCCTGCCCCAAGGTTCTTCAGAACCTTTTTTTTTTTAGATTCCATATATATGTGTTAGCATACGGTATTTGTTTTTCTCTTTCTGACTTACTTCACTCTGTATGATAGATGCTACGTCCATCCACCTCATTACAAATAGCTCAATTTCATTTCTTTTTATGGCTGAGTAATATTCCATTGTATATATGTACCACATCTTCTTTATATGTACCACATATAAAGATATATGTACCACATCCATTCATCTGTCGATAGACACTTAAGTTGCTTCCATGTCCTGGCTATTGTAAATAGAGCTGCAATGAACATTTTGGTACATGACCCTTTTTGAATTATGGTTTTCTCAGGGTATATGCCCAGTAGTGGGATTGCTGGGTCATATGGTAGTTCTATTTGTAGTTTTTTAAGGAACCTCCATACTATGGAGGACAGTTTTTATATCCAAGAGTTAAATGAAGTAGAGCGTAAAGAGTTGACACAGTACACAGCAAATAATAAGCATTTCATCAATAATACCTACAGGGGTAATTTTTTTACAGTTTTATTTATTTTTTGCTGCTGTCTTGAATTTAAATTTTTTAGGGCAGACTGGCAGACTGGGAAGTCAGGCAGGAGCTGATATTACAGTCTTCGTATTCTCCAGGAAACCTCAGTATTGCTCTAAAGGCCTCCACTGATGGGATGAGCCTCACCCACACTATTGAGGTTCATCTCCTTTACATGAAGTCAGTTGACTATAAATGTGAACCACAACTTCAACATACCTACACTAACGTTTGACTAAACAACTGAATACTATAGCCTACTGAAGTTAACACATGAAACTAACCATCACGTGATGCTAAAGCAGCCATAGACAGTATGTAAACAAATGGATGTGTAGATGTTACTGTGTTCCAGTAAAACTGATGTCGTTTGAATTTCGTACACTTTTCACATGTCACAAATTATAATTCTTTTATTTCTTCCTGAAACACTTCAAAATATAAAAACCACGTTTAGCTCATGGATAAGCCATACAAAACCAGATGGTGGGCCATATTTGATCCAGCGGCTATAGTTGCTGACCCCCTGCTCCAGGACTATGTGTTGCATGTGTTAGCTGTGTTAAAGATCAATATTGTAATTTTAGTTTTAATCACATTGAGCAACATTAGGAAAGGTTTCGATAACATGTCCAAACTCAGCAGTGCAATGTACAAGTTAGAGCATGGCCTTGGTGTCCAAAATAGACTATACTCTTGAACCAGGATTCGTTAGCTGAGAATTTTAAAGCAATAGTCTAACCTCTTTAAGCCTCAGTAAATGTTTTGTACATTTTCCCTATGAACTAAATGATATAAAAAAAAAAGAAAAAATTAAAACGGGGTCTATAGACAGAATTAGCACCAAGCAAATGATAGCTACTGTTATCATCACTGCTGGCATTTTTTGGCCTTATTATGGCCAAAACACTGATTATGTAATTATCGGTGTCAGCAATTTAACGACCCTGACAATGCAAGAGAAACATTACTGAGAAAGAAAAGTAGTATTTCATACAGAAGACTTAATCGAGTATGTTCTTAAATTGGCACATAATTTTGTAACTGAACAAACAATATTTTCAAAGTATAAAAGTCAAGACCTTTATTGGAAGTGTCTTCATTTTTTACATATATCCACTTGAATTCTCCAAAGTCTCTTAAAATCTAACAAAATCTTAAATACATATATATTTTTGGCCCTTCCCGACCTTTACCTGTCCTCCAGCACTTCCTTGCTTCCACAGGTTTATAATCTTTAGATAGTAATTCCCCACCTCTTGTGCTCACCCCACGCAGTGGGCCAGCTCTTTCCTTGAAAATACCTGCGAGGGGAAAAGAAACTACCTTCCACTGGCAGTTTAAAATGAAGTCCCATGTGCACGTATTCGTAATTAATGCCTTCTCACATAACTAAATTTTTCTACACACTTAAAGAATCATTTTCTTCATCCATAAATTTGACCATTTCAGCACTCACAACTTTAGGTAAATAGTGTCCTATATGATATTTGAATAAACTGTCATGGGCTTTTAACATCCATTTGTAGTCACTCTCTTATTCACTCGCATTTGTCTGTGTATGAGACAGTCGTAATTTCCACACATAACCCTCTTAACCTCCTGAGACACTGCACATTGAATTTCTCCTTCTGAAATGAATGACAGTTTGGTACTGACAGCGACACTCCATAATCTGTGTCTTCTACGATGGCCTTGCACTCCAGCAACTGCTATAGACCTCAGCACCTTCTCTGTGCCTCGTATCATCTTCCTTCCCATCACACTTGTACCTAAGATAAGATTTACCCCAGGCTTGAAAAAAGTTAACCATGATTATTAAACAAAGACCTGCTGCTACCAAACCCTGAGTCAAGCTCAACTGAGTTGCCACCTACGAGGATGAACTCAGCTGTCACTCAGCAACCACAGAGTAAAGCACGTGCACTGGTCACCTTTTACAGGGTCATATCCGAAATTACTGTTTGTCTTCTCTTTCTGGGGCATCTAATACATATGCCATGCTTCTATCAACCCACAGTCTCACGGGACTGTTACCAGCCCTTGTCTTCAAGTTCTTCCGGGGTCATTTAAAGCACATTTTATGTTACGCTACAAGCGTCAGTCCACCCCAAACAAATACTCTAAAGGTGATGGCAATCATGTCAGATTTAACTGCTCCAGGGGAGGGGGGTGAATGTTTAAGCCCTCTTTTACCTACCAGTATTATTCTATTTACTTGAGTTTGGATAATTGTCATCTCCACCTATCACCTTGCTATCTTTATATTTAAGAGATTAACCAGACTTCCCCAAAGTGCATTGCATATACGTCATATAGTCTGTACATGCCCCCCATTTGGGGCAAATATTCACACGCTGTTCTAAAATGATGGAATATTAGGAGACAGTGATTCCTTTTTTGCAGTTGACCTTGAACAAACTGGGTTTGGACTGTGCAAGTGCACTTACACGTGGATATTTTCAATAGTAAATACTAGAGTACTACATGGCTCAAAGTATACTTGGATTAACGCTCGCATTGTTCAAGGGTCAACTGCACATATAAATTATTGGGTACTGAATAAATCAAGTGTTAACTGAAGAAAAATAGTTACTTTCACTTCCATTTTTTGTTTTTATTGGCAAAATAAAATGTATTTTACTGTGGACACAAATATAATATTAGTTTTTTACTGCTTTATCATTTTTCTATATGTTCTTCTAGCAATTTCCTTAGATTCTCCCCTCAGCCACTCTTTGTTTACTCGTTATGGTCTTTTCATTTTGTCTTAATTTTAATCTGGAATTTTCCGCAGAGTTTTAAAAACTCTAAATATTTTGCTTTTCTATTTACCCTATATATTCCTTGCAACCTACAATTTCACATTGATTTAAAATCTTATAGTGTGTATACACATTACTATATATAAAATAAATAACTAATAAGGACCTACTGTGTAGTGCAGGGAACTCTACTGTATACTCTGTAATGACTTATATGGGAAAAGAATCTAAAAAAGAATGGATATATGTATATGTATAGCTGAATCACTTTGCTGTACACCTGGAATGAACACGACATTGCAAACCAACTGTATTTCAATAAAAATTTGTTAAAAAATCTTATAATAATGAAAACTGTTATAAACATTATGAAATGTGTGACACACAGAGACACATGTATTTGATTAACCAAAGAATTATTACTCTATCTAGCCTAAAAATATATTGTAACGATTCGTTTAATCTAGAAAATAAAACAAAACATTTTGGAAACAGACTTCTCCATAATACCAAAGCAAGGATTATTTTTATCAATTTATTTGGACTCATATTATTAAATCAATGCTGATTTTTCCAAAGCAGAGTTGTCAAATTACCCTGATTTAAAGTGAGAATGACACTTAAATGCAGATCTAAGTTGAGAAACTCCCATAATTTGTGTGCCACAGAGAAGCCCTCATAGTTCAGTTTGGAAATATACGGTGGTGACTGTATGAAATGAATTGTCAAAAGGCAATCCGGGATTCTGGGAAAAATCCATTTAGCTCACATAATATATGAGTTTCATTACTGCCAGGTCTCCCCACCAAGTCAGAAAGCAAAGCAAAGCAAATCCATTTGTTTGTATGTATGCTCCTTCTTAAAATACTAAATATCATAAACACTTTATAAACATTAATATTTCAATAGAATAAAAGACATTAAGTTACATAAACAATTTTCAAATGTTTTGTATTGACTTCGCATATCCCTTGATATACTAAAATGGTGATTATTAAAAGAAGAATCACTGAGAAGTTCCACCTGCCAACATTCTTAAGAGTTAAGAAATGTTATGGATGTAATTGTAGGCTTCTCATTAATTCAGAATATTACCCTCTGAATATTTTTCCTAATATCAGAATATTTTTTATACTAAACAAATTCTATTCATGGGCTTTATCTCCAATCATTCTTTAAATGTAAAATATCAAGGTGATTTATTCTTGAAGAGAGGAGACGAGCCTATTACATGTATTAGCTTACCATTTTCTTTAAAGGTAGAGGACTACCTGATTAGATACTTAAATAGTACAAAAAATTGAAAATAATCACTGAAAGGTATTGATTGAAAATTGCAAACAATTGTAGAAAACCAGTGTTTTACTTAGGTGGTTCTCCTACCCCAGGCTTTATGTTTGCAATGAATAAAAGCCCATGCAAATTAGCGTAAAAAATAAATGTAAGCAGATTTTCTGATGATGGCCATTCTGACCAGTGTGAGGTGATACCTCATTGTAGTTTTGATTTGCATTTCTCTAATGATTAGTGATGTTGAGCATCCTTTCATGTGTTTGTTGGCAGTCTGTATATCTTCTTTGGAGAAATGTCTATTGAGGTCTTCTGCCCATTTTTGGATTGGGTTGTTTGTTTTTTTTGTTATTGAGCTGCATGAGCTGCTTGTAAATCTTGGAGATTAATCATTTGTCAGCTGCTTCATTTGCAAATATTTTCTCCCATTCTGAGGGTTGTCTTTTGGTCTTGTTTATGGTTTCCTTTGCTGTGCAAAAGCTTTTAAGTTTCATTAGGTCCCATTTGTTTATTTTTGTTTTTATTTCCATTTCTCTAGGAGGTGGGTCAAAAAGGATCTTGCCAGGACATGGAAGCAACCTAAGTGTACATCATCGGATGAATGGATAAAGACGATGTGGCACATATATACAATGGAATAGTACTCAGCCATAAAAAGAAACAAAATTGAAATATTTATAATGAGGTGGATGGACCTAGAGTCTGTCATACAGAGTGAAGTAAGTCAGAAAGAGAAAAACAAATACCATACGCTAACACATATATATGGAATCTAAGAAAAAAAAAAAGTCATGAAGAACCTAGGGGTAAGACGGGAATAAAGACACAGACCTACTAGAGAATGGACTTGAGGATATGGGGAGGGGGAAGGGTAAGCTGTGACAAAGTGAGAGAGAGGCATGGACATATATATACTACCTAACATACACTACCTAACATAAAACATATAGCCAGTGGGAAGCAGCTGCATAGCACAGGGAGATCAGCTCGGTGCTTTGTGACCACCTAGAGGGGTGGGATAGGGAGGGAGGGAGGGAGGAAGATGCAAGAGGGAAGAGATATGGGAACATATGTATATGTATAACTGATTCACTTTGTTACAAAGCAGAAACTAACACACCATTGTAAAGCAGTTATACTCCAATAAAGATGTTAAAAATAAATAAATAAAAATAAATATAAGCGTGTAACACATAACAGGTGCGTGCAGTGCCCCCTCCTAGCCCCCTTGCTCCACCAGGTCTCAGCACAGCTGCCGTGAGCTGTTCCAGGAACGCTGCCAGCCTCCCAGCTCTGTGTCACAAAGTGTCTACTCCCCACAGTGAAGGCAAGCCACCCAGCCTACACAGCAGAACCCAGAGTGCAGGCGATAGGTGCCCCCAGGACAAAGCCCACCGAGGGACACAGGACTTGCTGGGTCATTGCCTTATCTTCCTGTTCTTTGGTGAAAAGCTCTGAAGTATGTATGAGCTCCTCAGAAGGCCCCTGAAGGAAGTAAATGCCATTTGCCACAGTGAGATCCAGCTTACAATCCTCCCTTAACAGCTTTTCCCTTCTTTGTCTCATTCTCCCCTTTAATTCTACTTCCTGGAATCACTCCCCAAATAAGCTACCTGTGTTGAAGGCCATGTTTCAGGCTTTGCTTTCAGTGAAATCTGAGGATTCAGGACGCAGAACTCACTCCCAAATTTCAGCAGGTTCTCATGGGGTTTGAATGGGCACCAAGAATGTAGTAATCTCTCAAAAGGGTTCTCTCTTATATCCACTGGGGAAAAAAAGCACAAGTTAAAAGTTGAGAATTATGTTTTATTCAGCAGACACGCTGAGGATTCAAGCCCACGACACATCCTCTTAGATGCTCTGAGGGATGGCTCGGAAGAGGTCGGAGCAGCCAGGATATGTAGGGGTTTTTGCAACAAAAACCAGGTGGCGGGAACATCAAAAGCTTACAGTTAATTAAAGAAAACCAGACGTCCCAAGTTAATGTGTTTAGCTCTTTTCTATATATGGGAAGATGCAAGAGTCTGGGCTCACTGAAATCACTCCTTTGAGATGCACCTCAGCTCTCTGGGGCCCGTATCCTGTGCTTTCCCACCCTGAGTCCCCTCAAGGGGCACTGTTGGGGGCAGCTGAGTGGTTGATGGCTTGATGGCCCAGCATCCTCTGTTTACTGATATGGCAGGAAACATTCTTAGTCTACACTTACACCTCCTCTTCTTGAGGGTCTCTCTCTCTCTTCTCTGTCTTTCTTTTTTTCTCTCATTTGTTCCAAAGCTTAGCAGTTTAATTCTCTTTTTGGTTTATCGTCTGTAAATCCATACAATCAAGGTTTCTTCGTCTAGCCCAAGCAGCTTATAAACATGTTGTTTATAAACATGTTGTCATAAACAAAGACAATTTTGTCCATGAGAAGAATTTTGGTTAACTTTTAATTTTTTTAATATGTTCATAAATAAGTAGAATTCTTAGGGTAGAAATTGTTTATATTTTTCAGACATGTCTTTATTCCCTTCCTATTCTTATGATAATTCCAGGAAATAAATGTCATATTTTTAAAATTATTTACGTGTGGTTTGATTGTAAGTTCAGTGTTAAGAGCTATTATTTATCATGTATTAAAGAAAAGGAATGTTAAGGATTAAGGATTAATATTACTCAGCCATAAAAGAGAATGAAATAATGCCATTTGCAGCAACATGGATGGACCTAGAGATTGTCATAGTGAGTGCAGTAAGTCAGAGAAAGACAAATACCGTATAATATCTTATACGTGGAATCTAAAAAAATGATACAAATGAACTTATGTACAAAACAGAAACAGACTCACAGACGTAGAAAACAAACTTACGGTTACCAAAGGGAAAGGGGGAAGGGATAAATTAGGAGTTTGGGATTAAGACACACACACTACTATATATGAAATAGATAAACAACAAGGACCTACTGTACAGCACAGGGAACTATACTCAATATCTTGTAATAACTTATAACGAAAAAGAATCTGAAAAAGAATATAAATATAGCCGAATAATTTGGTGTACACTTGAAATAACACAACACTGTAAATTAACTTCAATAAAGAAGTTTCAACTTCAGAAACACTTTTCAAATAATAGGAGATATATTTAGTTGATATATATATATATATATATATATATATATATATATATATATATATACGAATGTTTGTCATGCTGGAGCACAGTAAGCTGATTTATTTTTCCCTATGGCATTAAATAAAATTTATTTTCCTATTTTGTACTCTAGAAAAATAGCACCAACAGTTCTTCATTTTTCTTCCCCTAAATACTGCATATCATTTTTGACAGCATTCTTTCTGTACAAGTCAGTAAGGTGTTAACAAATTTTTACCTTGGACATTTTTATATACTTAGACTTTTGAATTTTTAACTAGGGGCCATCAATTTTAAGGAAAGATTATTTTAAATTGTTTATTAACTATCAATCATAGCCCCATCCTCCAAAGATCCAATATGGAAAGCCCTCCAGGCATTTAAGAGCCAACAGCCCTGATATGGGGTTTAATTCAGCTGCCAACCATAGGCCACACCAACAGAATGATCCAGTGTGGCATCTTCTATCTGACTACTGGCCCCGGGACCCAGAGTCTAACGTTTACTATCACCACCCGTTCAATGAGTCCTCATACTCTTCGTTTAGTACACAAAACTCCCTGATTGTCAGGGCTTTGATGCCTTCCACGCCATGCTTAGAGACCTAGACTTTGGCCAAATCACTCTCCCTGCTAAGAGGCTTCAACGAGCTCTCTAATTCCAGCTCACTGCTGCCACCTTCTGGTCTTGAATATTAATTTTGACTTCCCCCAACCCACCAATCCCATCTGGGCTTTAGCCCTTAAAATTAGTTTTGTAAAACTCAGATTGAGGGCTTCCCTGGTGGCGCAGTGGTTAAGAATCCGCCTGACAATGCAGGGGACACGAATTCGAGCTCTGGTTCAGGAAGATCCCACATGTCGCAGAGCAACTAAGCCTGTGCGCCACAACTACTGAGCCTGTGCTCTACAGCCCACGAGCCACAACTGCTGAACCCCGTAAACAAGAGTTGACCTGCTCACCGCAACTAGAGAAAGCCTGCACGCAGCAAGAAAGACCCAACGCGGCCAAAAATAAATAAAAATTAAATTAAGTAAATTATACTGACCTTAAAAAGAAAAATCGGCTCTGTGCTTTGTGACCACCTGGAGGGGTGGGATAGGGAGCGTGGGAGGGAGGGAGACGCAAGAGGGAAGAGATATGGGAACATATGTATATGTATAACTGATTCCCTTTGTTATAAAGCAGAAACTAACACACCATTGTAAAGCAATTATACCCTAATAAAGATGTTAAAAAAAAGAAGAGATTTATTTGATTTTACATTTAAAGCTTGAATCTGTAACAGGGCCACATGCCCCTGATTATCTTGCCAGGTTATATCTAAGGATTATTTTAAGCTTCACTAACTGGCACAAGGTAGTCATAACAACACAGCTTTCTTCTTTGTCTCATCTTGATAGGCAACTATTCTGAAGTAAATATTGCTGACTTCATTTCTAGATTACTGTACCTACTGTTCCAGTTAAATTTACATTCTGTACCAAAAACTCAAAATTGGCTGAGTAGTGATGACATGCAGTAGGACGTTAGAACAATGCAGTTTGATGTGGACAAGCATTTCCTGAACCAAGGGCACCAGCATGGATCTAATGTTCCTTGAATGGCTCACAGGCTCAGAGCCAAGGACAGATGTGATGGGGGTGGAAGGCTAGTGAAGGAGCCTAGGCTCAGTCCCCAGCATCCCACTCACTGTGAAAGCAGCAGAGTGTTACTGATAGAACCGTGGTTGTTATTACATCAAGTGTGGAAAAACATGGAAGGATAAGACCAAAAAGCGTCAATAATGTCAGAAGGATTCTTAAGATTTTCATTCAAGAGTCAAACAGTGAATCTGAGTTAGGGAGAATATTTTCTTCTTTGTGACACAAGTACTGATCCCTTGCAAAATGAGGAAAATCCAAGAATGCTGTCATATGAACCTTAGGTTCTCTGACAGAACTGTGGGCCCAGTTGTGCCCTCTCTATACCAAAAGCAGAGCCTCGGGTCCATCACCAAGGGTGGAAGCCAGGAAGGGACTCATTTCCTTCTCCAGTGAGAGGTCAAGGCTTGGCCCAATCCCAGCTACAAAGATCAGGATGTAGGACCAGCGACTACTTTTCAAGGTCAAAGCAAATTGGTTAAAGCAGGGCTTGTAAACTTCAGTGCCTGGAGGGACTAGGCTGGTAAGCTAATCAAGGAAGCCATTTATACTACGAAATTGAGCTGAAAAATGGTAGCAAAAATGGTAAATGACCTCCATGTTGAAGGAACAATATAGAGTGATGGTCAGTAACTGTCACAAGTGAAAGAAATCATTACCTGAGTGAGCAACCCCAAATCTTGCCATCAAAAAATGTGGGCCTGGTATACTAAAAGTTTTTTTTTTTTTTTTCAATAAAAGTCATAAATTTGACTCTTTAGGTGAATTCTCCTGGACTTAAATAAGGCAATTTTATAAACCAGTGTGAGAATCCCGAAGAGCTGTCTGACAACTGGTAACTCTTGGAATAGAGGTTGCTGTGTACATACATCATCACCTTCCTAGGGTTGTGTTCATTTAGTGTTTGTTCTGTGGTTCCACTTGGATTCTTTTAACTTTTGAGCTCTTCTCTCTGAAGGTCTGATGCAACTTGGTTTAATTCCAGTTTAGAATGGATCACCAGCCTCAGGAAACCTGGGCAGGTGTAAAGGAAGCACTACCTGAAACCAACACAGCTCTTCAGAAAACTGGACCGGGATTTGGGCCAAAGCCTTACAGACCCCATAATTTTCCCCCAAATGCCTCCTTAACTGAGGCAAAAGTAGTCAGCTGGTAATAAGCCAATGATACCTTCCCGTCAGTCTTTTTTAGTCTTTTTTTCATTTTGCATCTGCAAAATATAATATCTAAATCCTTTAAGACCAACAGAAAATTATTATAGACAATTGTTTTCCATACCCTGTGTTGATAGTAATATCTACATATGCCAGATTTATGACATAGATTGTGATTATGACACACTCATCTCAAAACACCATGTACTGCTGGTCTCACACATCTGTGCTTCACCACGGACCATGTTAACTGTCTGTTGGGACACGTTTCTCCACGGACTTCTTGTGTTTCCACATGGCTTGTTAGTGAGGCATTGACTGTCCTTTTTTGTGGATAAACCGTCATGGATAACTGTATAGTGAACAGCCTTGGAAGACAGAGACTGTATCTCCCTCTGGAACAAAGGCTGAGCATACTTCTGCCCATTGTAAGAAATGGGTGTTCCCAAGTTCAACACACTGCAGTGTTGAGCTGACACCCACTGGGCCCATTCACATCACCTCCGTGAGTCCGGAGGCCAAAGAAAACTGACCCAAATATGTTGATATTGATGCTGCTGGCTGTGTCCTGATGATAGAGTTCCCTGTGCCTGACCTGAAGTCTTGTGTCTGCTGTCAGCATCCATGATAATGTTGCTGTCCACCTTCACAGCTTCCAAGGAAGGAAGAATCTCAGACACCTCCCAGCGCTGGGCAGCGCCATGCCTGTAGCAGAATGCTGGTTTGTTACATGCAGCCGGCCCTTTCCACTTGTCTGACGTGGGATCCTGTTATTGTTCTGCAAGCTAGACATTAGTGTCTTCTGCCCATCTACCATACTAGGGGACTTTACTTAATGTCATTCTCTATTTTTGTTAACTCTTCATGGCAGTGGCAGATGGCAGGTACTGTGGGTCACTACAGAGGCTGAAACAGCACATACTTTTTCATTCTTCAGCAAAACTATAGAATAATTTAGTACCCCCAAATACATACTTAATGATAGCTCTCATTTGTTTATAATCCGGATAGCAACTATGTTCTCCTTGCTACTAATGACCAAGATGAGGTTAGCCCAACAAACTTGCCTTTCACTGTTTGCAGAAAATCCAAACAATGTTCTTCCAAATTTTTCTCTGAATCTTCAAGTATCTTGTGTCCTTCTCTGACTCTGCTGTCTTATTTTCTCTTCTAAGTCTTGCAGTTGTTTATCACTTTCCTTGCATTAACTCAAATATGACACTGAGCCCCTTATCTTGGTTTTCACAGAGGGTAAAATATACCATATGAGATCAATGTCCATGTATAAGATTTATTAAAGATTTGAAGAAAGTTTATGCCACATCAAAGACATAGGGTTTAGGAGATTTTCTTGCCCTTCCTGTTATGGAGTGAACATGTAATACCCACTCCCTAGTCCAGTGAGCGTGGTGCCTATTCTCAATCTGTGTCACCCTTAAGTTCGCACTCTGCTTCTCTCTGGTGTGTTCTGAGCCCCAGGACCCCGAGAGCTGCCGCACTAAGGTTCACGTGTCCAGTAGGAGGCAAAGCCAGGGGTCACAGCTTAGTAGAGAGAGGGAAGATTCTCTCTCTCTCACTCGCTCTCTACCTCACCATCGTCTGGCTGAAGCCACATTCCTCTACCAAGGACCACAGTTCCTGTCCAGCCCTTGTAGGCAGAGGGTGCCAATGGCTTAGTGCCACTGCCCCACCACCTCTGTTGATTCCCTGCCCAAAGTTCTGAAAATAGTCCCTTCACTAAGCCACCAGTAGTTAAATTTTTGAGTGTATCATCTCTTTCCTTCCAGTAACACACCTGATACATCCAAGCACTGAAAACACATTACTTCTAATCCCAGTTTTCCAGGGAAGAAGCTAAAGCTCGAGGGGATTAGTGAATAGCCCAAGCTCACTCAACCCCCAAGGGGAAGATCCAGGATATAATTATGAATGGGTTGTTTCCAAATCCTGCCCTGTTTTTACCATGTCAGGCTCCCTCTCCAACGGTGCTCTATAATTCAGCTGATTGGTTTCACTCATAGATATGCTGTAATAGCACGCATGCTCTAAAATACTTTTCTAAACATGATTCTACTGCTTCTGCAAACTTCTTGATGTTTACAAGTTGAATAACAATGAAAGCTCCATATGAAGTGTCTGAAGTCTTGAAGGATATACATGGTTTATACTGAATAAATAAATAAAGGAACAAATAAGTCAATAAGCTTTTTAAAAAATATAGTCTAGATGCCATTCAATGATTGCTTCCCCATAGAGGATTTATTTCTCAGCCTGAGTGAAGCAGAATCTAAAGGCAGGATTCTACAAAGCTTTCTCAGTTACTAACCAGAATTTAGATCAAAAACCCTTTATTCATAATTATCTCTGTCCATCACTTTACTAAGAAAAAAAATGGAGAGACAAGTGTAAGATTTAAAGTAAGAAAAACAAGTACTCGAGTGTCAATACAAGATACTCTTGAGGATTATTTTAGGTTTGCTTTTATTAGAACCTGCCAAGGAAGTCTTGGACAATCCAGAGAAAGACTATCAAGGTCGGTTTCGGGAGGATGGAATCAAGTTTGGTTTCATTAGTTGTTGAGGAACACAGACTAGGTCACTGTTTTCTGCATAACTAGTGAACAAATGGATGTCTTTGCTGGCAGGCTGACAGATACCACAGACGTCTTATTTAAATTTAAATAAATTTAAAGCCAGTTCCTTCTGATCTTCTCAATCATATTCAGTCTATCCCTCCGTGTATTAATGTCTGTGCTTTTCTCTAACTCCTAAGCCTAATTTTACTTAAAATAATTTTCTTTTAGAAATTCAGTTGATAACTCGGCCATTTTATAAGACACTTTATTATGTCCCTTTTTGTCCTTTGCACATATAGCATGAAAATATTGTTTCCTAACATATTTGGAGGATAAAGCGACTCCCTCTCTTTTGGTGGCAGTGCCAGTTAGATATATGTATATACATTCCAATAGATACAAACACCTGTGAAAATTCACCTGGCTAGAATGATTCAAATAGCATCCCCGGGTTATATATTCAGTTCGCTAGAGATAAGAGTGACTTTTAGATATTTGTTTTCAATAAATATATTTTTTCAGACATTTTGAGAAAAATAGAATTTTATGGCTAAATAACTGGGTTTTGTTGAATTTTCTGCCACATCTGACAAGAAGTCTGTAAACCAAAATGCTCAACAATAACAATAATGAAAGCATGTTCAATAATAAATGGTCAAAAGACATGGTATATACGGCGAGCATAAAAAGGTTACTTCAAGTACCATTAAAGAACCATAAAGTATCTGTGCCAAGAGCAACAGGACCAAAAACAAAGAAATTACTGGACTTTTTAAGCACAATCTCAGGAACTCGAGTGAGTGATACCCGGGTCCATCTTGAAGCCCATCTTGCCCTGCCCAGCATATGTTATTCTGACTTCAAGCAGCTAAGCCTCACAGTGGGGCTCAACAAGGTGGAGATGCATCAGGTCAATGTGACAGGAAGGAAAAGCATTCCTTTTAGAGGAGGACAACCTCTCTTTTCCAGGTTAGATGCTCCTAACAGGACTAAAGGTTTCACTGTTCCTTCCAAACAAGTACCCACAGACTGTTCTTAATCACTTCTCTGAGCTTCAGTCATCATCGCTGCTTTCTTGTTAGAGAACAAAATGATCCTTCCCTTTTCCTTCATCCTGTGAGTGGACAGCTATCTGTGTGCCTTTGTACAGAAGGTGAACAACAGTGCCTACCGATGTGCATGTGTGTAGAGATATATTTTTGTGCCAGATAGATACATAGATGATGGATAGATGGATAGATAGGGAGATAGAGAGATAGATGATAAGATAGATATGCCCTTCAAAAAATTGAAAATATGAATAGATTTCAATATATTTTCAGAAGCTCTAGTTTATACACAAGTTTTTTCCCCCCAAATTAATATGTATAAGCCGTACCAAAAAGTCCTTCATTTTTATTTTTTTGTTAGGGTCAAATTCATTTTCTACTTCTCAGCTCTCACTTCATTTCTTCCTAGTTATAAGATACATCCTGCAGTTCTTTATTTTTCTCAGGAAATTAAGAACTTTCATATATTTCAAAGTATAAATTTAATCACTGCTATAAAACTGGGAAATCAAGTAAGAGAACAAAACACAGAACATAGCTTTCCTTCAAAAAGTGACATTATGGAATAAACTGTGAAGTATAATTTGTTAAATTATTTCTTTAGATCCCACTGTCACTATAAAAAGAGGTTTACTTCATTTTTTACTAGAGCAAACTGTCAGACTATGGTTACCAGTGGGGAAAGATGGGTGGAGGGATATTTAGGGAGTTTGGGATTGACATGTACACGCTGCTACATTTAAAATGAATAACCAAAAAGGACCTACTGTATAGCACAGGGAACTGTGCTCAATATTATGTAACAACTTAAATGGGAAAATAATTTGGAAAAGAATAGACACATGTGTACGTATAACTGATTCACTTTGCTGTACACCTGAAACTAACACAACATTGTTAATCAACTATACTCCAATATAAAATAAAAAGTAAAAATTAAACAAAAAAAATCAGATTAGGAGATAAAAAATAAAATGAAAGACATTAGGCAAATGAGTGCTAAAAAATAAAAATGTTGGATCAAAAAAAAACAAACAGAACAAAACACTGCCAGAATATTTCTCAGGATTCCAAAACAATGTTTAAGAAAAGTCTATGGGGTACTTTACATAGACTTGGTATTCAAAAATTGCTTGTTGCTTTTTATTACAAGAATGGAAGAAATAATAAACACAAATACACATGTGATTCAAGTTATGGCTTTTCATATAGAAAATGAAAGCCCACACAGACATTTTAAGCTAACTTAATTATTTGAATTCCATCTTGAACAAGAGTAATATCCTTTGGGATTCAGTATCACTTCAAAAGTTGGAAAGGTTTCTTAGAATTTTAGAAAGGGACCCTTGAGATCAGCTAGTCTATTGCTTCCTTAGCTACTAAAATTTTGGCTCAGTTGAAATCTTACCCAGAGCCATAAACAAATAAAAATATATCTGACCTATTTGAAGTGGGTTCTGGGGACCTGTAATACTGTCAAATGTAGTCTTCATCACCCTTTCCACAAAACCACCAATAGGGAAGTCTCTCAGAAGTTTCAAAAAATAAAACAAAGATGAGCAAAACCCTCCAAATTTAAAAGCTCTGTTTGAAACCCACTGATCTAGACCAGTTTCCTCATATCATGATCTCAGAGAAGAAGATATTCACTTGGCAGAATATAAGTCTTAAAACCTTAGCTAATTAATATCGAGGTCAGGGCTTCAGGCTCATTTGTTCAGTCCTTTTTATTTTTATTTAACTAACTTTACTTTCATATTTAAATGCCAATTCTCACTTAATACTCATTTTATGGATTCTCATTTGTTTAAAATATATAGTTAGCAATATTGTCCACTGAGAATAAGCATATTTTCTTAATTTTGTTATACTATAATAAGAGCTGACTTTACATAGTAGGAAAGTTCATTAAGGAGTTAAAAGATAAAGTCAGTAGCAAAATTAATCACAATCTGGGTACCTGTCTTTCATCTTTATCCTGTCCCCTCTCTGACCCTTGATAATAATCTCTCTAGAATAGCTCTCAACCCCTGGACAGCTCCACAATTTCTAAAGAAGACAGTTATCAGGTTGGCAATTTATTTGGAAGTGAGAACAGCCAAGAAAATGTTTTATTCAGATTTCAGTTGTATTATGGAAGGCATGGAGAGAGGAGTGTTGAAGACTAGGGGATGCCAATCCTTAGTGATTCCACTTTCTAATCCTCTGACCTCCTTTCATTATACAATTTCCATCATTACTCTTCATAGCAGTTCTTGTGGTTCTATCTTAGTACTTTTTCCTCCCTTGCCTTGTGGTCACATAGAGTAAGGAGCCCTTTGATGTTTTCTTCCTCCAATGTCTTATTCAGATTTTTTATTTTCTTTTTGTGGAAGACTTGTCTGAATGCCTTAGTCAACTATTTCCCAAGAAGAGCAAACCAACATTTATCTCTCAATTACTACTCCTTGATGACTGCTCATCAAGGATATCTGCTCCACACACTTATATTCTGTCAAAATTTTTAGTTAGGGTCTTCATGGATGGGTGGAGTCATCTATAATTCTAGGAAGAATAGAAAATACTGACATTTTCTGTAAAGAATTTAATATTGATTGAGTGAAAAGATTGCTGGGATGTGTGAAAAAAAATAATGAGTAAGACATTTCAGTTTGTTTTGGAACAAACAGAAAGGCTTTCCTGCAGCAATGTTGGCAACTCAGAAATGGAGGCATGAGATTCAAAGGCATATTTTACCCAGGGCAGATGACTGACAAACAAAGGATTCAGAAGTGAGAATACCCTTAATGTACAGGTCTACAGTAGTAAGGCAGGAAGGCGGAATTAAAAAGAAAGTGACAGGCTATGAATAGGAGGAACTCGAAAGCCAAATATCAAAGAGAAAATTTAATAGTGACAAGTGTATGAGAAATACTGAAGGAAGGAGGAGATTTTTCAAGTCCATAACCCTATAGACAATGCAGAGAGAGCCATTTTTAACAAGACACAACAGGAGAGCTGTTCCTGGTGTGACTGAATAGAAAAGATCACTGGAGCAGGAAGTCTGAGGCTCTGTGAAGAAATTTTGATCTTTTTTTTAATGCTAACATTTTTTTCTTAAAAAATCATAATCAGAATTAATATTTTGATAAAATTTCAGACCTCTTCTGGTGATGGTTAAATGTATAGGCCAACTTGACTAGCCACAGTGTCCCAAGGTTAAATATTATTTCTGGGTATCTAGGATGGTGCTTCAGTGGACTCGGTAAAATAAGTTGCCCTTCCCAATAGAAGGGAGTATTAGCCAATCCACTGAGGGCCTGCATAGAACAAAAAGCAGAAGAAAAAGGATTTTGCTTTGTTTTTTTCCTGCCTCATTAATTTAGCTGGAATACCTCATCTAGCATCTCCAGCCATCAGACTGGGATTTACACCATCAGGTGTCCAGGTCCTGAAGCCTTCAGATTTGGAGTGACTGAATTACACCACCAGCTCTCCTGGGTTCTAGTTTGCAGATGGTAGATTGTGGAACTTCTCAGCCTTCATAATTGTGTGAGCCAATTCCTCATACTCAACTCAATCAATCAGTCAGTCATCTCCTACCAGTTCTGTTTCTCCTAGAGCACTTGACTAATATACTGCTTAGATATTCATGCTTTTAACTAGAAATACCAAGTCTATTTAAATAAAAATATTAAATAAACAATATTACAGTTCAAATACAGTTAAACAAAAATCACAAAAGCAGTAAATGACTGAGTTAAGTTTGGAATAGTGAATTACATACTATTGACTCCTAAAAAGTCATTTTTGCTCTGACCTAGATCTGGCCCAAAATTAAAGTCTTTCTTTAATATATGGAGGAAAAAATGTATTTAGTTCCTCAAGAAAAATACATGCCCAGTGTAGATTATGTGGACTATATTATAAAGAAGATGGTTTAGTATATGAATTTTAACCAACTACCCTTGTGATTCTTCTCTTGTATCTAAAGTTGAAAAATCTCTCTCTCTCTCTCTCTCTCACACACACACACACACACACACACACACACAAAACAGAAATAGAAGTTTAAAAGCTTCCATGGCAAGAAGAGTAGAAAACTACATCTGGGAGCTGTTATATGTATATAATGCTCTTGTCAAGTAATATGTCCAATTTTGAGTAAGGACCAAAGTTAAAAGACAAAATAAATGATCTTACCTCATTTTTAATTCCTCGGGGCAGAAGAAAGAATCTTTCTATTTAACTACATATTACCATACATTTTAGGATAGTGCTTTATCCTTTTCAAACCACTTTATCATATATTATTTCAGAGAAGAGAGTATAGTGGAAGGATAATGAACTTAGACTTTGAAGCAAGATAGCAACATACTTGGTAAAAATTTGTGAACTGAAATTGTTTAGCCTGTTTCCCCATTAGCTCCAAACCAGAGCTAAGAGTAATAACTCCTTATGAATGTTATTGAGAGATTTAAACATAACATATAAAGTGTCACATGCGTTTTGTTGATTATTCATATATTCATTTGTCCCTTCACTGCTTCATTCAATAAATGCTTATTCAGCACATGCAGTGATTGGTCTTTGGGAATATGTCAGTGAACGATACAGAAAGAAACAATTATTGCCTTTTCGAAGACTGAATTCTAGTGTGGGGAGAGAGAAAATTAAATATCAATAGATTATCATATTGAAGGATAAAAGGTGATAAGTGTTATGGAGACGAGGGGATGGGGAGTGTGAGGGGCACTCGGTCACACTGGTTAATGAGGGAAGGAAACAACCAACAAAACAAAAAGACAACCCACAGAATGGGAGAAAATATTTGCAAATGATGAGACCGATGAGGGATTCATTGACAAAATATACAAACAGCTCATACAGGTCGATATCAAAAACAAACAAGCAAACAAACAACCCAATCAAAAAACGGGCAGAAGACCTAGATAGACGTTTCTCCAAAGACATACTGATGACCAACAGGCACATGAAAAGATGCTCAACGTCACTAATTATTAGAGAAATGCAAAGCAAAACTATAATGTGGTATCACCTCACACCAGTCAGAAATGCAATCATCAAAAAGTCTACAAGCAATAAATGCTGGAGAGTGTGTGGAGAACAGGGAACCGTCCTATACTGCTGGTGGGAATGTAAAGTGGTACAGCCACTATAAAGAACAGTATGGAGGTTCCTTAAAAACCTAAAAAGAGAGTCACTATACGATCCAGTGATTCCACTCCTGGGCATATATCCAGAGAAAACTATAATTCAAAAAGAAACATGCACCCCTATGTTCATAGCAGAACTAGTTACAGTAGCCAAGATGTGGAAGCAACCTAAGTGTCCATCAACAGGTGAATGGATAAAGAAGATGTGGCATATATACACAATGGAATACTACTCAGCCATAAAAAAGAATGAAATAATGCCATTTGCAGCAACATGGATTATCATACTAAGTGGAGTAAGTCAGACAGAGAAAGGCAAATATATGATATCACTTATATGTGGAATCTAAAAAAAAAAGTGAGACAAATAAACTTATTTACAAAACAGGAATAGTCTCACAGACATAGAAAACAAACTTATGGTTACCAAAGGGGGAAGGAGGAGAGGAATAAATTAGGAGTTTGGGATTAGAATATACTCATTACTATACATAAAATAGATAAACAACAAGGACCTACTGTGTAGCACAGGGAACTATACTCAGTATCTTATAATAACCTCTAATGGAGAAGAATCTAGAAAAGAATATACACATATATATGAATGAAACTGAATCACTTTGCTATACACCTGAAACTAACACAACATTGTAAATCAACTATATTTCAATAAAAATTAAAAAAGAAATGGCTTCACCAAGAACATGAGAGTTGAGCAGAAATATCAAAAAGGTGAGAGTAAGCCACGTGGGTTCCATAAGGAGAGTATCTCAGGCAGTGGAAGCACAAGAGCGAAGACCCAAGGGTGAAGGACACCTGGTCTACCTGCACGCGATGTGAGAGAGATTTGCAGGGCGGAGCAGGGATCCACGGAGAGCCAGCATGAAGAGTCCTACCGAAAGGCCATTGTAAGGACCATGGCTTTTACTTTGAATAAGGTGGGAAACTATTGAACAGTCGTGAGCACAAAAGTGATGGGACCTGATTCATATTTTTAAAGGTGGGACGTAGGTAAGGGTGCAAGAAGTGAGACCAATGCAATAACTCAGGTATGAGATGAGGGTGCTTGTACCAGAATGACAACAGGAAAGGTGGCTCACAAAAAAAGATGAAAATCTGAAAATATTTTAGGAATAGGGCAACATAATTTGCTGACAGATTTTATGTGAAGTATGATAGAAAGCAAGAAAAAAAGGAATGAAGAATTCTTCTGTATTTGCAAAGAGACTAGCTAAAATTATTATCAGCTTACAATCCCCACTTAAAAGTGAAGGAAACTGAAATCTAAGTAGATTATATACCTACATTGCATCTCAGTGCAATGTTTATGCCATTTAACCTTAAATCATGAGCACTTGCCCAATCCAAGCATATGAAATCAGAATTTCTGGAAGACAGCTGAGTAACAGCTACCTTCTGCAGTTTACTGTTTTTGCGTGAGATAGTATAAGATTATCAAAGGGTTCGCAGATCCGATAGGAAGCAATTTCACAACGTATAATGAATTTGCTCAATTGCTGAGGCTGAGGAATGACTGTTATGATAAACTGTGAATGAACTAATCCTTTCTGGAATGAAAAGAACAATTCTGGGTGAAAATGCTTTCATTTTTCTCCTCACTTCTTATAAGCTCCTTGGCCACGGGAAGCAAATGAAAAATGCTGTGGAAAAGCTGAGACAACTCTTTTAATTCAGGTGTGTGAATTTTTGTCCAAATAGCTCCCTACCCAGCTCCTTCTCCTTGAGAGGATAAAACTTCTCATCTTATACCAGAAATCAATTTGTCCTAAGAGTCCTTGAATTAAACCTTCACAATAAAAGGAAGTTCAGACATTATTTCATGAGTTTTAGAAGCAATGCAAGCCACACTCTCAGGTCTATGTCAATTGATGTGGCAATAAATTCCCAAGAGCTCTTTCCCATGGTGACCTCTGATTGCAGGCAGCATTCAGAGCTGAAGGATGATGACACACCAGAGTTATAAGCATCCCAGAAGCATATGGGGGTAAGCTGTTGGCAGCAAACTTTGCCCACCTGGCTCAGTTCATGATGAATTGGCTGAACCCACTTCAGGCTTTCTATACTTGAGTTTAGCAGGAAAAGTGATACATTGAAGTGAGTTCCAGGCAAACAGCCAGGTCCAAAATTAAAGCAATCCTTTGGACTTATGTTTTGTAAGTTAACCATTAGTGTTTTCCTAACCTGGATTTTTCATATACAACCCTTAGACCATAAGGTCTAAATATACCTATAAGAAAACCCTATACAGCCTCTATAAACACTTATATAACCAAGGAACACATACCAAGAAGAAGGAATAATTTTTTTGTGGTGAGAATGAGACAGTGGTAGAAAAGTAATGATTGGTTTTTATATGGCATTTATGAAGATCTAGCACATCAACTTATGGCTATGTCTTGCACACATCTGTTTTGTAGACAATCTAGATGGCTGAAAAGTGAACTAGGATTTCCAAGAATAGAAAAAATGAATATAAAACTTAAAGCTGTTTCTAAAACACTACTGAGGATACTCAGATTGCCAGATAAACTACAGGATGCTCAGTTCAACTTGAATTTCAGACAGACAATAGATAATTTTTAGTATAAATATGTTGTAAGTATTGCAGTTTTTTGTTAAATATTGTATACTTTAGTGTTTAGTATTACATAGCATGTAGTATTACTTATTGCATATTTTAGTATTTAAGTCTGTCTTAAATATTGCATGAAGCATAGTTAAATGAAAAAATTGTTGATATCTATATGAAATTCAAATTTAACTAAACACACTGTGTTTTTGCCTGCTAAATCTGGCAAACCTAGATGGAAAGAAGGCATTCTGGATAAACCAGCAAGGTTTTTGGGAGAATACATTTTCCAAGAATTTGGGAAATTGAGTCTCTAAGCATCTGTGTGACCTTGAGCTTGTATGAATCTCAGTTTTCAGCTGTCAGTTAAATCATTTAAACTATTACTGGTTTCAATTTCATGATATATTCAAAGCTAAAACGCCCTGTTATATGAAAACGGTCACTCTGAATTATCAAGCTAAATACCACGAGTGACCACTACTTGAGACTTTATCAGGAACCAGGCAAAGCACTATATTTATAGGGTGTTAACCACTTGACCCCTATATAATCTAATAACACAATAACATCGGTGGAATTATGCCCCACTTGACCCCTATATACTCTAATAACACAATAACATCGGTGGAATTATGCCCCATTTTACAGGTGAGAAAAATCTGTTTCAAAGTCTAAACAGCTTGCTTTGAGAACACAAAGCTACTAAGTGGCAGATCCAGGATTTAAACAGAGATCTCGACCACAGGAATGCTCACACTCGGGAAACACTGTACTGTCTTCTTTTCAGTGATGCTGAAATCGGATCGGATAACGATTCAGCCTTTTTCATGGCCTTAAACTTATTTTATAGATAGCCAACTTTGGATGTATTTATTTGCATGACAAACAAAGTTAAAGCAATCATTTTTACCACGTGTATACACAGAAAATGTAGATCAACTGCCATTTTGACAACTTGCCCTGAACTCCCGCAGCCTTTTTTCCCTTGGTAGTTTCATTTCCTCAGAGCCCTCACTTCCAAAGAAAATTACCAGCCACTTTGCAGAGCCTAAACTAGCTTCAGTTGACTGGCAAAGCATCTGCTGAAAGACCACAGACTCACATTCTGAGTCAATAAAAATACAGCACATGCTGTGGTGCCCAACTATTTGCAATGTGGCTGGAGAATGGGAAAGGTCAAGTGTGTATTAGGAAATGCAATCAAATTAGTCCAGTGATAAAACCATTAATGGTAAAATAAGTGATATGATGCCAAGTCATTGAAGATTGAAAGCAATTTTTATTCAGTCTTCTAAGCATCACACACAAGTGTTGTTTGATGAATTGCCTTGTCTATAAGATGACAGGCAAAATAAGAAACTCTTCCAAAAGTAGCATGCTATCCAAATATAACATAAATTACTTTATAAAGTCATTAAAATGTCAGCACAACTTTATTAAAATATAATGTTATTTTTAACGTTATGGCCCTTCCTGGAATGAGAAGAATATTCACTGCTGCGTAGCAAATGTAATAAGAAAGAAAATCACATTTGAGGTGAATCTGATCCAATTCTGCTGTAAGTAAAATGGAAATGCAGGGAATGAGGCCATGGGTTTCCAGCAGGAGGAAGATGGACGAGAACGATGCTGCTGCTTGTTGAGAGAGGAAAAGAGAGCTTTTAATTCATTCCCTACCACCACATGGTGCTAGTAACCAAGAACAGAATGGACAAAATGGCCATGCCATCCACCTTGGCCCCTGATTAAGGAAGTCTGACTCCCTTAAAAGAATTTCTAATGTGTCAGGAGTATATGGAAACAATGAGGGGGTGTAAATAACCATGACTGGCTTCTCAGGAATGTGGCTGCTCTGCAGGAAACAGTATGAAGAGTCAACAATAGTAAAACTGCAGCTCTGGCAGCACCAGGGACTTGGACACCAGCCTCATCGGGATGGACGAGAACCATCTCATCTTCATGGGAAACGAGAGAACAAGTAGAACAGGAAGAACAGCAGCAGGGTGTGAGTGGGCTTCCCTGGGAGTCTGCCCCCTAACTGGACCCCCAGTCCCACAATGAATGGAACTAGAGCAATGGCAAATCGGTCCTTTGGAGCCGGGCTATAAAAGACTAGGTCTCATCTCAGCCCTAACGCTTTCAGCTGCTGAGGTCTCGACAAGAACTGACTAATGGGCACCCCTGAATGGAGCATTTCAGTCAACAGAAGAAACCCACGTAGGAATCAATGGTATGTGTTATTTGCCTTAAGGTCTAGAGACCTAAAGTCATAATGCATTTTGATGGGGAAATAACATTCCACAGGCTAAGCCAGCTATTGAACCTGTGCTGTCTGACCTAGCAGTGGACAAAATAGTATGAAAAAACAAAACAAACAAGCAGAAAACTAGCAAAAGCCACTAACCACTATGGAATTTCAGTTTAATATCTAAACAAGATTCTGTGCTTCCAGAATTAGACTATTCCCTCTTTTAAAGCCATAAATGAGACACAAGCTGGGCTTAATTCATAATTAATGACTTTCTTTGGCTCCCCTTTTAAAGTTAATTATCTACTTATACTGCTATGTTTTTCATAATTATCTCTAAAAATTATTGGACAGTAGTTGCAGAGAACAGAAATTGCTCCAGTCGATATATACAAGAATTTATTAAAGAAGATTAAGTGTCTTGCAAAACTATGAGGAGAAATGAAGAAACAACCTTCAGTCTGAGCTTCCAGAAAGAACTTCCACCATCAGGAAGCCACCCTGTGAATCTGTTACCACGGCTGATCTGCACCAGCAAAACGGACCCCCTGTATCCTGCCTCTCTCCTTGCCTGGTTCCAATTCAAGTCTTACGAGAGCGTGCATTTGCTTGGCGCACCTGTCATCAACCACACCGGCAGCAAAGAGATCTGAGAAAAGTGTCATCTGTCTCTCTGATCTCTGGCTGATAGTCAGTAGGAATACGTGTGGAGCTAAGTAACTACTGTAACCCCCCAATACTTTTACAAATACAAATGCTTTCATGACTTGGCAAGTTCCTAAATGGGTAAACACAATTACATGCCTACTTTATCTGAAATATAAAGGTGACATTGATTTAAAATGCTTTTTTAAGATAACTGAACATACAAAGATCTCACCAAGAACCTCACTGACAATTGAGTGATCAACTGCTGTGATAAATGTAAGACTTGCTGGAAATAAATTTAAAATAAACAACATATATCATTTTGTACATATATACAGGAAGAGAAAGAAAGAACTGAATCATTTGATAACCTTCATGAAAAAGAATTGATTGACCCATTCTGTTATTAAAATAGACAAGTTCTTAAAGTTATTTAAATACTTCAAGACTAATTCCCAAGTTTGACCTTTCCCATTCTTTCCTGGAAGAAACATAATCGTAATGAATTTGGAAATATTTTTTCAAATAGGAGTGAGCCTAGATTCTTATGTGGGAAGCATAAAAGAACCGTACATAGTATTATGTTGATTGGATACAGTTGTTAGTGTTTTAAACTAAAAATCTATTTTTCTAGAATTTTGTGCATATACTTCACAAAGTTATTAAAATGTCCTACATAAACCTCAATACATATACCAAACTCTTATGAAAGTGAAACAATGTACTCATAACTTAACTTTCTTGTGTTTATTCCATGTGTATATTTTTAGATATTCTCTTAATAATACCAAAAACTTTACCTATTAATTGTATTGTTCCTATTACTTTTAACTTTATCTCAGTAAATTATTTCATGAGGCTTTTAAAATTAAGTATAATAGACTATTTGTCTTTGTGGATTTAAGATCTGCTATTTTGACATGAAGTAATGTGGAGTTTAACTAAAACTCAAAGGTAACATTAGAGTTGTGCTCAGAAATGTCCCACATTAGCCAGGCAGAAAAAGTGGGAAAACCACATGGAAAAATCATATGAAAATCATAAGCTACGTTGGTACTGTAGGATGTGGTGTACTGGACCACCCGTAGTTCATCATGGTACAAGTGTCCAGGGTGTGCAGGGATGTGACGGTGGACCACGCTGGAAAGGCAAACAGGGGGCAGATCGTGGAGGTCTGAATTTGTTCTGCTTACATTTTGAATATTATCATGAAAACAAAGGGAAACATTGAAAACTATTCAACTGAGGGAAAATGTATCATCAGAGGTGTAAACTAACTAGTTTTGTGCTTTCTAAATATCACTGTTTAGCAGTGATGGGATGATTTCAGAGGTGCTAAGGGGAAAACAAGAACAGCAGCTAATTGATTAGATTGGAAATGATAGGGCTTAAAACTAGGAGAGGAACAATAAGATGAAGAATGTCAAAATTCAAGAGATACATAGGAAAAAAAGAGGCAGGACTAGTAAATAATTGTATATGGATGACAAAGATAAGGTAAAATGAGTCTCAAATTTATACATTGATTGAGTAGGTGGTGGGGTAATCATTTTGAGATGTCAGATTAGTAGATCATTCTGCTATCCTCACAGATCAGTTTTGTATCTCTCTCTCAAAAAACAAATACCTTTCTACTAATAATTATTAAATTCTAAAAAGTGGGGTAGAGTGAAGAGACTATATTAATTGGTCCCTGTAAAACCCAGGAGTCAACTGGGCTCATACAACCCAAAAATATCTAGGTAAGTTTTATTTGAACATTTATTCCATTTTCTGTGTAAAGTTTATTCCCATACTGTATATTTTTATAAATTCCTAGATTTCCAATTGCCCCCATGGTCACCACCGACTTCAGTTTTCTGTCTGCAGAATTCCTTTTTTCTTCTATACGTCTTGTTTCTAACACCAACTATACATCAACTTAATTCTGGGCATGGGAGAGGGGAAGAAATATATATATAATTACTATATAAAAAAATATATATATATATTTACTATATAAAATATATATATATTTACTATGTATATAATCATTACTGAATTTTTATTATCTTTTATGATTTATATCACAGAAATTTCAAAACTGAATATTCAACATTTCAGTTTTTAAAGGTCTTTCAGTGGCTGAGCCATGTTTCTTGTTCAGTTATTCATTCTCCATCCTTTTCTCCTGCTTTTGTTCCTTCCCTTCCAGGAATAGAAACCCACAAATCAATTCAATTTTCTTGTGGTGAACAAATCAGCTCTCTCCAGCTCATACTCTAAAACCCATGGTCTAATCTCCCTTCCCACATCCAAAGACTGGGACGAGATGAGAAATTACAGTCGTCAAGAGGTTAGTTTCTCATACAAGGGCCACATTTCTTCCTGTTTAATCTATGATTGGAAATGCGTTATGTGTTGGGAGGGAGCATCTCCTCTTCCAGATATTTCTATTGCTTCATTTTTTGCTTTTTACAATACAAAATATACATGTGGAAATTTGTGTGTTATACTAGTCAAGTGCTTTTTTAATTTAGCTTTACAAAAAGCTTCAGAGCAAAGAAGGTGAAGAAATAAATAACTCTTTAAATGTGAACAGTTCTAAACTAAAATGGAAGTTCCACAAGAATAGGAAACTTGTTTTACCCTTGTTCACTGCTGTAGCTCCTGTATCCAGAATTCTGCTTGGCATGTGGCAGAAACTTATATATTTGGATGATTGAATACATTATACTTAAAAATAGACCCAACAGCTACTACACCTGGTCTCTCCCCCTACAGCTATCTTATAGTTATCTAAAGGTAAAAAGCTTTTTCATTATGTATAGTGTTCAAATTTAGTGAATGTATTTTATCATATTGTAGGACTCTCTTGGCATTTCTTGTACGGTAAATACTTCTGAATTGAAACAGAGTCTTCTATTTTCCCTGCAGTCATTAGACTACTGAGCATGTCTTCTGAGCTTTGCTAGTGTGACCCTGATACGCTCTTCTCTAGAGGGCTCTCATTCTTTGTGGCTCACAGACCAACAGTTCTAGCACTTTTCTCATCCACTTTAACAGCATCAACGTTTTCAAGCAAGTCCACAGTGCATGCTTCTTTGTGACCAGGAGAATGTTAAATCAATCCATTGCACTAAGCAGAAGGAAGGTGTAAATAAAATATTTACGTAAATAAAATGTCCAAACACAAAATCAGTGAGCCTGCTGCAGCATGGCACTGCCTGCCATCTAACTCACTGACCCACCTACTCTCAAGATTAATGGTTCGAGTTTCAGCTTTGTTTACTTGCCCAGGACGGCTGTGAAAAACTGCCACAAACTTTGTGGCTTTAAATAGCATAAACTTATTTCCCCATTAGTTCTGGAAGCCAGAGGTCTGAAATCAAGGTGTCAGCAGGGCCATTTTCCTTCTGAAGTTTCCAGGGGACAAACTGTTCCTCGCCTCTCTCAGGTTCAAGAAGCTCTAGGCATTTCCATGTTTGCCTCTGTGTTCTCATTGCTTCTTTTCTCTCTCTCTTTCTTCCTTGTGTCTCTTATAAGGATACTTGTCATTGGATTTAGCGCCTATCCAGATAATCCACGATGCTTTTCTCATATAAAAATCTTTATCTTGATTACACCTGCAAAGACTACCTCATCACTACTCCCAAGGTGTAACTTTCAGGGTCCCAGCTCAAATTTATGAGATTCTGTATGTATATATAAATGCATATACATTTATATGCAGGAAAGTTGGCCTGAGTACCTGATCCAGCATTTTCCAACACCAAACATTCACATGTTAATTTATATATTATTATAGAGATTACTAAGACAGCACAATAAAATGGTATATTTGTAGATATATTTTATCTACATAAGCTATAAGACATAAGTGGGTGGAATAATAAAATAGTCGGTTTTAAGTTCTCATCTTTGTAAGAGTGTATATAAATGATTAACTGCAGCAATAAGCAAATTATTATATAAAAATTATAACCATTTTATATATAAAAGTTGATGAGGATATTTACATTTGGGAAGACATAAATCATGAAGAAATACTCAGGTTGCAAATTAGAAACTGTCAACTGAGTCATGCATTAATTGGATTTTTCCTGAAACCAGCCCAGATTTCTCTCAATTTGTATTATCCAATAAAACTCTAAATTATGATGAGCCTACAGAGTAGGCAGTCTCTTTCTCAGTCAGCATCGCTTTTACTGTTAGTCAACTTATTTAAATCAATTTTGAGCTGAGGGGAAAACACATCAAATTGAAAGGGAACAAATAAAGCACAGCTTCTTTCTTGCAAATGACTGAGATATTAAAAAACCTTCTCTAAGCATGTTATCATTCATTTAAAAGTTCGGACAAAGGTGGAAATGAACGTGCTCCTCAGTGCATTGTATTATTTCATTGGAACTTAGAAATGGCCAAGCTGATGTTTCCACTTTTTTCCTCCAAAATCACCTTGAGGGAGACCAGCCCTCTCGACTTCCCAGTGAAAGAGGAAGAGCTCATTTTGATCATGGATGACAAGGGACTGCTTCAGATATTATCCTGACTTGTTCTGAAGCATCTGTGGCCCTCAGTTCTCTCACCAAAAAAGTAGATGAGATTAAGTGACACCGAAGATGCCTTAAATTATAAGATTCTGTGACATAATTTTTAAACATCACATGCAAGCCTTAAAGGAATAAGGATTACTAATAAAAAGAAATATATCTGCTATTCTTGAGTTATTTGCAATAAATTATTCAAAAGTCATTTCAGTATGATATGTTTGACATTTGGAAATAATAATGACTGAAAATAACTGAGCTATTAATATGTCCAAGACAAAGAACTTAGTACTTTACATAAATTGTCATATTTAATCTTCATAGCATTACTAGTAGGTAGAATGTAATACTTGTACATGTGTAAAAATGTCAGCTTTTGTGTGTGTGTGTGTGTGTGTGTGTGTGCGTGTGTGTGTGTAGAAAGAGAGAGAGGGACAGGGAGAGAGAAAGAAAATCTGAAAATAAAAATAATTTGAACCATGTTTGTTTAATTGCCATATACATCCTTTAGTTCTGGGGAAAACATACACACAAAAGTGATCAATTGCAAATATCATTGATTCTTACCATGTGCTAAGCCTGGAAGGTGAGAAAATTTTCCCAAGCTTCCTCAACCATTGAAGCAGCGGAGCAGAAAATCAAATGTCGATTTCCCTGGCACAGAAATCAATTGGCTATATTGTTATGCTATACTGCTTTTTGCTCAGTTTCAAGATGATAGATACTTTACATATACATTTCTGACTGCATTTCCTTTCCTAAATATAAAAACATTAAAAAATCTAGTTAAAAAATAAGGTAACAGACTGTAGTATATCTGTAAAGTTTAATTCCGTTTTAAGCCAACACTACAAATATAGGTTAAATCAACAAAAACTTAATGCCTACTTTAAGTAAGAAGTAAGTCCAATAGCTACTGTTCAAGCTGGTGAAATAATCCAACCTGATCCCAAGAATATCAGCTACCCCGTCTAAGTGAGCTGTTTCACTGCCTAGGCTTTCTGATTACTTGTTCTCTATATACACTGAATCTAAAACTACGGTTATAGTCTAATTAAGAGCTCTGCATCCTGGCTGGGAAATAAGCAGGAAGGAGCTGCTCACATTTTTTTTTTTTTTCTTTTGAACATGGATGCCAAAAACCTTAGGGTCAAAAATGTTTTTCAGATAGGTCGGTGCCAAATAATCATTTACAAATGGTCTATCCTGAACCATGTTCTAAACAGAAAATTTACACCTCAAAACAGAAATTGAATTGAAATGTATCATCATATAGAGAAAATACATTAGTCAGAAGCCAAATGTGCTACATTGCAAATGTAAATATGTAATATTTTTCCAGTGAAGATATTAAAAGTTACCTTTAATAACATCCAAGAGGAGTGTGTTGCAGCTACACAGTGGTTGTTTTCTTCTCAACCCCCATCATCACATTGCTCAGGACCGTTTGTTTACAAATGAAATCAAGCTAAAATGAACATCCAGGGTAGACTCAATGGTGTGGAGGGCGGATTTCTGAAAAAGTCATTATGAAGGGTATAAATTAAGAGCAAAAACTGTTCCCATTTTGCCTTAGAGCATTGTTGCTCATCTCTGCACCACTGACATTTTGGTCTGGATAATTCTTTGTTATGGTGGCCTGTCCTGGTCACTGTCGGATGTTTAGCATCATTCTTGCTTCTGCCCACTGGTTGTTAATTCCAATTCCCCACCCCTAGTTGTGACAAACAGAAGTGTCTCCAGACATTGCCTAATATTCCCTGATTGAGAACCTTGCCTTAGAGGAAAGGGTTAGCGGCTGACTTTTATGAAAAAGAGCAATATATCTAGGTCTGTTATTGATGGCTGGTTAATGAAACTGGGGATCCAACATCTTACAAAGGTCCTTGTTTCCTTTCCCTTTTGCACTTTTATCCCCAACTCATTTCCTCTGTATATGAGGGAGCCATTAAAGATGTTTCCTGATTTTATGAAAACTAATCTTTTCTTATCCCATGGATTTAAAATACCAATCTTTGTGCACATATGTATCTTAAATACTCTTTCCACACTTCGGCCACTGTATGTCTTTTCTAGTTTTCCCTGATTTGTTTCCCCATGGTGACATGTCAAGTAAATGTTTTGAGGAGCTATCTATGTAAAAGATTTTTTTTAATGGTAGGAGGAAATAGAATTATTATAAAACTACATATTGGGCATGGAGATGAAAACAAGCAGACCAAAGTGTTCTATAGAGTCATATAGATAGCAGATAAAATTAAGGAATACTAGTAATTTGAATATTTTAAAAATCAATTATTTTAATTCATACTATAACTCCAAATTATTTTGAAGAGATCTGACTTTATGTTTGTGGTCAATACAATAGAAAAGAGAAATTTAACTAGGTAGATTTTTTTTCCAGTGCTAATGTGAACATATTTTAAGCACCGTGGGAAACGTCATTACTTTGAAGCAAATAATGTTCCACTAAAGGAATAATTTATGAAAGTATCATTTATGATAAAATTAAAAATGACAACATGCAACTCATAATTTAGTGTCAGTAAAATTTTAAAAAATATGTATACTGACTATAAGCGGTAATATCATTGAATTGTAAAATGTTATAAAAATGTGTGCTATGACATTTATATCAATTGTAGAACTCATAGGTTGACTTTTGCATGTATTTGAGAAAAATAAAATGTAGAATGGTCATTCCTTCCCTAGGAACTCAGATTGAATGTGTCATAAACTAGTTTTCCAATATGTTGCACAACAAACTAACAAAACTGGACCCTACAGACAACTCTAAAGAGTCAAACCATTTTTCAAGAAGACACATCTCCCTCTTACTGACTGAAAATGAAATTTGGAGCTCACCTAACCTTGAAGGCTCCCTTAGGCACCTGAGAATTAGATCCAGGCTTATTCACAGTTAGAGCCGTTCCCAGTGGGTTAAGACACCAGCGATTCACATCAATACACTATTTGAATTTTCTGCCTCAGTTGTGTATGCAGGTCGAGCTCTTATAAATGCAATTCTTAAGTGAGCAATGATACGAAAACCCTAATTTATTCAAGAAGGCTTTAGAGCATGGAAATAAATACTATTTATTTTATGTATTACTTTACTTCAAAATATGCTGTTTTTCTCTTGATGTATGTGGGTTGTGTTTCTCAACAGATTACCTTATATACCACTTCACAGTGAAATTAAAGCTGTTAGGCTCAATCATCTAGCTGCCCCCATTCGTCTTTTACCATACAAATAATGCATCATCACCACATTTTTTCCTTCTCTCAGAATATATAATTTATCTGTCCCATAGCTTCATCCTTTTGCAAGAGTTCCACACATGCTTGCCTCATTCACAAAGAGTGAACACTGATGTGATGGATTTAGTTAATAACAGTGACTCAGTACTGGCTCATCAATGGTGACACACCATATGAATACCAAAAAGATACTAATCAATCTCTTGGACGTAATTCGCATTTTAAGAAAAATCCACACAACACATTATTTTCAATTGCACATAGTCACTGAGTTATACTATATTTTGACTATAAAATGAATCTCAGTGAAGAGATTCAAAATTAATACAAAATATGTTTTCTAACCACAAGCTATTAAACTGAAATCCATAACAGAAAGATATCTAGAAAGTTCCAAAATGTATGGAAATTAAAGAACACACTTCTAAATAATCCATGAGTGAATAAAGAAATCCCAAGGAAAATTCAAAAACATTTTGAACTTCATGACAATGAAAATGGACTAGATCACAACTTGTAGGAAACAGCTAGAGCAGAGCTTGGAGGGAAATTTATAATTTTAAATGCTTATATTAGAGGAAAACAGCCTAAAATAAATGATTTTTGCCGTTCCCACTCTAGGAATCTGGTAAAAGAAAAGCAAACCCAAAATAAGCAGGGGAAACATGTAACAAAGACAAAAATCAGTGAAATTCAAAATAAAACAAAAACTAAAACCAGTAGATAAGTATCAAAGAAACCAGCAGTTAGTTCTTTGAAAAGATTAGCAAATGTTCCTGACCTGAATATAAGTTAAGAGAGATTTTTAAATAATCAGGAAAAGTAATAAACATAATTCTTTGCCTACACTAAGGATGTGTAACATTTGGGGGTCATGAATCTCTTTGTTCCAGTTATCAATGTTCTGCCTCTCAGCTTCTGATTTGGACTTCATTGCCTGCTTTCCAAGAATGGAGCCGGACACTGTACATATTTCTCCTTTGCCAGATGGCACAATAGTAACCTTTGCCAGTAGAGGGTGATGGAGGAAACACTGTCCTGGGTCAGGTGTGCTTGTCTAGGCAAATTCCTTCAGCCCATGCAACTTTGCCAGGAGTTCAGCCCTATAGCATATGTGGCTTCTGCAGTGTCCAGCAGAGATTTCCTGGCCTCCACCTCAGTGGCTTCCCAGAGGATCCTCACTGTCTCAGCGTCTGCCATGAACTGCTTCTTCTCATTGCCGTCTTGGAGAATACTGCAGCAGAGTGCTGTCACTCGTGAATGGCTTCCCTAGAACCTAAAGTAGCTTCACAGTGGAGTGTCAACAGCCCACACAGCAACTTCCAACAGACAGTTTCCCCCAGGATCCCCTTGTACAACTTCACAGTCTCTGTGAGTTTCATGATCCAGTGTCCTCTCCAGCCATGTCTAGACTTCAGCCCTGGCCAAGGATCAAGGGCAAGAAGGAGTCACTTCTTCCTTGGAGCTCTGTCTCAACCGTAGGCTTGGTGGACATTTCCTATTTATAGTTTCTTTAGAATTTTACTTACTCCTTACTAGCCAATTCTTTTCTGCTCCAATTCCTTCTTATAGTTAATAATTCTTTATATTTAACTTTCCCTGTTTGATGCATCAATTGATCTTGTCTCCTGATCGACCCTTGACTGATACACTTTATGCAGCCTGGTGAAGCCAACAGACCCCATTTCATAGCGATGTTTCAAAATGCATTAACTAAAGTACATGGAAAATAAAAAATATATGAAATATGAAAATCAAATAAAAATATTTAAAAATACTTTTTGTGGTATGGTAATATATGAGCTTCTTAATACTACACTAAAGACATACTGTAATTTCGAAGTTATGAGATGTTTAAATAATATTTCAAAATTCTTTGTCAGCTCTAATGTGATAAGAACATAGCTCTAATTTTTGTTGTGATGAGTTGGAAAAAAAACAGCCCTCCCGTGTTTCTCCTTTACTCTCACGCTACTACCATATTCAATACATTTCTGACACGAGATGTGTGGGGTTCTCTGTACATCTGAGACCAACTGAGGGCCCTATTATGCAGTTAAGTTCTGACACTAACTGGAGTTAATGCAGACCCCACAGGTTAAGGGTTCACTCCTATGAGACTGTCCCCCACTTCAGATATCAGTTTCAAGTAGTGGGTTCCCAAGTTGCCCACAATTTCTGCCTGACTTATTTACGAGTCAGAGGTTCCCATGACCTTCCTCCTTGGATTCACTTGCTAGAACAGCTCACAGAACTCAGGGGAGCACTTCATATGTCTACCAGTCTATTACATAATAGAGGATATGGATAAAGGATACAGATAAGCAGACAGATGAAGAGATACATAGGGTGAGATCTCAAAGGGTCCTGAGTGTAGGAGCTTCTGTTCCCAGGGACTTGGGGTGAACCACCCTCCCAGTATGTGGTTATGTTCATCACCTGGAAGCTCTCTGAACACACACAGTATTGGGATTTTTACAGAGGCTTCATCATGTAAGCATGATCCATCTTAATTCCATTTCCAGCCTCCCTCTTCTCCTCGGAGAATGGGAGCGGAGCTGAAAGTTCCAAGCTTCTAATCATGCCTCGATTTTCTGGGGACCAGCCCCCAGCCAGGAGCCATCCAGGAGCACATCCTGAGTCACCTCATTAGAATAAAAAACACCCCTATCACCCAGGAAATTCCAAGAGATTTAAGAGCTCTGTGTCAGGAACCAGTGTCAAAGACCAAATATTAGAACAAAAGATGGTCCTAGTGCTCTTATCACTTAGGAAATTACAGGAGTTTTAGGAGCCCTGTGTCAGGCACTGGGCCTGGAGACCAATATCGATATATATTTCCTATATTTCACATGTGACAAAATCACAAGTAATATTAGCACCACTGTGGTGTGTTACCTATATATGTAAGTAAAGAAAATGCTAATTGCTTATTAGAAGTTAATGGTAATTTATATGTATTTTTTTCACATCCGAACTTAAGGACATGAGTTCTGTACACGGTCTCCTTCTTTAGAACTCTTTAGTAATTGTTTCAATCGACAGTGAGATTTGTGTCTCCAGTAATGATAATTTAAGCCAACGATCATGCCAAAACCAAAAATAAGTTCGGCTAAATATAAAAACCATCCGTGGAAGGGCACTGGACAGTTAATAAGACAGTGAAGAAACATGGCGTAAAAACTGGGTGGAAAATAGAAACCCACAGAGGTGAGCCCAATAATTGAGGCTGCATTGCCCTACAATTTTCTGCCAATGATACAAGAAGTACCAACACGGCCAAGAAACTGACCACAGTTTTTGACTGGCCTATGACTCCAGGGGGACAAAATAGGAGTTCAGGGACTTCTAAGAAAGAGATTATAGCAAAATACTGAGGCTTTGGGCTGTGACCCTAAGAGATTAAACCTATGAGTAAGGGTGAACAGGAAGCATAGAATACCCTATTCCTTTATAGGGAGTAAACCCACATGTGAGTCAACTAAATCCCTGATTGGATTAAATTGGTCAGGAATTGCTAGTGCCTAGCTAATGTAGATGCTGGCCAAAAGCAAAACAAAATATTCTCTTTGGGAGAAAAAGATCTTTTGTATACTCTAGGTATCTCTAGAATTTTTCAAAATCTGCACAACTTAGTCCTTTTACCTCACCAATGAGCAAGGTAAACTGACACTTTCACAAAGACAGGCTACCATTTGGGGCTCCTGAGGAAGTAATGCCTTGAATGGAGAAAGGCAGAGCTTCAACAGAAACTGTGGAATTTCTAAGTATAAGTATTTTCATATTAAATACTCTTGTAATCTCTATTTAAAACACAGAAATGTCTTGATGGATGATGAAAATTAATACAAGAAGGACTGAAAGAAACATATGCAGGAGGAGATAGTATGTATGGAGTTAGGTAGTCATAGAGGTGAGAACACAGATAAGTACATTTGTAAAACACACACACACACACACACACACACAATTTTGGAGAAAGAGAGCAGAATAAATGATGTGAACACAGAAATCAAAGCAAGAGACACCATTGCCATGTGTCACCTTTATGATGTGAAACCCAAGCTAAGGTTCAATAGATAGAGTGACATGGGATAGGCAAGTAGCAAGAGCAGCAATTTGACGGAAGACGAGTTTAGCAGTAAGATGCTTGAGGGCTTTAATAGGAGTGTACATGTAACGCACAAAACGTAGAAAGTCCTGCGTGTGTCCATCCGGATGGCTGAAGGGACCATCCAGTATCATATTAGAATCATATGGTTTCTCCTATAGTTTGTAAACTTTATCATTATTTAATCACCATTTTATTCATATGAGTTAACATATCCCTACCATTCTGACTGACTTCAAAATGTATGAAATAAGAAACATTACCCAATGAAAATAAAGAGCTTTATTTTCAGAAAACTGCATATATACCCCAACAGGTAGAAGAAATACAACACCCTATATAAAATTATAAATTTGATTTCTTTCTGTGATTCAGAGAGAGCTTTCTTCTCTTCTCCCAAAACAGAAAATCAAATTAAATTGAAGAGAATTCAATTCCCACTAGTTTAGATTCCAGTCTCCTATCCATTCAGTGGGCTAATTACAACTTACGATTTCTGTATTCTTCATAAAAAAAAAAGAAAATGAAGCATCCCTCCTTATCTAATCAAAATGCAAGGAGAGATATACAACATCACAAAATTTTAACGAGAATTTGTGGTAACCAGCCCTGTCTTGGCTTATTCTTCAAATAGGTACATAAATTTGAATGCCTTTTAAAATTTATTGTGCTATACTCATGGTGCGCCCTTGGCTGATGGAGAACAGGGGACAATGGGTAAAGGTTTCCTTCTTTTTTTCCTTCACGAGACAGTTCACAGCTATGTTTCACAAGGCTCCTTAGAAGGAAGATCCTACAGGATTAACACCAGTCACCTCGAGGGTGAACAACCTGACTGTGCAATTTTATGTGCCTGTTTTCCTTCCCCATTTAATGTTTCAGCCCCTCAAAACTACTTCCTGGGAGCGCACTCCTAAATGAACTCCTGTCACCAAAGCTCTGCTTTTAGAGGAACGTGCGAGTGCACTTTCAGTGAGGATCCTCCAAGACCTGGTCACAGGCTGCCTGGTCAAGTCTTTACCAGTTCCTTGAATCACTTTAGTAAATGTTCTACAGTTTGTCCACCTTCCAGGCAGGCTTCGTTTACAGCCCCACCAATGTTTCTGCTTAGATCGTTTACTGTATTCTTTACCTTGGTCCCTTTTTAAAAGAAAAAATGTAAGTCCCTTTCTCTGCCATTTAAGATTCCCCATTAAAGACACTGGCTCCCTTTACTGATATTGGGTCTGCATCTAACCAGGGAGATGAGCCATCTGACCGGTTGGCTTCCCACACACCACCCAAGAGTAACGCTCTCCCACCATGCTGACTCAAATTGCATCATGCTTACCAGGCTGGTTCTGCTTCCTAAATGATATCCCCTGCTAGGGGCAAACCATAAGCTAACTCTTGTTCAAAAGAAAAGCAAGAACAAGACTGAAGTCTATTCTTCAGTTTCTTTTCTTTGAAGTCTATTTTAGTTTCTCTTTTTTTTCCCTCTTCTACCCACAATTTTGACATATCACATTAAAAAGGTGATTAAAATAGCTGTATTTAATTTGAATATCTAAATTTCTAGGTCCCTTCTTAACAGTCACATCTGTTCTATAAAACCCGAGGCCTCAAGATTTTGCCAGGCAAAAATTAAATATGTAACACATCTGTAACAACTGTGACTTGCAAATCTCTTTTGCATATGTAATCTTATTTGATTCTCCCAACGTGATATCCATAAGAGAGATGGTTACAGGCAAGAACATCTCTATTTTACAAATGAAGACATTGAAATTCAGAGAACAGAATTGCATGTGACCACAGTCATCAGGCTGGTAGTAAATATTGAGGACAGGATGTGAACTCAAGTCTTCTGATTTCCTGGTCAAATGCTCTCTCCACATACAAAACAGATGACTGTTCAGCTGGTGAAATCCAATGCTATAGTGGGGTACACAATCCAAACGCACTTCTTCCTCCAAGAAAATGTGGCAAGAAAATATTCATCAGTCACCTTCCTCCTGAAGGAGGGGGGACATGAAACAGAAATGTGGTCAGTTTTGTGAACAACGCTGTCATCTTTGTTGATGGTTAAAGGCAGCATTTTAAAATAATCAGAAGTCAGTATCCTCTCTCCAAGAGCTTTGTTTATTGGCAAGTTTCTATGCTACGCTGGAGGTATAACAGATGCCTGGAGTGTCTGTAATGAACTTTGCATACATCAGTGTGCTTGTGATTAGAATCGCCTGCAGGTCCTCACAGATGACTTTTGTTCCCTCTTTTTTCTTGATACATTTCACTTTCATGGTGAAAACTTTAATAGTGGCACCCCTACTTGGAGCAGGGTTATCAGCACTCAGTGTTTGACAAGACAGAACAATCAAATTATAATCTGTGATTAAAAAAAAAAGAAAAATAATGCCATTTGCAGCAACATGGATGGACCTAGAGATTATCATACTAAGTGAAGTAAGTCAAAGACAAATATCATATGATATCACCTGTATGTGGAATCTTTAAAAATGATACAAATGAACTTATTTACAAAACAGGAAGAGTCTCACAGATATAGAAAACAAACTTATGGTTACCGAAGGGAAAGGGGGGGGGAGGGATAAATTAGGAATTTGGGATTAAAAGATACACATGACAATATACAAAATAGATAACCAACAAGGACCTACTGAATAGCACAGGAAACTATACTCAATATCTTGTAATAACCTATAACGGAAGGGAATGTAAAAAAAGGAATTTATACACATTCATATACATATGAATATGTATATATGAATATATATAACTAAATCACTTTGCTATACACCTGAAACTAATATAGCATTGTAAATCAACTATATTTCAATAAGACAACAAAAAATATATAATCTTCATAGCAGCTACACAGAGTCCCACTACCCTTGCCTGGGAGAATGGGAAGGAAGGGAATTCAGAGACTACCAAACACTCTCATTGGCCTGGAATGAACACACACAGATGAATTGGTTTCTATGGCATCACTGAATAATGTGCCTTCAAAGATGAGTGAAATTGAATTGTTTGTTGTTGTTGTTTTTAATATTTATTTTTGGCTGTGTTGGGTCTTTGTTTCTGTGCGAGGGCTTTCTCTAGTTGCAGCAAGCGGGGGTCACTCTTCCTCGCGGTGCGCGTACCTCTCACTATCGCGGCCTCTCTTGTTGCGGAGCACAGGCTCCAGGTGTGCAGGCTCAGTACTTGTGACTCACGGGCCTAGTTGCTCCGCGGTATGTGGGATCTTCCCAGACCAGGGCTCGAACCCGTGTCCCCTGCATCGGCAGGCAGATTCTCAACCACTGCACCACCAGGGAAGCCCTCAAATTGTTTTTTTTTTAATCAAGAATTTAGCTTTCATGTAATTCCTCAGCTAGAGGAACATTGCAAAATGGAATTCCTAAACTCACCATGAAAAAAATCCAAGACACGTTCCTTTAGTTTCTAAAAATCTGGATGTAATTTTAAAACTTTTTGGTTTCTGGTCAGTTTGATTTCATAGGTTGCAAACTAAAAGTCATCTTTAATTTATACACTTAATTCTCCATATCTCAACAGTATAAGACCCATTGATTTATTCTTCAAAATGCCTCAAGACTTTCTATTCTTGCCACCCTCTTAGATTGCATCCTTATTTACCCCTGACAGCTAGCTAGAACAGTGCCACGGAGAAGATAAACATTTAAGAAAGAAAGCCTGAACTAATGTTGGAGGTTGTTTTTTTTTGGTTTTTTTTTTTTGCGGTACGCGGGCCTCGCTGTTGTGGCCTCTCCCGTTGCGGAGGAACAGGCTCCAGACGCGCAGGCTCAGCGGCCATGGCTCACGGGTGCAGCCGCTCCGCGGCATGTGGGATCTTCCCGGACCGGGGCATGAACTCGTGTCCCCTGCATCGGCAGGCAGACTCTCAACGACTGCACCACCAGGGAAGCCCTGGAGGTTGTATTTTTTTTAAAACTACATAGTAAGACAAATTGCCAATGGAATGAATAAAATCTTAGAGAAAATATAGTTTTAGAAGATTAAATTTTTAAATGACATTAACTATAAGTGGGAAACACAGGAAAGTGAAATTCTAGAAGGCTTTGGTTTTCAAAACAAACCATATTCATCAGTTCTATCACCCTGTTCTGGTAGATACCTTTCACTAGTACTGACCCTCTGCAGTTCTTCAGGTCACCCCCTTGTCAAGCACCAGGGAGACAAAGAGGCAGACTGGTGACATACTGGTAACAGGCTGATGACAGGCTGGTTGCTGACTTCTTCCTCAGCAGCAAATGCTCTCTGGTGGGCATTAATTTGAGACTCAAAGATCTGCTCACTTTATAAGTCCAGCCGCAAGTCTGTTCCCCCAGACGTTCTTATCTTTGTCTTCCAATATTGCACATTCCTGACACAATAAATGTTTATTTTTTTTAATCCCACAAGTTTGGAGGTTATTTGTTGTGTCGCAATAGATAATTAATACAAGGAGTAAAGAGATTTCCTTATTTATATTGTAACAGGGAAGAGGAACAAATCTGACTTCATATTGGATCTATTTCTTTTATTTTAACCCTTGTGTTCTATTGCTTCTGCTACAAGTTAATTACTAAAAGCCTAGAGCTAAAGGCTAAAGCTTAAAGTATACGTAATGGCCCATCTCTGGAAACCAGGCTTCCCATGCCTGAGCTCAAGCTAATATACCTTTGTTTAGCTCACAGGAAACATCCTGACCAGGCCCACCTATGAATGGCTGCAGGAAGGAAGAAATTAACACATCCCCTCCAGAGTCTGGCTAGAACAAGGAAATAGTTGCAACTTAACCCCTTTTTTACTTTACCTCCTCACCTACCCCTTGTTGCTCTATAGAAGAAACTAGGGCTTCCCTGATGGCGCAGTGGTCGAGAGTCCGCCTGCCGATGCAGGAGACACGGGTTCGTGCCCCGGTCCGGGAAGATCCCACATGCCGCGGAGCGGCTGGGCCCGTGAGCCATGGCCGCTGAGCCTGCGCATAAAAAAAGAAACTAGTATCCAAACCTGGGCAAGACGGTTTTTTGGGACACTAGTCCACCATCTTCTCAGTGCGATGGCTTTCTGAATAAAGTCACTCTGCCCTGAGGATAATTCATCTCTCCATTTATTGGCCTACTGTGCAGTGAGCAGTGCAAGGCTGGACTCATCTTTAGTCCCCTTACCTGACCCAACGTAGGCCAACATGTCTATTGGGAGCAACTATTAGCAGAAAGAAGTTCCCTTCCCTCCCAGAGGGAGATATAAATCAAACAAATAACTAGGTTAAACGTTTACTTTTTTTGAGATATAATTGACATAAAACATTATATTAGTTTCAGGTTTACAACATAGTGATTCAATAGGGTGAAAATGATCACAGTAAGTCTAGCTAACATCAATCACCACACACAATTACAATTTTCTTCTTGTGATGAGAACTTTTAAGATGTATTATCTTAGCAACTTTCAAATATACAATATAGTATTATTGAGTATAGTCACCATACAGTACATTACATCCCCAGGACTTATTTTATAACTGGAAGTTTGTACCTTTTGACCCTCTTCACCCACTCTGCCCACCCCTCCTCAAAATAAGTTTATGTTGCTGCTATTTATTGAGCTCATGGCTGAATACGATTCTCTAATTTTTTCTTTGCAATGCTTTAAACATCCTTGACTGAATAAATGCTAGTTTAGATCCCTTTAGTCAAAACAATTTATGGAGAGATAATCCACACCCTGATACAAGACACAAAGAAATGTAGAAAACAAAGCATGTTCTAACACACTGTCCAACTTTAACACAGCTAGCAAATGTCAGAGGAAAGAATCGATTCTGCAGTTGAGAAGAGGCAGGAGGAAGTCACCACTCTTCTTAACCACGTAATTTCTGAGGGTCTGGAGGGCCCTTGCCATTTGTTTCTGATTACACCTGAGTAAAGAGGAGAGATTTCTTTCTTTAACGTTTGTTTTCAGTTTCTAGTGCTTATGGAAGCGCCAATTAAACTTCTGAAAAACGTTCACCACAGAAAATAACAAAGACTCCTCAGAGCTGCTCTTGAAAAACAACAAGAAGGATTGCCTATTGTGATTTCGCGAAGGAGACTTAAAGGATACGGGCCTCAGCAGGGCAGCCTGGAGAACTGACTCCTCTCTAGTGGGAAAGGACCATTCTGTGTAGTAAGTTAGAGTTTTCCCTGAAGGATCATTCAGGGAAAAATATGGAATAAACAAACATTTTCTATAAAGGGACTTAATGTAGAAAGCACTACAGCAAAGGGACTCAGTTATACACATAGAGATGTCCTTTTTTTTTATATTCTTTTCCATTATGGTTTATCACAGGATATTGAATATAGTTCCCTGTGCTATACAGTAGGACTTTGTTGTTTATCCATCCTATAAGTAATAGTTTACATCTGCTGATCCCACACTCCCAGTCCTTCCCTCCCCACCCCCCTCCCCCGTGGCAACCACAAGTCTGTTCTCTATGTCTGTGAATCTGTTTCTGTTTTGTAGATAGGTTCATTTGTGCCATATTTGCAAATGATGCAACAGACAAGGGCTTAATCTCCAAAATATAAAAACAGCTCATACAACTCAACAACAAAAAAGCAAACAACCCAATCAAAAACTAGGCAGAAGACCTTAATAGACATTTCTCCAAAGAAGTCATACAGATGGCCAGTAGGCACATGAAAAGATGCTCAACATCACTAATCATTAGAGAAATGCAAATCAAAACTACAGTGAGGTACCACCTCACACAAGTCAGAATGGCCATCATTAAAAAGTCTATGAATAACAAACGCTGGAGAGGGTGTGGAGAAAACGGAGCCCTCCTACACTGTTGGTGGGAATGTAAGTTGTTACAGCCACTATGGAAAACAGTGGGGAGGTTCCTCAAAAAACTAAAAATAGAACTACCATATGCTCCAGCAACGGCCAAAACATGGAACCAAACTATATGTCTATTGACAGATGAATGGATAAAGAAGATATGGTATATGCAGGGACATGGATGGACCTAGAGACTGTCATACAGAGTGAAGTAAGTCAGAAAGAGAAAAACAAATATCCTATATTAACGCATATATGTGGAATCTGAAAAAAATTGGTATAGATGATCTTATTTACAAAGCAGAAATAGAGACACAGAGGTAGAAAACAAACGTATGGATACCAAGGGGGAAAGGGGTGGGTGGGATGAATTGGGAGATTGGGATTGACATATATACACTATTGATACTATGTATAAAATAGATAATGCTCTGTGATTACCTAAATGAGAAGGAAATCCAAAAAAGAGGGGATATATGTATACATATAGCTAATTCACTTTGCTGTACAGCAGAAACTAACACAATATTGTAAAGCAACTACGCTGTAATAAAAAATTTTTAAAAATAAAGAGACGATGTGTGTATGTATATACTATGGAATATTACTCAGCCATAAAGAACAAATTAATGTCATTTGCAGCAACGTGGATGCAACTAGAGATGATCATCCTAAGTAAGTCAGAAAAAGAGACAAATACCATAGAAAAGAATTTTATTCAAGGAGTTAATAATAAAACTTCAGAGAAATCACTTAGAAAATAATGTCGAGTATGACATTCGGAAATCATCTGTGCCAGTGACATCAGAGAATGGACAACAGTGAAATGGAGCAAGAAATTCTGCACAAACAGATGTGTAACACTAGGTTTCATTTAAAGAGTGATTTGTAACTAAAGGATTTCCACATGTTTTCTCCAACTGTATTCTTATAAAAATACTGTGAGGTAGGATAAGCTGGTAGAATTTTATTACAGATGAGAAGTAGTGAGATCCTGTGAGGCTGAACACCTTGCCTAAGAAAGAATAAATAATATTTCTTGGTATTAGTCCTTTATTAGATTTTTTCTACATTATTTATTATGACACTAAATTCTATTAAACTTCTATTTAAGGGCCTCGTGGAATTATGTCATTTATGACTTTCTTTTCAAAAGTGGAATTTAGAAAGAGAAGAATTTAGAAGAAGTGACTGTCATAAAACCTTCTCTAGGAAACTTTAGGCTGTTCTGCAAAGCTTTGCATTACTTCAGGAAGTCAAAAATGCGTCTTCAGAGACATTTTAGAACAAGACCATTGCTTTCAAACAGTTTAATCCCCCACCAGTTTCTCCACCATGTCCTGCATATCTTCTCCACTCTAGCAGTTAAAAAAGAGGCCCAAAGTACAGTAGAAGGGGATGTTTTTAAAACAAGAACAGAAAACAAAAACTTCAACGCTAACTTCTCAGAAGAGTGTGACCAAATTCTATACCGATGTTTCCAAAGAACATTATACAAAATACTAATCCCTTTTCTCCTTACTAGAATCTTCTTCTTTTTTCTTAAAAATAGACTCATTATTCATTCTAGTTACAAATATGCTTTATAATGAGTGACTATATCTTTAGATGTGAATTAAACACAGGTGGGTTAATTCATTGTACCATTGGGTTACCTCTAAGTCTATGCATGTTTCAGTATTAAAAACAGATTTCGGAGTCAGAATAGATTCAGTTCTTGACATTGCTTCGCTAAGGACACCAGCAAGCCCTTTCAACTTTTCTTTAGAAAATCTTCTTTCTTCAGATCATTATACAAAACCTACTCCAAAGTAATAATTATATTAAATTGTACTTTCCTCGTGTTTATATGCTTGAGTATAACCATCCTGGATACTAACCTAGGACTTATTCAATACCTTGTCCTTTTACAATTTAATTTTAAAGTAACATCCAGTTTCTTAACCATCCTACTTCAAAAGGGTACATATCCCGCTCAACCAAGAAACTGGTGTACAAGTGTTAATCCTATCTTTGCAAACTCTTGTGTGCAAGAAATGTCACAGTAATCTATTTTTTAATCAAATAAAATAAGGCTCGGAGCCTATCTCTCCCACACTAGTAGGCAATTCAATCCCAGTTCTGAATGCCATCTCTGCCCACTCACCTCTACAGAATGGAGCAGATGGCCTGGCCTAATTTTTGAAATTTGAAACAAAAACTAGAGATGTACACAACACAGACACTGCTGTATTAGCACTCCCCAAACCTAACTTTTCGTTTAATAACTGACTCAGTTTATTTGTTTCATGATGCTGGAATCAGAGGCATGCTTAGTTTACTTCAAGTAATATAAAAAAATACACTATTGTATTATTGTAAAAAAAATACACTAATATATGGTCAATAAAAATCATTTAAAAATAATAAAAGTGCTACGTTTAATGTTTTTTAGTAGATACGAGCAGGTCATTTTGTCATCCTGGAATGTGAGGATATCCATAGGTCCTTATCTATAGACAGAGATAATCCCATGCCAGTTTTTCTAACGCTCTGTTTCATCCATTGTCTCCTGGCATACAATCAATCTCTCTCTCTCCCACTCTCTGTCTCTCTGTCTCTCTGTCTCTCTCTCTCATTCAAACTCTCTAAGAAGATGGATCTAATTGAGTCAGTCACTAATATGGGGTACCACTTCAGTGCAGAGATGTGACAGGTAACCTGAAAGACTATTGATACCTTTTGTGTTCACCATGTAAATGACCAACTTTGAACCAGGTACTGATGTTGAGTCCTCTCATTCTTGCTCCACAAAGAAAATGACAACTTAACAAGTCAGAAATCTCCCATGACTGCTTTGGTTCAAAATGGGTCAAAGAAACTAGAAATTACTTTTAGGCTTCAAAATTGGTCAATGTAAAAACATAACATCACAGAAGTGGAAAAAGCATATTTGAAGATATACTGTATCCTCAGAATGAGTGGCAAAATAGAACCTACTTAAATGGAAAAGGAGAAAAATATGGTAGAAAGTAAAACGGACTCATCCTCCAGCTTTCCAGGTCCTCCCAGTGTGGAATCTTATGCAAACTTTCCATAAGGAGTTGTGACATTTAATATTTCCAGTTTTAGGTTCTCACCTTTAAATTTTATGCATCTTAGGCCCTATTACTAAGACATTCAAACCTTTACTAACCAATCAAAAACCAAAATATAATACAGGATTAATAAATAATTGTGGCTTAATGGGCTAATATTCCCATGTTTATTTTTTTTGAGGAATTCAATGACTTAACCCAAATACTGTAATAACATTACACACTGTAATGGAGATTGAAGACATGCAGTGTTGATGGGAGACCATTCCAATCACATAATATCGCTTGAGTTGTAGTATTATTACCTTGTGAGTTGTATGGTGATGTTAATAATGATAATGCTCCCACTTTTTTAGTCAATGGTATAAACACCTTCAATATCACCACAACTACGATATAAATCCAATACTAACACTGCCTATCACCATAAGATTTTAGCTCTGTCAAAACCCTCATATATTATGTTTCCCAATTTTATTTCACAGGGTTAATAGGAAATAAAATATGCTAAAGCACTAAGCACAGTCTCTGGCACATACGATAAATCAGTACATATTAGAAGACTTGGAATCTAAAAACTCTGAGACTGAAAGTAATGAAGTTAACCTACCAAGCCTATAAAGCTAGACAATGGGAAAAATGAAAGAAGAATCAATGTCTCTAAAACATTTGCTGCACAGTTCTTTCTGCTTTACCATGCTGCATTTCATTAGCCCAAAGCTATTACTTCCTGCCTGACTCCTCCATATATTGCAGGATAGTCCTGGTTTGTTTACTAATACTCCTAATTTTTTGAGTACTAAATGTCTTCCATATTGAGAAAAATGATTGCTTTCAAAAATTATACTTCTATTTATTAAATAGCTTTTATCTTTAACCTCGTCAAAGTGAAGCTTTCAAAATGTTGCATGAAAAGATAAACAAACCAGAAATGCAGCACTTCTATTTTAATAAAGTATTACCCTATGAACCCGCTCTTGCTGGGCGTAAGTTTTAGATAAACATAAGCCCAAAGTTTTGACATTAACTTGATACTTGAGGTCAGTTCAATCAATAGATCAATGACCTTTTTACCTATATGCCCTGGTATATAAGCAAAAGTTAAAGAAAATAGTAGGAGGAAAAATAAGAGATAATAGAGAGTAAGAAAAGAAGTAATTTCTCTCAAGAGAATATTAAAAAAATATCTTGAACTAAATGAAAATGAAAACACTACTTAATGAAATTTGCTGGATGCAGCAAAAACTTTACTTGGAAGTTTATAACATTAAATGCATATGTTAGAAAATAAGAAAGCTCTAAAAAACAAACAAAACAAAAAAAAAACACTGAGCTTTCCCTTTAGGAAACTAGAGTAATAAGAAGAATTTACCCCTAAATAAGCAGAAGAGAATTTTAAAACAGAGCAGAAATCAATGAACTTGAAAAGAGGAAGGCAATAGATAAAATCAAAATAATCAAAAGCTGATTCTCTGAGAAGATCAATAAATTTGACAAAACTCTCACCAGACTAAGACTATAGAAAAAAAAAAAAGACACAAATTACCAATATCAGAAATCAAAGTGTCTCCATTGACCCCATGAACATGAAAAGGAAAATAACAAAATACTATGAACACCTCTATGGCCACAAATTTGCTAACTTAGATGAAATGGACCGATTCCTTAAAAGGCATGAAGTACCAAACCTCATGCAAGAAGAATGAGCTCTATAGCCATTAAAAATATTGAAGCAATAATTTTTAAATCTTCCAAAAAGGAAAGCAACAGCCCCAGTTGTTTTCACTGGTGAATTCTACCAAACATTTAAGAAAGAAATGAAACATATTCTTACAATTTCTTCCAGAAAATGGAAAGAAGGAATACTGTGTAACTACTTGTAAGAGGCCAGCATTAACCTATGCTAAAATCACATAAAGACATTCCACGAAAAGAAAACTACAGACGAATATCACTCATGAACACAGACACAAAAGTCTTCAACAAAATTCCTTTTGGTGTATGTTTCTGGTTAGTGTGAACCACAAGGAGATTCTCCTGACATTTTGAAGGGCAGAAGGTTAGTGGCTGCCTTTTTATTGCATATGTTAGCTTTGCTGATCTGCTGACTTACCTCACTCGCGTGAAGCAACAGCTAGACCAGATGTGTGGGTCTGCTTTGTGACAAAAGGCCTCTGTAGGATACCCTTGTCATCAAGGACAGAGCAACAGGAAGGCAGACAAGTTTCAGCCCATCCTTGTGGGTATAAGCTCATGCTGGTGGGGGTCCAGCCTGTTCCTGATTTCTCCCTCCCGACCTCCTGCTCAGTGAACTTTAACTTCCAGCTTCAGCCAAGCTGAGACAGTCTTGTAGGAAACAGTTAACTAGTGTCCTCAATGGTGCAAGTCAATTACGTGTGCTATTTATACATTATACATATAAAATACGCTACTGGTTCTATTTCTCTGATTGACCCTCTTTGATATAAGCAGTGATCTCTGATCTCAATATGGGACCAAAGGAATTACCAAAGTTAAAAGGAAATCAAAGTAAGACTCCTTACGAAGTCATTTTTAAATGTTATAAAAATATATATATACATATAGACCATTTAGTTTTGGAAGCCAAAGGAAGAAGAGACTTTATATATCAGCAGTGTCAAATGCACCACACAGCTCTAAACATTTGATGATATCTCTTGGATTTAGTAATTATAAAATCATTCAGCACCCTAGTTAAAGAAGGTTCAGTAGACATATAAAAGACATACTGTAATTGATTTGGGGAATATACAGGATGTGAGAACTTGGGTCTAGCGATTATTGACACTTGTTTCAAGAAAAAATTAGAAAATTTAAGTAGTAACTGAAGGGTATTAAAATTAACTTTTGTTTTATAGACTGGAGAGACTTGTGCATGTACAGGCTGAATGGAGAAAATTAGGTAATATGGAATGTACATGAAAACATGTAGTATAGCAGTATTTCAGTGGAAGTAGGAGAAAATTAAGTCTGGGTATACATGGAGGTTGCCTTTCAACGTAATTCATCCTCTGACACTGATGACAAGACATGTCCTAACAAGGGAGGAGAAAAATAAACATCAGCATAGAAGGAAAAGCCGTATCTTCCACCAAAGTGCCTTTGATGCATAAGAAAGATTCTGGTTGGTTTCAGACCTGCTTCAGCAAAAGATAAGTAACATTTAGGTTTATCCCTAAAATTTCACATGTGAAATCAGGCGACAACAAATTCTAAGGTTGGTCTAGAAGAGAGAAGAAATTTGCAGTAGGGTAACTACCATGAGGGCAAGGACCAGTAATCTCTTTTTCCTACACAAGGTTAATTGTATTTACAAGCCAAAGGGCTTCAGGTCTTCTCTTTCTCCTACCCCGTATACCAAGCAGAAGGCAATGTCACCCTCTAAGAACTTTATCCTTGTCTCTGTATAATTTAATCAGCTGACCTTGTTATTCAAAAGATGTGAGAGTCTGTTAAAGGAAATGTATTCATGCTTCGCACTTAAGAGGTACAAAATCACGTCTGACGTTTCCTGGAATATCCTAAGCTGACAGAATATCATCATTCAGTGTTTGGATCCTATAAACGAACCACGAGGCATAGGAACAGGACCCAGAGCATTTAGATACGTCTGTGGTGCCCTCAAACTGTCCAACACACACATGGACTCAAAAACAAGCCATGTGTTTATCAAAACATTCGTAAGACAATCTGTAACAGGATCTTAATGGTTGCCTGGAGATATTATGGAAATATCACATATCCAAAAAGCCTGATTTTGCTGATTTCTGCTACTGCTGCTAAAGACCTACTTGCTTCTGGGTATAGTTAATTTGTTTTCCCCTCAGATCTACAGCATTTGTGTTTGTAATATAGGGCTTATTTACATAGATAAAGTATAGCTCAACCTTTACATTAATTAACATACCTAGGAAACAATAACATGCTTTATGTAAAAAAAAAAAAGTAAGCTAAAAATTCACAAACAAACAGGTGAGCCTGGAGTCTGAGGGGTTCAATTACTGCATGAAAAAGTCAGTGGTGCTTTCTTAATGGTAAGATCAAATAGACTACATAAAACTTCTTCAGAAAAAGTAGTTTACAATTAACTCCTCAAAACATGAGATATTTCTATCTAATGAACAAAAGAAAAAAGATAACACTAAAATAAAAGTAAAAATCAAATTAGTATCTTAACAAAACAAACATGCCAGACAATGTTTTCTGCTTCTCTTTTAATTATTAATTAATTAATTGTTTCTGGCCATGTTTCTTATCAGACGAATCGATAAGTGGACCTTTTGACTTAATTTATTAGGAATACATAAATTCCTAAAAGATATTAAGTTTTTATTCATTCAATAACATTTCCTGAGCCCCTCCAATGATTCTGACATTGAAAATGTAGAAATAGGTAAAACACAGAACTCACTGCCCAAACGGGACACCAGAGATACAAAGTAGCAACTAGCAGGTTATGCAATATGGTATATCAAGTCCTCCTTACCACCCACACAGCCGCCTTCTACAGCACCAGGATGTTATTCCATGCCTCTCTCTCCGTAGTACAATCACTTTCAGAGAGAAGAGCTGCCTGTCTGAATATTACATTTATTAGTACGCTACCTGGTACATAGCAACAGTTAATAGATGTACATGGAATGAATTAAATCCTGAAACTTGTGGTTCTGAACAATTCCAGAGAGAGTGACATAGGAACTTCCTTGGAAGAAAAAGGGGAAAATTACATGTTCAAAACTGTGGTAGAATAAAAGTTTGAAGACTACGTGGGAAACCAACTAATCCCACATGACAAGATGAAAGCGTGACTTGGAAGAAATGGCACCTCTTAGGAGGAAGAGATTGGTGAAGTTCGGATGGTGAGCCAGCTTGGCGTGCTGTGCTACGGAGTTCAACTTCTTCCTATAGACAACAGGCGGTCACTGAATGTGAGAGTGTGGTGCTTCTGTAAGCAAAGCACATTGTCTATTTGTTTATGATTATGCTATGGGGAAATGGTCCGTATATCTTCACCAAGTTTAGGGGGTACAGTTAGGATGGTCTATGAAAATGTAGACTTTATCCCATACTCAAAATTATGAGAGGAGGGGTACCTCTGAGGGCTTCCCAAATAGAATAGTTTAAAACTGAGTTATGACATGAGCCCTGTTATATTCTAATATGGGGAGATATGGCATATCTATCAAGATGTGATAGGGAGGGAGAATTTGCTTCAGATATAAGCCTTAAACTGAAAATCATAAAGACATAGTACCTTAGCAGGTAGTCTAGGTCTTGATCTTACAACAGCTGGTCCTTGAAGCTAGGTTCAAGATAAGATGTTAAAATAAGATCATCAAATATCATGGTTCAGATGAAGGAGGAAAGTATGGGCATGCTCTTACCAGGAAAAGTTCAGAAATAAAGGGTCATATACAAAAGATAGAGAGATGACATAAAGAAGCATTAGCTGAGACTGAAATACGGCATGGAAAGAAAACACAAAAATCACCTTTTATTTATACTTAAAAAAAGAACAACGATCAGCAACGCATAGGGCAATTCTATTCCACTCATGGTATATTGACTTAGCCCAAAGCATTATTACCTAAATTTTATTATGCTACCATTCTTCTTTGACAATAAGATCCTTAGCAGGCTTACAAATGGCACACTAACAGTGAAAACAGGAAACTGAAAGTCTGAGGTTGATAGTACAAGTGATCACCTAACTCCTCTAAATGAAATAATTTTTTGTGAAACAGAATGTGCAGTACCCAGCACAAGACAGACACCAAATGAATGAAGATCAATGAAAGGAAGTAAAAGAGATTTCAGCAAAACAAAGCAAACTCTCTAATAATGATACATTGGCTTGTAGGTGGGACTGCCTGCTTTCACTCAGGATTTCCCCCAAAGTGAAAATGGTCACGTGAAAGGTGAATGACTTCTTAGTGATGATGCTGCAAAAGAGAGCCGTGTGTCCAGCTCTGAGACTGGTTCTGTCAGCCCCCTGCCTCTAGATGTGCAGGGTTTAAATCAATTGTACCAAAATTTTAGGTTAACTGAATATATTTCTCCTTCAGTAATTAAGATTATGGGCCAAGTATATACAAACCAATAAAGACATTTATTATGGTATACTTATTTTTTAATGTATTTGTTCATTCATTCACCTAACAAATTATAAAGTTATCTAGATAATTAACAAATGTTAAATTATTTCTACCATGTGAAGTACATAATACCAGGCATGAAAAGATCAAAATTAATTTCATAGTAGAAAGAAGATACATAAACAAATATCCAAACACAAGTAACATGCAAGTCTTACAAGACACAAAGAAGAGTGCACATTTAGTTCGAAAAGAACATATTTTTGGAGCAGCTGGAATTTGAGCTGGGTCTTAAAGATGTGTATCTTCCAGTGGATCTGGTGGTGAAGCATGTGGGAGAAGAGACCAGTAAAAGCAAAGGAAGGAGAGAAATAGTTAATTTTACTGAACATCAGGTACAAGTTGGAAATAAGGTTGAAATGTCATTCCTATCCAGACAAGAGAGTTATTCTAATTCTGGGCTCATAGGTAGTGGAGTTCTCTTTCAGGAGAGGGCCTTGGCTGGACAGCCCTTTTTGTTTTTTGTTTTTCTGGCCACACCACGCGTTTTGTGAGATCTTAGTTCCCTGACCAGGGATTTAACCTGGGCCCTTGGCATTCAAAGTGCGGAGTCCTAACCACTGGAACGCCAGGGAATTACCAGGACAGCGCTTTTTGAAGGTTAAGATATTTACAAATCGACAGATGAGAAAAGCAGCTTTTGGTTATCTCTTTAGATTCAGGGGAAGAACAGAAAAGCCTGAAGGTCTGACACTAGTTGTTATCTTGCCTGCATTATCCCATTTTGTCCTAACCACCTGTGAGGATTCTACTATCCACATTTTACACAAGAGGGAACTGAGGTTCGGAAATGCTAGATCACTTCCCAGGGATACACAGTCGGTATTCGTCAGAGTCAGGATTTGAATTGATATCTAACTTAAGATTCAGTTTCTTAAGCACTACTCCAAACTTCCAAAAGCAGTAACAGGGCTTCCCTGGTGGCGCAGTGGTTGAGAGTCCGCCTGCCGATGCAGGAGAC
>NW_021703777.1:5175625-5192797 GCF_005190385.1 Monodon monoceros
GGGCCCGGACAACAAAAAAAAAAAAAAAAAAAAAAAAAAAGCAGTAACAGTGAGAATGAAAAGGAGGGTAAAGGTAAGCAAAACATTTCTGAAGGGAATATCCAGAGAACAGCTCTGAATGGTGAAAGGAGGAATTCAGAGAAAAGCATATCAAAAATTGGAGAGTCTCTATGCCAACTGACTAAAAACCTTTCAAAGATAGAAGTGATTTTTTAAATAAACAGTTAGAAATTATCCTTAAGCGGGATGTACATAACTCTGACTTTTGCTTTTCTATAAACAAAAGTTTCTCTAGAGAGACCAGATTTAGCTTAATGAGCGTATACTTCTTATTTAATATTTTTATATGAACCCATTTGTAATAAAAACTAGTTCCCAATGGACTGTCCTTATCCAATATCTTAATTAGTTCTCTGCATAGTGAATGTATAATAGAGGCTGACCTTCTCATCTCTGAACTTTGGAGATTCAAACTAAGTACGAAGAATACGACCTGGTGCCTTTGTCAAAAATCTCTCCTAATGGTACAAATGAACCAGTTTGCAAGGCAGAAATAGAGACACAGATGTAGAGAACAAACATATGGACACCAAGGTGGAGGGGGGCAAATGGCGGGGGGTGGTGGTGGTGTGATGAATTGGGAGATTGGGATTGACATGTATACACTGATGTCTATAAAATGGATAACTAATAAGAACCTGGTGTATAAAAAACTAAATAGAATAAAATTCAAGAATAAAAAAGAAACTTAAAAACAAAAACCAAATGTACCATACTAATGTTAGATGTTAATAATAGCAGAAATTGGGTGTGGGGTTTATGGAAATTCTGCAGTTTTTCTGTAAATATAAAACTGTTCTAAAAAATAAACTTAAAAGAATCTTAAACTTAAAAAACTTCATAAACAAACAAAAAAAATCTCTCCTAGGACAGAGTTTATTAGCTGAGGATTCACAGCCAATGCCCTGGCAGCACCCGTATTTTCCAGTCATCCATCAGACAAGTTCACAGGGAAAAAGATTAAGTGGAAAGTTGCAAGCTGTTATTTTTCCCCTGGGGCAAGAGACAGAGTAGGAGACCACAGGAGTAAAGTAGTTGCATGGAAGATATCTGTAACAAATGTTCCTTCACTAAGTCCTCTCCCTCAACATTTGTCTCCCCTCAAAACCAGATAACGCAGCATCTTACTTAAGAACTCAACCATGAAAGGAAGATGATGTTATGCCGGAGCTCAGTACACTTGCAACATTCTATCCCATATGTTCAAATATTTATAATATATAGCCACCACACACACACACACACACACACTCATGCACAGATTATTGGCATTGTGGTCTCTTCCGACAAGCTCATCAATAGATCTGACACCAGTAGGATCTTATAATAAAACCCAAACTGTTACTTCAGTACACACTGAGGACCTCACTAGAGAATAATATAACAATATCAAATATGTTAACTGTTTTGTCAATATAAATGTAAAAAAGAATGCAATGCATGCTTCTTTTATCAGATGCATAGAATGCAAAAAATCACCAGAAATCCTAGTACCTGAGAACCTGCTGTTAATATAGTTTGGGTCCTTGTTTTTCCTTTTCCTTTAAAAATAAAGACCACGGGGCTTCCCTGGCGGTCCAGTGGTTAAGACTCCGAGCTCCTAATGCAGGGGGCAGGGGTTCAATCCCTAGTTGGGGAGCTAAGATCCCACATGGCAGACCCTAAATAAATAAATAAATAAATAAACAAACAATAAAAATAATTATTAAAAGAAATAAAGACCACAACTCTCTGGAAGACTGTGAAGGTTTTCCTGATGAACCGTGAACATCTTGCCTTCAGGATGAATGAATTATGAGAAATTCCATGAATTTTGCTTTTGCTGTGGCAAAGAGCTCCTTGTTGTTAATATACTAAGTGAATTACTAAGAATTACTAAAAGTGAATAGTGGTTAACATTTATTGAGGGCTTTCTACATGTCGGGCATTGTGCACTTGACTGTTAACTAATTTTTCTCACAACAACTGGGAGACAGGCACCATCACTCCTAGTTTACAGGTGCACAGGAGGCCGGGTTGCCACACCTGCCACACAGCTGTAGTCATGGAGCCAGGATTCAAACCCACGGAGTCTAACTCTAGAACCCTTGGTATTGCCTCTCAGTGGCAGTGAACCCTTTACACACAAACATAGGAAATGCATTTTAGAAAATTTAAGTAAAATGTAAAGACTAAAGAGTTTAAATTTTTTTCTGACAGTGTTACTGAGTCTAAGGTCATACTGCTCACCGCATGACAGGCCAATAATCGAGAGATGAGTTGTTGGGACAAGGAATAGCGACTTTATTCGAAAAGCCCACAGACCAAGAGGATGGTGGACTCGTGTTCCAAAGAACCATCTTCTCTAAGTTAGAATTCAGGACCCTTTTATACTAAAAGGGGAGGGAGTAAAGTCAAACACTTCCTGGTTCCCATCGGCCTCTGGAGGGGATGTGTTAATTTCTTCCTTCCTGCAGTCATTCACAAGTGGGCCTGGTCGGGATGTTTCCTGTGAGCTAAACAAAGGTATTTTAGCTTAATGCTCATTACCTGGGAAGCAGGGTTTCCAGAGATGGGCCATTATGTATAATTTAACCTTATAGGCAACATCCCTTCAGTGATTAACTTATAATAGAATACAAAGTTTCTTCCCTATTACAACAATAAAAGTCAGTGTTACCTTATCATACCAGAGAAAGTATCTTGGTGTCACCAATGGATTGGCATGGACACTGGATTCACAGACCCAGATTAAAACTGGTCCTGCTATTTTCTAATCATGTGTAGAAAAAGAGACGTGTGGATACTGCGGGGCAAGTGGGCGTGGAGTATTTTTTAGCCGTTCAACAGGCATATTTCTCCTTCCTGGCACAGAGCAAGGCTACATTTTTCAGCATCCCTCAAGGTTAAGTTTGACCATGTAAAAACTTCTCAGCAACAGGACATGCACAGAAGAGAGGGTGTCACAGCAGTGAAGATAGTCAAGGAGAAGCGTGCCTTCTCCACTGTCTTTAACCCAGTCTCGATGCAGTGAGCAGAGAAACCTTGAGAGACACAGTCTGAGGAGAGCAGAGGCACAAAATAGAGTAAGCCTGAGCCGTGAATCACTACTTGGAAGAGAGGCCTATAATTCCATGACTGAACCAAACTTGGGTCTGCTCGCCTGTGCGGAGCAAAGCCAGTCTACTGACACCAGGTTGTGGTGAAGGGTAGCACAGCATTTACTGCAGCTGCCAAGAAAGGCGTCCAGGACAGCTAGTGCTGAAAAACCCCAAACTCCCCGATGGGTTTCAGGAAAGCATTTTTAATGGCAGTGTGAGGGAGGCGGTGTGATCAGCTGGTGCACAGCTCTCTGACTGGTTGATGGTGAGGTAACCAGGCGGTGTCACAGGGGTTAACATTGTCAATCCTTAGGCGCCAGCAGGTCTGGGGGCTACATGCTCAGGATCATCAGGCGGTTAGTTTCTTCCATCTGGTGCGGGTTTTAGCATCTGTAAAACAACTCAGGAAATGGGCATCCGATACTATTATCTAGGTCCTTCAGAGAGGAGCTACAGCAGAGGGTATGCGGGAGGGGTCTGTCCTGGGAAGGCCCCATAGGGTCCTTGCTCGGTTACAATTCAGCAGCACTTGTTATGAATTTAGATGCACGAGAAATAAACATTTATTGTATTTAAGCCATTGCACGTATTGGTTGTTTCTTACAGCAGCCGACATTACCCTAGCTAACACCTCATTCATAAGGTTCTTTATTACAGTCCTGTTAAACATAAACAGTATTACTGGGGTTTCAATTCTAGCTCCACCACACATGCTGTGTGATCTTGGAAACTCAGATAAATTCTTTGAGCTTAAATTTCTTCATTTGTTAAAAAAAGAGAGAGAGAGAGAGAGAGAGACTCAAACAAGCTATTTATTCATTTCACAGTGTCCTCTAATTCAATTATATAAACTTTAGCTTATCCACATTAGTAGCATTTCTAAAGAAAAACAAAACAAAACCCCTGAGCTTCTGATTAAAATCTGGCGGATCAAACGTTCAACGTCCCTTTCACTCTCTCCCGCCATCTACAAAAATTACTGAAAAAGGAATTTAAAAAGGTTTAAAAAGATTTTAAACCTTTAAAAAGGTTTCTTTTTAAAAGAAACCATAAAGCCACAAAAATACAAATTGAATAGAAAAGGAGACACCAATAAAATTTTAATGTCTGAAAAGCAAATGGATGGGTAACTAATCTGTAAGCCAGCAGTGTGGAAATCAGAGACTCAGCCCATCAACACTGTGGAATCTCAGGGACCTAGCACCAGCTATCTCTGGAATGGGACAACGGAAAACAGCAGGACTGGTTAAAGACTCTAGGAACATACAGATTCTTAAATATCCTTCCTACTCTGTGTGTCTGAATAAAGTCCTCCACCCCACACGGAGGCAGAAGCCCAAAGAGTTATCTTCCAGAGAGATTAAAACAGAGGATCAGGGACTCCCCTGGTGGCGCAGTGCTTAAGAATCCACCTGCCAATGCACGGGTTCGAGCCCTGGTGTAGGAAAATACCACATGCCGCGGAGCAACTAAGCCCATGCGTCACAACTACTGAGCCTGCGCTCTAGAGTCCGTGAGCCAAAACTACTGAGCCTGCGGGCCTACTGCCCGTGCTCCACAACAAGAGAAGCCACCACAATGAGAAGCCTGTGCACCGCAACGAAGAGTAGCCCCCGCTCGCCACTAGACAAAGCCCGCGCGCAGCAACAAAGACCCAACACGGACAAAAAAATTATTTTAATAATTTAAAAAAGAACAGAGGATCGCAGCACTGGGGACTATCAGCCATAGTTGACAGAAAAACACAAAACGGTCACCAAGTAAACACAGAGACCTCCATGAGCTAGATGCCCAGAACTGATACCCAGAATTCTGGCCAACAGGCTTGTACCAGCTCCCACAGCAGATCAGAGATAAGAATATGACCAGACTATTGTTGCCAAAATTCTGCCTCTGTACACCGGGGCTGGATTAAATCTCAGAGACAGAGTTTTGGGTGAAGTAGAAAGAAATAGCTTTATTGCTTTGCCAGGCAAAGGGGGCCGCAGTGGGCTAATTCCCTCAAGACTGTGTGTCCCACCCTGAGAGGGCAGTGAGGAGTCTTACAGGGTTCAAGAAGCAGGGCGTGGTCAGCTCGTGGACATCCTTCTGATTGGTCGGAGGTGAGGTAATGGGGAGCCAGCATCATTAACCTTCTGGTTCCAACAGGTCTGGGGTCTATGTGCTTGTGGGCAGCACACAGTTAACTTCTTCCACCTGGTGGGGTTTCAGTATCTGCAAAACAGCTCAGAGGACATGGCTCAGAATATTATCTATAGTCCTTGAGGAAGAACTAAAGGTCCTTGACTTTGTTTAATGGCTAAAGTATTATTATTTTGTCTCGCCTGACTGTTTTCTTTCTGCATTTTCTCACTTCTCTGTTTAAATGTATTCTTTGACTACAGTTTTTCTACAGACAAAAGGCAGGCAGAGGACATGGTGTGGGGGGGTCTATTCTGGGAAGGCCTTGTAGGGTCCTGCTCAGTTACACCATGAGAGCAGCATCTAAAGATAATGAAATTGGGAGGTAGTCAATAAACCATCCAGTCTGATTACCTTTTGATAAAAACCCAGTCAGGCCTCAATCAGCATTTTACTCTCTCACTCATAAATATAAGCAGAAAATAAAATAGTATCAGATATTTGAAGAAAACCTGTAACATATAGAGAACAAAACAAAAACAATTGGAGAAGCAGAAACTAAAGAGGAAGAGGGAAATTTCAAATATATATATATATGTATATATAATATACAGTACATATATATCATCTTCAAAAAGATAAATTATTTAACCACTAAACAAGAAAAATGTGATTTAAAGCAAAAAGAATTTAGAGAATAAGAAAACAATGCTAGTATTAATTTTGATAGACAAAAAAATTAAAATTCAACAAAAGATTTGGAAAGAAATATAAAGATTTCTAAGGAAATCTCTCAGAAATGTAATAAAAAGATAAAGAAAGACAAGGAAATTATGAGAGTGATTTTAAAATGGAATAATATTCCAGAAGGTGCCAAAAATGCATTTCAAGAGTTTCAAAATAAGATAACAGCAAAATGAAGAAATCAATAATGAAATAATGCAAGAAACATTTTCAGAACTACTTCAATTTTCAGATAGACAGGGTTCACTAATGGCCCTGCAAATGGATTAAACTAGAACCAAACCAGTAAACATCATTATAAATCTTCAGAACACTAGACCAAAGTGAAAATCTTTAAAATCTCCAAAAAAGAAAATTTAGGTTTTAGAACAAGATTAAAATTAATAATATAATTAGATATAAGAACAACAATAAGAGCTAGGAGGCAGTGGAACACTATCTTCAAAATCTAGGAAAAAATTATTTCCAAATCAGAATTCTACATTAAGCCAATTTATTCATTGAAAGTAATAGCACAAAGAAGATATTTTCAGACATGGAAAATCTCAGTAACACCGGCAAAAATACCTATCACGAAGCTTTTCTCAGGACACTCCAGGAAGAAATGCTCCGATAAGTGGGGAATTTAAGAAAGAGGAAAGCCTGAAATCCAGGAAACAAAGAAACCAAGAAAAGATAGTGCTACAGAGACTCCCTAGCATGATGCTGAAGGGATACCTAAAACAATATCTGTGTAGCTGCCTTAAATCAGCTATTTCAGATTAGCATAATCAGAGGTGATAAAGCATTCAATTCAATTCAATTCAGTTAAATGAAGTTAAATTCTGTGTAAAAAAAACGAGATGGCTAGAAGAAATTTATATTCCAAACATTAAAGAAAGTTAAGTAAACATGGATCTAACATTCATGGGGGTTTCTTCTGTTTTATTTTAAATGTCAAACCTGTCTTAATGAGTTTCTACCAACATATGTTTCCTTTAGTCGTCATTAAATCTTAGTAATAAAAACATTGGCATTAGGCCTTTCATTTTCAAATCTAAATAATACTAAATCATCCAGCCTCTCTTCAAACTAAATTTATACAGATATTTCATTAGCAAACAATTCTACTAATTAAAAGTATTTTTTTGTAATGAAGTTAAAAACTGCTTTTCTGTAACTTCACACATACTGCCCTTTTTCTCTGATCTAAATTGTAATTGCTCCTTTATGTGATGACATCAAACACACAGCTTCCTATATTATGTTTTCAGATAAGAAAAAATTGTAATGCCTAGGGATTAAAATTAGCATCTTAACTTAAAATAATCTCTTTCAGGTTGACACTAACTTAATTCCAATATTACACAAAAACTTTTTTCTAATATACCTCTGTTCCTTCCCCCATCCTTTGTGCTATTATATCTTTATACATTATAAGCCCAGTAACATAGCTTCATAATTATTGTTCTATGAATTATCTTTTAAATCATATAGGAGATGGAAAAAGTTACAAATGAAAATACGTTTTATACTGCTTTTATATTGACCTATATGGTTGTCTTTAGTGGTGCCCTTTATTTCTTCCTGGGGATTCAAGTTACCACTCACTGTCCCTTCATTTCAGCCTGAAGAACTCCCTTTGCTATTTCTTGTAGGACAGGTCTTCTAGCAGTGTGTTCTCTCGGTTGTTGTTTATCTAGGAATGTCTTAATTTCTCCATTATTGAAAGAGGGTTTTGCTGAAAATAGAATTCTTGGTTGACAGTTTGTTTTTTTCCATCACTTTGAAGTTGCCATCCTTCTACCTTCTGGCCTTCATGAGAAGTCACTTGTTGATCTTATTGAAGATTCCTGGTATGTGATAACATTTTTTCTGCAATCAAGATTTTCTTGTCTTTGACTTTTGTCAGTTTGACACTGATGTGAATCGGTGTGGATCTCTTTGAGTTTACTTGAAATTTGTTGAGATTCTTGGACATGTAGATTAATGTTTTTCATCACATTTGGCAAGGTTTTGGCCATTATTTTTTCAAATAATGTTTATGTCCCTTTCTCTTCTCTCCTTGTACTATTGTATTATCTTTTGTACCATACAAAAAGAAGTACTATCGTATATTATACTCCTTGTATTATTTTTTCTATTTATTGATTGTACTTATTTGAGGAGACATAATTGTTATACTTTCCTTTAATTGTTTAGTCATGGTGCCCTTTAGTTCCTTGAACATGTGTGCAATAGCTGCTTCAAAGTCCTTTTCTACTAAGTACGATATCTGGGTCTCCCAAGGGACAGCATCTGCAAGGCTGCCTTTTTTCCTATGTATGTAGCATACTTTCCTATCTCATAATTTTTGGTTGAAAACTGGACATTGTAGATACTATATTACAACAGCTCTGGTATCAGTTTCTTTCCTCAACACCAAGGCTTATTTTTGTTACTGTTACTGTTGTTTTTCTTGTTACTGCTTATTTTTTTAATGACTGTCCCTGACTAACTCTATAGATTCTCTATTCCCTGTAGTATGTGGCCACTGAGTTCTTAGCATTTTTTAAGTTCTTGTTTTTATTTTTAAGCCTAGCTTGCTAGGGTTCAGCCCGAGGTCAGTATAATTTGGTAGTCAGCCAATGATGATAGAAGAATTCTTTAAATGCTTGCCAGCACGTCTATCACCCTTTGTCAAGGGAAGCTGTGTGAGAAGGCATGCCTTCAAATTTTAGGCAGCTTACAAGACAGTCTTATCTTCGACTCTCTGCTCGAACGGGGTGTCAAGTTCAGACAGAGGTGAGTGACTGTCCTTTCCCAGGTCTTTCCTGGGCAAAGCCATGCACATGAGTGTAACTTTCTCAATCCCAGGAACATGTTGGAAATTTTCCTTCTTGTGTCTTATCAAACTTCATCAGAATACTGTAGTTCATAGTGGTATGTTACTAATTATTAGGACACAACCTAAACGGCTAGTATTTCAGAACTGATACATTGCTAGGTGATCATAACTACGCACACATTATACCCAAATCTCTAATAATATTTAAAATTATCCAGTGACTAAAAAATAAAGCTGAACTGATGGACTACTGTAAAAAACTATTTAAAAAAAGACCTTGAAGTAGTAAATTTTTACCCAATTAGCTTCTTCATTTTTTTCCCTGATTTAGAAAGATTTTCTGATCTGCTTTCCATCACCTGGCTCTGCTGATCTAAATTGTTGTCTTGAAAATATTTCTGTTTAACATTAATTCATTGTATCTGTTGAAGTTAATTTCTCACATCGTTCTAGAAAAGGCTATGTTCCCAGCAGAGTTTCTTTGTCACACAATTTAAATGATCTGTAATCCAGCTAAAGGACCTAAATTTTCACACCGCTTCTCCTTCTGGCAATATCACATTTGGCTCGAGAATGTCTCATTACTCTAATAGGTCTCTGGTTAGAACGTGGTGAATAGCTGTGCTTGTCCATGTTTTCTGGATCTGGATACAAACACAGACTCAGGAGGATGCAGGAAAAAAAAAATACCATTTCCACCCTACAGTACTAATTCCATCAGAAAATTAAAATTTAATTTCTTCATGAAACATCTACTCAGATTACCTCTTCTTTTGTCATCTGGTTTACCAAAATCTATGTACTGTCTTGGCTTCACATAGTGATTTTATGACCTAAATATCAAGAGAAAAAAAGTATCCCTTTGCTATGGTAAAATTTAGTTTAAGAAATTGAAGTTATTAATGTTAAATTTCACAGTGCTCTTCATTTCAATAGTCCTTGGAGACTGAGCAAATAGATTTCTATGCTTTAGATTATTTAGCAAGGCTTATTGTTAATAAATATATTTTATTGAAGACTTCATTTCCTCTCCATCTTTTTCATGTCTTATTTTCAATCTGAACCCCTAACCCCTCTTTCAATGGGATTATAACTATGTTTAGCCCTTGTTGTATTACTGAATATAGAATAGTTATACTGGAATGCAAAGGATTTAAGCAATTCCCTCGCCTTATGCCCAATTTAAAACCATAAGGGAAAACCAAACAACCAACCGAAAAACTTACCTCTTGGGACTCCTTTACATGGATGCATTCTAAAGCTATTCCACAAGTTATTTGGGTGGTGACTATGTGAACAGAAAGATACTATAAAGCTACAGACACTAGATACTTGGATGTATCTAGTGTTTTATTAACCAATTATACTCATTTCAGCAAGTGCAGATTGAAAACCTATGAGGCCTAGTTTTCTTGTGGTACTAAGAAAAATAGAAACAACAGAAACATGACCACAGTGTTTGAACACTGGGCAACAGAAGAAAAATATGTTCAGTGAAGGAAACACCCACACAGTGATGAATGTGGAAGGAACCTGTGCAGAAGAAGATACAGACAAAACAGGAGATGAAGACCCTTCTGGAGGTTAGTGCAAGATGCGATGGATTAGGTAAAGTGAGTCAGACTATAAGTGCTCTTCAAAGATGTGAGGCAAGACAACATGTTAAGGTATAAAAGTATATTTTGCTTGCATTATTGTTTATGGTTTTCTTTTGCCAATGCATATTAAAAAAGGAAGCCAACCTACTTTGCAATAAAAATTGTCAACCACCTTGCTTTCACTCACTCTGCCTGGCACCAAAGGAAAAGTTGGATTGTTTCTTAATCAAATGGGTGGGCAGAGGAAGGGCCAGTGATGGTGGTTATTTAATTTTCCACCAGCTCCATGTATGAGCTCAGAGCAGAACACAGAGTTACTGGAATATAATACCTCTGATATTTGCTATGATATTTGCTCTGAAACAAATGTCATATTCACCAGGAAAGATAAGGAGTTTTCTTCTTCAGTAAAATTTACTTAGCCCCCAAGTTATCCAAATATACAAGACAGTTCCATAATGTAACCAAATATAATAATGACACAAAATCTAATAACTTTTCAATTGCTAGCAATAATCAAATTGTAAATATAATAGGAAAAAAATATATCCCATCACAACTTCAACAAAATTATAAAAAAGTAGGAACAAACTCCAAAAACTCTACTGGAAGAAAATTTCACATGGAAAATACAGAAATATATAGAAAATAGAATAAAGATACAGAAAATAAAGATTTAAAGTGCTCATACATTTTTTTAACCTAGTAAGTTTACTTCTCAGCATTTACCATCCAAATGGACTATGATGTTTATTACAGCTTTGTTTATTATAGTGAAAACTGGAAATATAAATGTAAATCAATAAGAAAATGGTTAAATAAATTATAGTAAATTCATACTACACAGTTCCATGAAATCTTCAAGATGCATTATTAAGTGTTAAAGTAATTGGAGAATACAATGTATAGTATGATAATATTTGTGTAAAAATAGTAAAAAGCAACACTATGCAAAAATGTGTGTGTGTGTGTAAGTAAACCATGGTAAGAAAAATTGAAGAAAACTCAACTGAATAGGGAGATAGTCTTTGTTCACAAATTGGACTTGATATTTTAATTTAAAAAAATGTTTTTTAAATTATTTTTGGCTGCATTCGGTCTGCTTGCTGCAGGTGGGCTTTCTCTAGTTGCGGGGAGCAGGGGCTACTCTTCATCGCGATGTGCGGGCTTCTCATCGCAGCGGCTTCTCTTGTTGAAGAACACAGGCTCTAGGCATGTGGGCTTCAGTAGTTGCAGCACGCAGGCTCAGTAGTTGCAGCACGCAAGCCCTAGAGCATATGGACTTCAGTAGTTGCAATGCATGGGCTCAGTAGTTGCAGCTCGCAGGCTCTAGAGCGCAGGCTCAGCAATTGTGGCGTATGGACTTAGCTGCTCCGCAGCATGTGGGATCTACCCGGACCAGGGATCAAACCCATGTCCCCTGCATTAGCAGGCAGATAGATGCTTAACCACTGTGCCCCCAGGAAAGTCTCATAACTTGATATCTTAAAGGATGTTAACTTTCATCAAATTTGTCTTTAGATTCGGATAATTCCATCAATATTTCAAAATGTTTTGTGGAAATGTACAAACTGAATACTAATAAAATGTACATCAAAATGTATAGGACCTAGAAAAGCCTACTTGGGCTTCAGATAGGTGAGCAAAAACCAAGATGCAGTCTTGTTTAAGTCAATGCTATTCAGGGTCTGTCACTTTCAAACAAAGATGACCCATAGAGTGGTTGTATCAGAAGGGCCTCATAAATATCATCAATATCAAATAAACATGTCTCTTCACCGTACTCTCATAGCCCTAAATTGCCATCCCTTTTCCTTGTAGATAAGTGGTTTTGACCAACCCTTTCCAGTTTCCTTGGTTGGAAAGTTGTCTCGGTTCCAGTATCTGTGACTCATAATTTGAAAATCTTTTCATAGATATAGATGGTGTCCTTCCATTAATCTTCTAAGTACCAGGATGGGTGCTAACACTAGTTTCTCCATTGTTACCCTTTATACTGTAACACAGCGTGATTTCTGATGAAAGCTCTTTGCATCAACAGGCACTAATGTTCTCAGCATGAAATTCTGAGTATAATTTTTTCCCTGTTTGTGTCAGATGCAATTCCTCCAAACTAGTACACAAGATGTACATTTTATCCAGGGTCATTTTTAGGTGCTCTTTCATAGCAGAATACAGATAAGAGGCTCAAAATATTTAGGTCACCTGTCAATCACGTATGTAACAACAAAGCCCACTTCTTTGGTTTATAGATTCAGTGTCCATTCCAGGCAGGAGTGGCATAATTTTACCAAGTTTCAAGGTTACACAGTGAATTTTGAAATATAAACCTTATATTTATTCAAAGAAGGTAAATATATGTTTAATTACATCATGATTTAGAACCAATTCCTGGTTCAATTGTTAGTTCGGCTCTAAGGCTGATCTTTCCATCAGGAACACAGGACAACAGGACAGTGAGTTTGTCCTAGTACACAGGCATATGGGTTCTAGAGCAAGGCTGTACAAGATAGAGTGGAGAATTACATACCTTTGGAAAACAATTCTTGGCATGATACTGGACCTTGGCAGAGGTCATGTCTGACAATGAATATCACGCATCTGAAACATTCTGATTTTGCCAGACCCAATAAGTTATAAGGATGAGTCAGTCCAGAAGTAATCTATTATACGGTGGAAGTGGTGTGTCCAAAATCAAGCGTGACCCAGACAGAAGGGCTCAAGGAAGCTGCCCAGCTCATACCTACTGCCACATGGGGGATCCATTATGACCAGCTGGCAGAAGATAAAAAGCCCCCCCTTGGTTTACAGATGGGTCTAATTGACATGAGGATGAAAGCTGAGAATGGCAGCAGCACCGCTCAGGAAAGGTCTTGAAAGATAACGGGGAGTGAAAAACAACATCCTCAGACACGCAGAGCTTCAGGTGGTAAACGTGGCCATCTACTTTGTGCAGATGGAGGTCGGGATGTACACAGAGCTCTAGGTCAGGCATTCAGCACTTTTACAGGGGCTTGAAAGGAGACAGATTGCAAGACTGTGGATAAGCAGGTTTGATGCACAGACATGGGGATGAACATACGGGAATGGACACAAAGTGTGAACACCTTTGTACCACAGAGTAGCACTCACAGGAGAGTATCTATCAAGACTTGGACAGTCTGTGCCACTGGCCATGTCAGCAATGGTATGATGGGCACATGAATTCAATTAATTCTGTGGCCACAGTGGGAGTAATGGAGGCTAAGCATGGGTCCAACAGCACGAGACCCCACTTACCAAGGCTCACCTACCTGCTGCTGCAACTCAATGTCCAACCTGCCAGCAAAAGAGACCGATGCTGGCACACTCAGTGGAACTGCTCATCACAGAGACAGATGAGCCATTTGACGGCAGGTTGACTACATCATGCCCCTTTCAACCTGGTAAGAACAAAGCCTTGCTCTAATAGGAACAGATACACATTGTGGAGGAGATTTTGCACTACTGTCCACACAATCTCAGCAGGACAACTGTCTACCAAGGGTGGATGAAGTTCTCCAGTATTGGGTCCCACATAGCACCAGTTAGATCAGAGGACTTTCTTTATAGCAAAGGAGGTATAGAAGTGGGTCCATGACCATGTGACCTAATGGTTTTATCACATATGCACCAACAGAAGCTGTCGACCTGAAAGATCATTAGAAGGTAGAGTTAACCAGCTTAGAAGCAGTATTCTATGAAGATCAGGCTTCAACCTCCAGGATGCAGTATACACACTGAAGCAAAAACCCTATACAGTATCATATAGGAAGAATACATACATCTGAGAACCAAGGAGTAAAGACAGGAAGGACTCCACTAATTATGGTTCTTCATGACACTGGGGGATTTTTGCCTCACATCCCTGCAACTCTAGGCTCTGCATGGCTGGAAGTTTTAGTTCCCAAAGGGTGCAAAGTGTTGCCAAGGAGAAGCAATAAGAACCCTATTGAGCTATACACTACGGTTGACACTTGGGCACTCAGGCTCTTTGTGCCCAGAGACCAGCCGGAAAGAAGTTATAAACTTGGCGGGAATAATGGACTGTAATCACCAAGAGGTGGTAGGGCTTCTGCCACACAGAAGGAGCAGAGAGAAGTATGTGTGGCACCGGGTGATCAATGTGGAGGTCTATTGCTAGCTAGCCCCTTGCCCAGCTGTAATGACACATGAAAAAGGCCAGCAGCTACAACATAAGTTTACGGTAACCAAGGGTCCAGGGCCCTCAGCGATAGTCCAGAACACCATACCACCAAGCAAACCATCAAGACCAGGCACGGTGGTCTATCTGAGGTCAGAGGAATCCGTAAGGCGTAGCTGAGGAGGAAGCTGGTGAGTATCAGATGGGGTCCCAAAGACCAACTTCGATAGTAGGGGCTGTACTTCATACTGCTAACCTTCCTATTCTGTGCTTCCCTTAAAAAAGAGAGGTCCTCTGGGATCCTGAACTCACTCCTCCGCAAACAGCTTTGAGGAAGTCAAGACAAGCAGCTTCAGGAACAGAGTGCTGTGAACATGGACATGGACCTTTCCCAGATCCTACTGCAAGAAAAGACTTGAAGTTGCTCCAGCACATGGTGTGTCAGGAGTTTGCCTCAGTGGCAGAGAGCTGCACAGTCCAAGGACATGATATTCCCGGGGTGGGCCACCTCCAGCGACTGACCACAAAGGAGCTGTGGAGGCCTGGCCATCTCCCTCACTGTGCGATATCAACTCCTCACAACAGTACATGCTCCAGAAACGTCTGTGGGATCAGCTGAGGCTGCATTGTACCTGCACCCGTTTGACTTCTCCCTCCGCCCAGTCGTTTCCTCCAAGTCTACTGTACCACGGAGGCCTTTATAATACGGTTTCTATTTCCAGTGTCTACTTTCCACATTTCTCATAATATTTCTTATAGTTTCCTCTTTTTTATAGTCCTTTCATATGCAAAAGCCTGAGACCGTCACTTGGTAAACGCCAAGTATCAGAATTTGAGTTCCTCTGTCTTAGCCCGAACTAAGATATAGTCTGTGACTTAACTAGAAAACAAAAAATAAAATAAATTAGGCAACTTCTACTGAAAAAAATCTGACCATACCCATCGATGGAAAAATTTTTTTGAAGTATGGCTGATTTACTATATTATATTAGTTTCAGGTGTACAACATAGTGATTCAATATTTTTATAGACTGTACCCCATTTGATGTTTTATAAAATATCACCCATATTCCTTGTGCTGTACAATATATCCTTGTATCTCACTTACCTTATGCAGAGTAGCTTGTACCTCTTAATCCTCTGCTCCTGTCATGGCCCTCCCCATTCCCCTCTCCCCACTGGTAGCTGCTAGTTTGCTCTCTATACCTGTGAATCTGGGAAAATCTCATTATTTTTCTCTGAAACTCCAGCTCTCATTTTAAAAATAAAGAAATCAATACAGTATTCCTCTCGTAGGGATTTTGATTCCCCAGGGCAATATATTTCACTTGTAGTAAATGCAAGAAATTATTCAAAGGCAGCTAGAGTTGAATTACCCTCTTGGAAAATCACAATTTCTGATTTTTTACGATCTGTCTATTGTATTTCTGTGTGACTATATTGCGTAGACTGTTGCATGCCTCCTAGAGTTTTTCTGAAAGGCAAATTTAAGGTAATTAGATTGCCATTCCAGCTTTGCTTTTGATTCTGGGTTATTTACTTTTTATCTTGTAATAATACTAGCATTTCTCAAATGGCTACAGTTAAATCTTTACATATATTTCTTGTTTTCTTCTTCTTGCAAGCATAGTAAAGCACATACATGTTTTATATATAAATTAAGTCATTTCCACAGTTCTAAATTGAATGATGATGCATTCATTCTGTTACAACCAAATTTTCTGAATGCCTACTAGGTCTCAGACTCTTGGTTATGCGTCAGGGACATAAAGTTGAATAAGAGATGGTTATTCCTTTCAGGAATTACTCCCAAAGAAAACATAGTATGAATGATTTCTTAAATAGGCTTTATTCCTCTGCCACCATAGTCTTAAATTCAGTTTGTTAGTATGATGGACTAAGTTGTGAGTCTCCAAAAATTCACATGCCAAAGCCCTAATCTTCAATGTGACTCTATTTGGTCATAGGGCATTTAAAGAGGCAATTAAGGTTAAACGAGCTCGTAAGTCTGGGGCCCTAATCCAGTAGGACTGGTGTCCTTATAAGAAGAGCAAGAGACACCAGCAGTGCGTGCACACAGAGAAAAAGGCCACGAGAAGACTCAGAGAAGGGGACCATCTGTAAGCCAGGGAAAGAGGCCTTAGGAGAAACCAAACTTGCCAACACCTTGACGGTGGACTTCCAGCCTCCGGAACTGTGAAAACAATAAATTTCTGTTGTTTAAGCCACCCAGTCTGTGGTATTTTGTTATGGCAACCTAGCAGACTAATACAGTCAGATATTCCTTTGTGGCCAATTGACCAGGAATTCACTCTTGTGAATTGCAGTGATATGTGGTCACTTTACCTGTAAGAACATCCCCCTTTTAAAGCATTAAAAATGAAACCCGAGCCACAGTATTTTAACTGAACATTCCTTTCCTGCAGAGCATCCCTCTCCTGCAGAGCGTCCCTCTCCAGCACAGGCAGCAGTGGGCAGGGGAAGGGGCAGGTCCTTTCTTTGGTTCCTCCTCCACTTGGCCTGATTCTTCTGACTCTTCTTGGGCTGGGAACAGAGGAACGGCAATGACACAAGGACTAAGGGTGATATTTCCCTTCCTGT
>NW_021703777.1:5192807-5271145 GCF_005190385.1 Monodon monoceros
TGGTATTGTCTGGCTTCTCAGAGACACTCGGAAACTGCCCTGGGAACCTCCCACTTCCCAGTCACTGACCCTGACATGTGCTTATTTATAAAGAGGCCAGGATGGACTTTTCATATCAACCATATCTTTTTGTTTGCTTGAGTGCTCTGTTATCTTAACTGCAAGTAATTACAGTGGCTTTTTCTCCAGTAAAGGAAAATTAGAATTCATGCTTTCCCTTGACCCACAAGAAGCAAGTGTATATCTACTATCCAGCCTAAGAAATATATATATACATACACATACAATGTATATAAACATATGCATACATAAAACACCACAACTTCTGAAGCCTCCTACACAGCCCTGTCCAGTTTCATTCTCCCGTCTCTCTCCAGAAGGAACAACTGTCTTGACTTTGTGTTTATAATTTTCTTGATTTTTCAGTATAGTCCTATCATCTGTTGTTACCAATGTATGCAACCTCAAATAATAGACTGTTTAATGGTCTGTTCTTAAGCTTTATTTAAGTGGAATGATATGTGTGCATTTTTCTTGCCTCTTTTACTCAATAGTGCATTAAGGAAACTCAAATATGTTGAACCTGTAGCTCTAGTTAGTTCCCTTTCCTGATGCTCCATACTCTATCACAGACTATCACAAAACTTTGCGATCTACTCTAGTGTTGACAGACTATTGCCCTTTTCCCATTTGTTGTTTCAATGAACAATGTAGCCATGTACAATTGTGTGCATCCTGAATCTTGCCGAACCACAGGGAATGTATCACCAGCTTCAGGAGGTGATGTAAGTTTTCCAAAGGAACTGCACAAATTTAAACTCCTGTCAGTAAGTAGGGGCATCATTGCTCTACACCCTCAAAAACACTTTGTACTGTCAGACTCTTCCATTTCGGCAGACTGGTCAGTATGAGATAGTCAGTATGGCTTTAACATCCATTTCACTACTTAGTAATGATATTAAAAAAAACTTCTCACGTGTTTATGGGCCATTTGCTTTCTGAACTACTTACTCATAATGCTTAAGTTTACTATTGGGTTGTTTTTCTTTACCTCATTAATATGTAGAAGTTTTGATATATTTGGGACACCAACCATTTGTCAGTTGTACATAAAGCAAATACTCACTTTGAAGCCTGTCATTTCACTCCTTTTATGGTGTCTTTTGATAGTAGCTCTGTTTTAATGAGCTCATTTACGAAACTTAGCTTTTATGGTTTGTACTTTTGTGCATTAAGAATAATTGGGTTTTCTTTGTTATTCAATGCATAATAATTACTGTCATTATTCTCTTTTTGATGCTCAAATTATCGAATTGGTCAGGTGGAGACCACTGCCAGATGCGTCTCGTGTCAGTTTTTATACTACCTCATTTACGTTTGGGCTCTTTCTGACACAAGTTGTCTCAGCTGCACTGTGTGCTTTCCTGTCTCAGGCCTGGAATCAGCCAATTCTCTAAGTCCTAGTTCCTTTTTATGAGCAATTATACTGTACTTAGAAACCAAGATCTGGGTAATGGCTATGCTAATTACCACCAAGGTGTCCTTTTAGGCCTTTATTAGTGAAGAAAAAAAAAATTATAAAATATATATTTTAACAAGCATAAGACCTCACTAATATTTCCAATTCAAAATCAAAATCAGAGAGGGTCTTCTTTTAAATTCATATATCCTTTCTCCTGCTGTGAAAAATTCTAATTCCTAATAACGTCAATACATTAGCTTATTTGACAATATTCTATAATATATACAGAGGACTCTCAAAATCACATTACCAACACTGATATTAACAATACATCCATAAGTACCCCGTAAGTAATGTTTAACATATTTCTTGCAGTACTTTTGTCCTGAGACTATATCTTACTAAGGATGTGCAGTCAGAGCAGTTATTTTCAGACATGACCAAAAATATTCGTTTTCTCCACATGGTTGTGCTATCAATGTAATATGCATATACACTGGTTTGTATTTCATTTTAGGAGTGACTTTCACCTTTTTTAAAAAAATAATAAATTTACTTATTTATTTATTTTTGGCCGTGTTGGATCTTCGCTGCTGCGCCCGGGCTTTCTCTCTAGGTGCGGCGAGTGGGGGCTACTCTTTGTTGTGGTGCGCGGGCTTCTCACTGCGGTAGTTTCTCTTTGTTGCAGAGCATGAGCTGTAGGCACACAGGCTCAGTAGTTGTGGCCCACGGGCTTAGTTGCTCCACGGCATGTGGGATCTTCCCGGACCAGGGCTCGAACCCATGTTCCCTGCATTGGCAAGCGGATTCTTAACCACTGTGCCACCAGGGAAGTCCCTCATCCTTTCTGGATACAAATTTATCTTTGAATGTGTAATATTCAAGAGCGAAAATTGCTTAATCCTTGTTTGGGAAAACACTGAGTTGTTCCAATACCATTTACATAATTGAGCATGATGAAAACTTGTCTTTGCTTATATACAGTATCATCAACAGGAAACCTTACCCAGCTGAACCTACTGGAGTAAGAATCCATAAAAGCACACATACACACAGCTGAAACATCCACCTACTGCTTCAGCTGACAACATGTTGCAAGCCCCATTCATCCACAGCTGCTGGGACAACTTTCCTCCAACCCTCCCTCCCCATCTCATAATAATTCACATGCTGCACCCCCTCTGAGGGCCACTTTCACTTGCAAACTTTAGGTCTGTTTCATGATACAGTGCCATGTTTATTGTAATATTTATGTATTTCTTAAACATTTAACATGTGTATAACTGTGTTACCACTTTTATTGTATTCCTACCTTTTTTTCTTAATATGTAACTAATGAAGGTTTTGAGTATTGTGCCTCAAACCTTGAAACAGAGCAGGACCCTGTGGGGCTCCTTGGTACATATCCTTTCCGTGTCCCCCATTTCCTGTTTGTAGGAAATAGTCTTCATTCAGCCTCCTTGACCTTCCCTGAGTTCCAAAGGGCAGATCAAACAGTTGCTTATCAGGGAAGGGAGGGGATGCGGAGACAAGGGAGAAGCAGCCACGATAGTGCAGCCTTGGGGCAGGGTGTGTTCTTCCTCAAGGAATATGCATAACAAAATACCTTTGAGTTCTTCTGCAGGGACTAAGGCCCCCATCCAGGTGGAGGGTGGTAACTTCATGCTGAGCACAAGATACCTGGAGCACCGCCCTGTTACCTCACCACCAACCAATCAGAAGAAAGCCACACACCCTGCAGCCCACACCTCAAATTTTGCCTATAAAAACTTCTCCCCCAGAACCATCAGGGAGTTTGGGTTTTTTGAGCATGAGTCTCCCATTCTCCTTGCTTAGCCCTGCAATAAACTTTCTCTGCTCCAAACTCCAGTGTTTCAGTTTGCTTGGCCTCAAAGGGCGTGGGGCACACAAACCTGTGTTCAGTAACAACCTCATATTTCCCACAAGCCCTGTGGGATTTATTACACAATTTTGTATAATACAGTGATTTTTTTGGAATGCATATGACTTATTATAGCCGAACTAACAAGAACACAGGCTCTCATTCCCATCCCCTTTACTCATTCCTATCAACCTCTTGTAGGTAACTTTTTCAGTAGGTCCTGGTCTAGATTCTGGTTTATCCTTCCAGTGTTTCTTTTTGAGAAATGAGCAATTAATAATTAGATAGTGGATAGATGGATATTCTTATTTCCTCTTCTGTCTTACCAAAACTCAGTTGTACTGCTCCTTGAATTTTTTTCACTTAACAATGTGTTATGAACATCACTACCTATAAATCATAGAGATTTTTCTCTCCTTTTTTCACAGCTTCACAGAATTCCAATGTGAGATTGTACCACAGTCCATTGAACCAACCTCCTGTTGATTAATATTTGTGCTATCAATCATTTGTTATTCTAATTAATGCTGCAATAAGTAATTTTGTACATGTCATTTTGTATTTGTGGAGGTAAATCTTCAAGGTAGATGTAGAGAAGTGTGATTTTTGTGATCAAAAATAAAAGTATGTGCAATGTTGATTATTCATTTTGCATCAGTACCAGTAAAATATGGGAGTGCCTGTTTCTTCATAATCTTGCCCTCACAGTGGGTTGACAAGCCATTTTTGTTTGCCAATATTATATATGAGTATATAACCAACATGTTAATCTACATATGGATCTTTACATTTTTTTAAATCTACTTTTATGTCTCGTGTGTCGTAAAGTACTCCTTGGGCAGGTTTTGCCACTGTTTAAGCTTATTCCTAAGTATTTTGTCCTTCCGTCATTATTGTAAATGCAATCTACTCATATATGTTATTGGTTATTATTAATGCATATGAAGACTATTGCATTTTGTATGTTAATTTTGTATCTTGCTCCCTTGCTGTATTTTCTTATTGTTTGTATAAGTTTTAACGTTGATCCTGTTGAGTTTTCAGGTACAGTACCAGGTTAATTACAAATTACTCTTCTGTTCCAATTTCCAAACATGAAACAGTTGTCTCTTGTCACTTTGTATTAACCAATACTCTAATACAATGGCAAAGAGTAATAGAGAAAGTAGATATTCCTTTTTTATTCCTGATTTTAGAAGAAGTGCCTTTGTTTTTTTCCCATTGGTTTAGCATTAAGATTGAGGTTGTTTAGCTTTGAGATTGAAGCATATCAAGTAAGAAATTATCCATCAGTTCCTATAAATATGTGTTACTGTCAGAAATAGGGATTGAATTTTGTTGAAGGGTTCTTCTGCAACTGTGGAGATGATCATGTGATTTTTCTCCTTAGATGTCTTAAAAGGATGAATTGTATTAATGTAATTCTTAATATTGAATTATTCATATACTCCTGGAATAAACCCTACTTAATTGTGATGTATATTTTTTAAAATATGCTGATGGATTCTCTTTTTTAATTTTATTTGCCAGGCTTCAACCAGAGAAAGAGATGCGTGTGCGTGTGCGTGTGCGTGTGTGTGTGTGTGTACATCCACATACATACATATATATACCTACGCATATATATGTATGTGTACCTAGATAGAGATGGATGAAAAGATAGATAAATATATAAATAGATATAGAGAGAAAGATTTATTACAAGAAATTGACTCATACAATTATGGGGGTTGGCTAAGCAAGTCCACTGTATAGCACAGCCAGTCAGGAAGAGGAAATCCTAACCAGACTGGGAGGCTGGACCCTCAGGGCCTGAGCTGTGGGGAGCCTCTGAGCCCAGGGAAGGCCTGATCCCTCTTTCACAAAACTTTACTGCTTAGATCAGACCCCTCTGGCAGAATTTTCCTTTTTATTACCTTAAAATCACCTGAGTAGGGATTTAAATGATGCAATTCCTTTCAGATGCAAATTCCTTTCACAGCAACACCTAGACTAGTTGGGTTGGATAACTGGTAAAAGTGTTTCACTGTAGCCAATCCTAGTAAGGTTCATATTTTTGTTCTAGGGGCAACATTTATACAAATCACTTTCTTTGATGTTCATAGTATTTTTTTCCCTTGATTTGGCTTCTCCTCTCCTTTGACTCCCAACTATTCTCTGCAGAGCCATCAAAGAGGGGATTCTATTCTCTCTATTCTTTCTCATTTCTCCTTTCAAGTTCTTAATTGTGTTATTTTGCTTTGTCATAGCCATAACATTTGCATACTATATTTCCACCCATACCCCTACCTTTGTTTTAATCTTAGATCTGCTATTAAATGTATTCAGTTCTCCTGGGCCAATTTCCCTAATCATTTTGGGGGCTAATGAAGTTTGTCCTTTAATAGATTCCTCACAAATGGTTTATATGTGCAACAATTCTTAAATTTTATTTACCTGTTTGCAATTTACATTGTCTTTCTGTAGTCTTGAACCATCAAAAAGAGCTTGGCCAGATTTAAAATCCTTGGCTCCTACTTACTTTCTTTGGATTTCTAGAAAATTTTGCTCCACTGTTGCTTTGTTTTGTATGTTGCTAGTGAGAAGTTTCAGCCAAACATATTTTTTTCCCATGAAGAAATCTGATATTTTTTTCTTAGATGCCCAGAGAATATTAATAACTTTTTATCATCAAAAGTAGTTAAAAGTTGGGGCTTCCCTGGTGGCGCAGTGGTTGAGAGTCTGCCTGCCAATGCAGGGGACGCGGGTTCGTGCCCCGATCCGGGAAGATCCCACATGCCGCGGAGCGGCTGGGCCCGTGAGCCATGGCCACTGAGCCTACGTGTCCAGAGCCTGTGCTCCACAACGGGAGAGGCCACAATAGTGAGAGGCCCGTGTACCGCAAAAAAAAAAAAAAAAAAAAAAAAAAGTAAAATAAATTATATCCTATCTGGGGCTCATTTGTAAGTGTCACAAAGGATACATTCTGTTTTATTTCTTAGTGAGCAGTCTCCCATGCATTTCTTTAGGTTCTTAAAATTTTATTAATTATGCATAATTAAAAATCAATTGAGAGCTCTAACACATTTTCACTTACATTGTTAAGTTTGATTTTTTTAAATCTGAATACCAGTCTGATATGGCTATTTGTTTACATTGGTAACAGCCTAGTCCTTTGTAAGGACTAAAATGGGCTTCATTTTAATTAAAATTAAAATGAAAGCTGAAAAGCTTTTGCCCCTTAATTGAGTTTTTAATCTCATCCTAAAGAACTGTCTGGAAGCCATTATGCTTGGAATATAAATACTCTTAGATTCCAGCAGTCAACTATAATTGTGAATTAACCATGCTAATGACACATCCAGCCTTTTTCAAAAGCATAAAAGTTTCCAAGAGATTAGCCTGAATTTTTTTCTCTTTTAATTATTTCCATTTATGACTAAAGGGCTGGCTAAAGGACTGGCAGGATGTAAAGGAAAATTTTTATTTTAAAAGTAAATCAAAATAAAGCCCTCTTGCTTATTGAACTAAGCTTTGAGGCAAAATAGGCCACTATCTGGTAATTACCAAAGGAAGAGCAGGGGAAAAATAATAAATCTTGAAATTAGGAAGGTTTTGAAGAATTTGATTAATGAAGTTCTTTTAAGCAGAATATTTTAAATGTATGCAGCTTACATGAGTATTACTCACTTATATGTACCATCAGTAGGTAAGATGAGAGCTATTTGAAGACATATCAATATATCTTCAGTGTTATAAACTCATTAATCTGAATGCTACCTAAGTATACTTTTTATTCCCAATTTTGAATTCTTATTTTAGAAGGTTTGGTAGATAAGGATGAGTTATCTTTCAGTCATTAGTTTCAGCAAACAGAATGAAAATAGACATTGCTCATTGACCTTAAAGTAGAAAGTCACTAACACCACTCTTCCATCTACACAATTAAAACTGGCAAGATCAAGATGGTGGAGTAGGAGGCCATAGAACTCACCTCACCCCAGGAACACATCAAAAATACATCTATGTGTGGAGCAATTCTCACTGAAAAATAACTGGAAACTAACAGAAAGGCTCCTATACAATCAAGGCTGTAAAAAGATACACATAGAATCAGATAATAAGGGAGGTAACAGGTCAGGACTGGTAACAGGTCAGGACTTGTGTCCCAGGAAGGGTACTCAGAGAGAAGTGATATTACATGGGTGGAGATCCTCCCTGGGGAGTGAGTGGTTTGAGCCACACATTGGGTGCCCCAGCCTTGGGGTCTGACACCAGGAAGACAAGACCCCTGGGTTGATTAGGGGATCAGTGGAGCTAACAGGAGGGCTGTGAGAAACCGGGACTCTGCTCATGAGAAGCACATACATGCGTGCTTATTGTCAAAACAGGGTAGAGAGGGCAGCCTGAAACTGCAATTGTTTCCTGAAACCACTCCAGCCCTGCTTGCTTCACAATGCAGCTCCACACTGGGGTGAGGGCTGCCACAGCCAAGGAGAAATCTCAGCTGTGAGACACAAAAGCAGCTCAGACCCAAAGTGGCATCTGAGCAGGGTGGGAACAGCCATTACCAGCACTTACGCAAACAGCATATCAGAAGCAGTCCCAATGTCTGTCTGCAGCCTGCCCGCAGACCCAAGCTAAGTGCCCTCACTAGCCCTTCTTTTCCCAGCACTGCTCCCCTCTGGGACAAGGATGCTGGTACTGGGAGGAGAGAGAGCACACACTTAAAAGGAATGGAACCAGCTCAGACCTGAAACTCAGGGCTTCTGCTTTAGCAACTTGGGACCCAACCCCACCCCCAGTAGGGTGATGCTGGGCGCTGAGCAGAGGAGAAGCCCCAGCTCACACCTGGCTCTGGCTCTAGCCCCTCCATCTCCAGCCCCACCTCCTACCAAGGTGATAGCTGCCAGCACATCTGGGAAAAGATGTGGCTTGTGTTCATGTCAGATCCAGCTCTTCCAAAGCCACTGGGCACATGCGGTACGTATAGGGATGCTCCTACACAAGGACACTCCTTTGAGATCGCAGTAATAGGTAACTGTTTCACCGAATTTCATAGAGACAGAGAAACTTAAGCAAAATTAGAAGACAAAGGAATTTGTTTCAACTGAAAAAGCAAGGAAAACCCCTGAAAAAACAACTAGTGAAGCAGAAATAAACAATTTACCAGATCAAGAGCTCAAAGCATTAGTAATAAAAATGCTAACTGAATTAGGGGAAAGAATAAATAAACACAGTGAAAATTTTAACAAGGAACTAGAAAATATAAAAAGAACCAAGTAGAACTGAAGAATAAAATAACATATAAAAAACAGCAGACAAGGTGATATAGAAGTCATAAGTGATCTGGAAGACAGAATAATAGAAATCACCCCATCAGAGAAGGAAAAAGAATGAGAACAGTTTAAGAGATCTCTGGTACAACATCAAACCTACCAACATTATTATAAAGGTCCCGGAAGGAGAAGAGAGAGAGAAGAGGGTTGAAAATGCACTTAATGATATTATGGTTGAAAACTTCCCAAACATGAAGAAGGAGACAGATATCCAGGAACAAGAAGCACAGAGGGTTCCAAACAAGTTGAACGCAAACAGACCTACACCAAGACATATAATTAAAACGACAAAAGTTAAAGAGAGAATTCTAAAAGCAGCAGGAGAAAAACAGAGTCACACAGGAGGGAAATCCCGTAAGACCATCAGCTGGTTTTTCTGTAGAAACTTTGCAGGACAGAAGGGAGTGGCATGTTATATTCAAAGTTCTGACAGGGAAAAACCTGCAACCTAGGATGCTCTACACAGCAAGATTATCATTGAAAATTGAAGGAGAGATAAAGAACTTCTCAGGCAAGCAAGAACTAAAGGAGTTCATCAATACTAAACATACCCTGAAAGAAATGTTAAAAATCTTCTCTAAGTCAAAAAAAAAAGGCTTTACTACCAGAGTATTTGGGCAGTGGCTACATGGTAGTTTACCAACTATTCAGTACACTGTAGACAACTAGGGATCTTTAAAAATAGTGATGCCTGGTCCCCACACCAGGATATACTGATTTAATTGTTTTGTCATGTGACATAAACATTAGGCATTCTTAAAGCTCCCCAGGCAATTCTAATGTGCTGCAATGTTGGTGAAACTTTAAGCTGCAGTAAGGGTCCAGGTTGGGAGTGGGACTCATGGGCCATTGGCTACTCTGAAGAATCAGTCATCCTATTCAAGAAAAAATTCACTCTATGGTAGATGGCGATAAGTAGTGTCCTGGGGCAACTCTTACACAATTGCTGAATAGTTTGTAAAAATGTGCAGATGGAGCCATTTATTGGCCAAGGCATCCAGTGCTAAGATGACCACCTGAAGTTTGGCTAACTGTGCTGATGGTTGAATCCAGTCCTTTATCAGGGATATCCAAGTTCAGAGATGGAAAGCAGCAATATTCCACTGAATGTTGCCTCAGTACATATATGAAGATGATATCATCATAAAGTATAAGAACTCCCCCCATTGTTGTTCACTCAGATGAACCCAAGGGACTCCCCAAGTAAACGATGGGTCTGGGAGAGGGGTGCCCACCTCCAGCTTTGTGCCATCTGGCAAGAGTTTGAAGACAGGGAAGCCACCCCTCCTTCAGATCCAGGTATGGCTCCATTATACTGTAACAAGCTTGTGGGGTGTGCCTTCCATGACCTAAGATGTAGGGACAGCTGGGTATGAAGGGTCACAGGGTCAAGGTCTCTAAGATCCTCTATTTCCAGAAGAGGACAGAATGTGGCCAGCAATTGCTGTTCTAATGGCGTACAGTACAGGGCCTAGGAGTATAGTTCCTTGCATCAGAAGCCCATTGGCAACTTGCCAACACAGGTGGTCCAGAGAATCCAAGAGGCAAGAGAGGAAGTTTCTAAAGTCTCTACAGTGCAGGCATCTGAGAAGGCACTAACAGGAGTGCCCTTTGATTTCAAATTGGACTGATTCTGGAGCCTTTTGTTGGAGGGTGAGCTTATTTCTAAGTTACAGTATCAGGAAGATTAAGTGACAGTTGTAAATAAGGAATAGGTTGACTACATAACCCAACAAAGGCTAAAAGATATTGGACTTGTATCAACATTACCGGTGCTAAGAGGGTCAATAGCTGTTTGTTGTGACAGTGTCAACAATGGAGAAGCCCTCAATTTACCAAATAATGTTCAGTAATTTAAGAGAGGTGGCGGGACCTTTAACTATGTGTGAGGCAATAGCCCATCCCCTTTTTGTAAGCCCGGTTGTGACTATCTGTATGGTTTTATTTGGTTTTTTTAGTTCAGTATAGTTGATTTACAATGTTTTAGGTGTACATCAAAATGATACAGTTTTATATGTGCATTATTTTTTCAGATTATTTTCTATTATAGTTTATTACAAGATATTGAATATAGTTCCCTGTGTTGTACAATAGGTCCTTGTTTATCTATTTCACATATAGTAGTGTATACCTGTTAATCCCAAACTCCCAATTTATCCCTTCCCCACTTTCCCTTTTGGTAACCATAAGTTTGTTTTCTAGGTCTGTGAGTCTATTTGTTTTGTAAATAAGTTCATTTGTATCTTTTATTTTTTGATTCCACATATCAGTGACATCATATAATATTTTTCTTTTTCTGTCAGACTTACTTTACTTACTATTTTATGATAATCTCTAGATCCATCATGTTGCTGCAAATGGCATTATTTCACTCTTTTATTGCTGAGTAATATTCCACTGCGTGTGTGTGTGTGTGTGTATACACACACACACACACACACACACACACACACCCCACATCTTCTTTATCCATTCACCTGTTGATGGACATTTAGGTTGCTACCATGTCTTGTTATTGTAAATAGTGCTGCTATAAGCAGTGGAGTGCATGTATCTTTTTGAATTAGAGGTTTTGTCTTTTCCAGATATATGCCCAGGAGTGGGACTGCTGGATTACAAGGTAACTATATTTTTGTTCTCTAAGGAACATCCATACTGATCTCCATAGTGGCTGCACCAATTTACATCCCCACCAACAATGTAGGAGCGTTTCCTTTTCTTCACACCCTCTCCAGCATTTACTATTTGTAGATGTTTTGATGATGGCCATTCTGACCAGTGTGAGGTGATACCTCATTGTAGTTTTGATTTGCATTTCTCTAATCATTAGTGATGTTGAGCATCTTTTCATGTGTTTATTGGTCATCTGTATGTTTTCTTTGGGGAAATGTGCATTTAGGTCTTCTACCCATTTTTTTGAGTTGGGTTGTTTGGTTTTTTTTATATTGAGCTGTATAAGCTATTTGTATATTTTGGAGATAATCCCTTGTTAGTCTCACAGTATGCAAATATTTTCTCCCATTTCATAGATTGTTTTTTCATTTTTTTATGATTTCTTTCACTGTGCAAAAGCTTTTAAATTTAGGGCTTCCCTGGTGGCGCAGTGGTTGAGAGTCCACCTGCCAATGCGGGGGGGACACAGGTTCGGGCCCTGGTTCGGGAGGACCCCATATGCTGTGGGGCAAATGGGCCCATGTGCCACGTCTGCTGAGCCTGCGCTCTAGAGCCCGCGAGCCACAACTGCTGAGGCCCTCACGCTTGGAGCCCGTGCTCTGCGGCGAGAGGGGCCACCACAGTGAGGGGCCCGCTCACTGCAGCGGGGAGTGGCTCTCGCTCGCCACGGCTGGAGGGAGCCCACTAGCAGCAGCGAAGACCCAACACAGCCAAAAAATAAATTAAAAAAATAAATTAATTAAAAGCTTTTAAATTTAATTAGGTTTCTCTTGTTAATTTTTGCTTTTGTTTTCATTACTCTAGGAGACAGACCAAAAAAAAAATAGTGCTGTGATTTATGTCAAAGAGTGTTTTGCCTATATTTTCCTCCAGGAGTTTTATACTACCCAGTCTTACATTTAGGTCTTAAATCCATTTGGAGTTTATATTTGTATATGGTGTTAGAGAATGCTCTAATTTTGTTCTTTCACATGTAGCTGTTTAGTTTTCCCAGCATCATTTATTAAAGAGATCGTCTTTTCTCCACTGTATATTCTTGTCTCCTTTGTCATAGACTAGTTGACCAGAAGTGTGTGGGTTTATTTCTGGGCTTTCTATCTTGTTCCATTGATCTGTCTGTTTTTGTTCCAGTATCATGTTGTTTTGATTACTGTAGTTTGTATTATAGCCTGAAGTCAAGGAGCGTGATTCCTCCAGCTCCATTCTTCCTTTTCAAGATTGTTTTTATTATTCGAGGAATAATTCCATTGAAATTTTTACTTATGCAATCATGAAGGAATTGATACATTAAAATTTCTAAATACACCAGTCTTTAGCATAAACGGGTTACACGATACCTTAAATGTATTATAAAAAGCTAGTGTCAGTAATATTAATATGGTGAAAAACAAATATGTATGTATGGAAAGGGAAATACATTTTATAACTAGAACTTCTAAGGTACTATCCAGTGTTTCATAGAAACACATTAATTACTCTACTTCAATCTTACAATAATGGGATACATGAAAAATTAGAATGAGAAGTTTAGTTATCAATATAGAACCTGAACAGTCATACTTTATTCCTTCCTACTTGACTTTCTTTTTTTCTTTAATTAATTAATTGATTGGTTTTTTTTTTTTTTGGCTTCATTGGGTCTTTGTTGCTGCATGCGAGCTTTCTCTAGTTGTGGTGAGTGGGAGCTGCTCTTCGTTGCAGTACGTGGGCTTCTCATTGTGGTGCCTTCTCTTGCTGTGGAGCATGGGTTCTAGGCATGTGGGCTTCAGTAGTTACCGCACACGGGCTTGGTAGTTGTGGCTCACGGGCTCTAGAGTGCAAGCTCAGTAGTTGTGGTGCACGGGCTTAGTTGTACGATCTTCCAAGACCAGGGCTCAAACCCATGTCCTCTGCATTGACAGGAGGATTCTTAACCACTGCACCACCAGGGAAGACCCTTTTCTACTTGACTTTCAACATTAACATTTTATTATGCAGGGACGTCAAATGTCACATAATTTGCATATACATGAAGAAATTAACAAGTTATATTTTATATTTACTTGTACCTGGCTCAACACACTAACCTTGAAACATCTAAGAATAATCCTTGTTAATTTTTCTCAAACAATTATCAAGCACTTATTAGCATGCTAGAGATGACATATTAAGGCTTTATAGAAATGTAATTCTGTTGATATTCAAGAAGTATTCTTTTCATAGCAGTAAATTTGAACAAAATTGTAAATTGCCCTTCTTATAAAATGAAGTTTGTTTAATTTTACTTTTTATGTTAACATTGATTGATAGGTGTGATTGGCTATATATATATTTTTTTAAGTAAGTGTGATACCCAAAAGCATTTGACAAAGGGAATCATTCTGAACTAAGGTGACCAGTGGAGAAGAAAATTTATTAAGAATCTAGAGAAGGTTGTGTGCATTTATATGACTATAAACTCCCTTCACCTATGATTCAGTCGCTTCTATTACTTTTTTATGAGGGTACTCTTCCTGCTCTTTGGTGTGTGCAGAATATCTGCTAATTTCATCCCAATGAATGGAGAGACCATCTTCTCACTTGCTTCCAGAGTTGGAGTCTATTGGACTCACTAACCAGCTGTTTTAAATGCCTTGGACCACTTTCCTAAAAGCATAATTTTCTCTGAACACTATTTTCCTCCTTTCATATTTTCTTGTGCACAGGGCCAGATACCTCATATTCTGGATTTTCAAAGATAGCCCTAATTTCAGTTTTATTCTTTTCTGTAAATATCACTTTTTAATGCACAAATTAATGCTATTTGAATTTATACCTTTTTTGTGAAATTTTAGCTAAATGTGTAAATCAAATTACCCCTTATCACATTATTTACTCTACTTTTAATTCTCAAACATGTTTACTGTGTCCACAGAATAGTCATTTTCTGAGAAATAAAGTATGCAGTCAACTGCTTAACAGACTAGGGTTTGCAGTCAGTTATCAGTTCTTCCTGTGTAAAGTAGAACTCATCACGTTATAGAGTGAAAATAGCATTAGACATGGAAGACAGTATGTCTATTTTGGAGAATGTCAATAAACATAGAAGAATAATATTAGGAAATACCAAATGCTTGTCATCTGCCAAAGACTTTATCTGCATTATCTCATTTTCATCCCTCTCAGTAGCCCTCTGACCTGATTAATATTTGTATCACCAAGCTACAAGTGAGGTGATGGAGGAATGGAGACTCAGTCACATGTTCAGGTCTGGTGAGCAGTAAGTGGGATGAAGGTTCCAAATGAGATTGTCCATCTGCAGAGCTTGGGTTCTTAACACTTGGCTGTCAATCACAGTTTCATGAGAAATTTTACAAACGTGATTTCATTTTGCCCACACGACAATCACATTACACAGGAATTAACTCCATGACAAGTAAAACTCAGTGTTGCTTTGCCAGACATCACCCAATTAGTAAGAGTCTATGGTAGAAACTGAAGCAAAGGCCTCAAATATCAAATTCAGTGCCTTTTCTTCCACACCAAAGTATCATCTCCACTTAGTGCCTACTGGGCAGTCAACACAGAAATGACATATTGATTTGCTTTTGAAAAATAACTATAGTTTGGATTTTTATAGTTAACAAAAGCACATATATAGCACACACCTTCATCCTTTGAGGCAGGAAGCATGTTTTCTAACCCTTTAATTCCTTCACCCACTTAAAGCAAATCAACATTTAAAATACCAGTTCTATAATCCTTTCCTACCTAAGATCCCTATGGAGGGATGTGGGCTCTTCTGTTTACCCTTTGAAAACTTGAGGGCTGATAAATGAATTAATAAAAAGAATAGGTCATAAATAAAAATGACTAAGAATCTATAGGAAAGAAAAAATTCCTCTAGTAACGACAAATATATAGTAAAGGCTGAGGATCAATCACTTAAATAAGCTGGTACAAAGATTAAAACACACAAAAAAATCACAAAATCAACTATACCTACAATAATCAGTAAAGGGATAAACATGAAGATATAAAATATAGTATCAAAAACACAAAATGTGAGTGAGGAGAGTAAAAAGTGTAGCTCTTTTAGAATGTGACTGAATTTAAAGAACTACATATTTAGAAGAAATAGATACAGTTATAGGTCAACAAAAATGAACCCACAGTAACCACAAATCAAAAACCTACAATAGCTGCACAAAAACTAAAGAGAAAGGAACGCAAACATACCACTAAATAAAATCATCAAACCATAAAGGAAGAAATTAAAAGAAAGTGAACACAGAAGAACTGCTAAACAACTGAAAAACAAGTAACAAAATGGCAATAAGTACACACCTATCATGAATTACTTTAAATGTCAATGAACTAAATGCTCCAATCAAAAGACATAAGGTGGCTGATTGGATAAAAAAACAAGACCCATCTATATGCTGCTTAAAAGAGACACACTTCAGAGCTAAAGACAAACAGGCTGAAAGTGAGGGGATGGAGAATGATATTTCATGCAAATGGAAATAATAAGAAAGCAGGGGAAGCAATACTCATATCAGACAAAATGGAGTTTAAAACAAAGTGTATGGACTTCCCTGGTGGTGCAGTGGTTAAGAATCCACCTGCCAATGCAGGGAACATAGCTTTGAGCCCTGTTCCAGGAAGATTTCACATGCTGAGGAGGAACTAAGCCCGTGCGCCACAACTATTGAGCCTGTGCTCTAGAGCCAGTGAGTCACAACTACTGAGCCTGTGTGTCACAACTACTGAGACCCGCACACATAGAGCCTGTGCTCCACAACAAGAGAAGCCACCGCAATGAGAAGCCCATGCGCTGCAACGAAGACCCATTGCAGTTAAATAAATAAATAAGTAGACAAATTTATTTAAAAAAATAAAACAAAGTGTATAACAAAAGACAAATAATGACATTATATAATGATAAAGGGATCGACAAAGAAGAGGATATTACAATCATTAATATATACACACCTAATACAAGAGCACCTAAATATATAAAGCAAATTTTAACAGACATAACGGGTGAAATTGACAATAATACAATAATAGTTGAGAACTTTAACACCCCACTGACATCAATGAACAGATCACCCAGACAGAAAATCAATAAGGCTACAATGGTATTTAAAAACACAACAGACCAGTTGGACTTAACAGATGTCTTTTCAAGTGCACATGGAATGTTCTCCAGGATAGATCACATGCTAGGCCACAACACAAGTCTCAACAAATTTAAGAAGATAGAAATTATATCAAGCATTAGTTCTGACCACAACAGCATAAAACTAGAAATTAATTACAGAAATAAAAATAGGAAAACCACAAACACGTGGAGACTACAAAACAACCAATGGGTCAATGATGAAATCAAAGAAGAAATCAGAAAATAGCTCAAGACAAATGAAAATGAAAACACAAATTTCTAAAATCTACAGAATCCAACAAAAGCAGTTCTAAGAGTGAAGTTTATAGCAATATAGGTCTATTTCAAGAAATGAGAAAAATCTCGAATGAACAGTTTAAACTTCCATCAGAAGAAATTTTAAAAGAACAAAGCCTAAAGTCAGCAGAGGGGAGGAAATAATCAAAGTTCAGAGAGGAAATAAATAGAGATAAAATAAATAGAAAGATCAATGAAACTCAGACTATTTTAAAAGATAAACAAAATTGAAAAGCCTTTAGCAAGAAGAAAAGAGAGAGGATCTGAATAAACAAAATGAGAAATAAAAAGGAGAATATCAATTGATATCACAGAGATATAAACAATCATAAGTGAATACTATGAACAGTTATATATCAACGAATTGGATAACCTAGAAGAAATGAACAAATTACTAGAAGTGAAATTGAATTTGTAAAAAAAAAAAAACCTCCCAGGAAACAAAAAACAAAAGTCCAGAACCAGTTGGTTCACTGGGGAATTCTACCAAACACATTAAACACATAAAGAAGAGCAAATATTTATCCTTCTCAAACTATTCCAAAATACTGACAAGGATGGGACACTTCCAAATTCATTCTATGAAGCTACCATTACTCTGATAACAAACCAGACAAAAACACTACAAAAAATATTACAGGCTAATATCTCTAATGAATATGGATACAAGAATCTTCAACAAAATATTAGCTAACTGACTTCAACAATATATAAAAAGAATCATACACTGTGATCAAGTTGGATTTATTCCAGGGATTCAAGGATGGTTCAATATGCACAAATAAATTGTTGTAATACACATTAACAAAAGGAAGGATAAAAATCACGTGGTCATCTCAACAGGCACAGAAAGAGTATTTGACAAACTCAACATTCATCCATGACAAAATGCCTCACCAAAGTTGATATACAGGGAACATATCTCAACATAATAAAAGCCATGTAAGACAAACATGCAGCCAACATAATACTCAATGATGAAAAGCTGAAAGCCTTCCTTCTAAATTCAGGAACAAGACAAGGATGCCCACTCTCACAACTTCTGTTTATGATAGTATTGAAAGTCAGCAACTGAGAAAAAAATAAAAGGCATCCAAATTGGAAGGGAAGGAGTAAAACTGTCACTATTTGCAAATGACATGATATTATATAGAAAACCTTAAAGTGTCCACCAAAAAGCTATTAGAACTAATAAATGAATTCAGTAAAATTGCAAGATACAATATTAATATATAGAAATCTGTTGCTTTTCTAAACACTAATAATGAACTAACCAAAAGTGAAACCAAGGAAATGTTCCAGGACTCAAATCCAGCCTAAACCCAGATTGGGACTTGGACCCACGTGGGTGGGACTCGAATCCGGCCAAAACCCACAGTCTTCCAACTGAGATCACACACCTGGTTTCAGGACTTAATGAAGCTCAGGTTCTTGATGTCTCATCACAGAAAGAATTCAGTGAGAGACAAAGTGATATGTAAGAAGTGGATTTATTTAGAGAGAAACACACTGTGGAGTGTGTGATCTCAGTTGGAAGACTGTGGGTTTTGGCTGGGTTCAAGTCCCGGTCACATGGGTTCAAGTCCCCATCTGAGGTTCAAGATTTCAGGGAGCGACCCGCAGGGTATTGGAGGAGTGAAAGGGAGCTCAGCCAATATTTCCCCCACCCACTCAGGCCCCTGGGAGCTTGCTGAGGTGCCAGGTTTGAAAGTCTGCCCTCCGAGGCCCTCTCTGGCCGTGCTGCCTTTTCCATCTGTGGGGGTCCTGAGGCTAGGCCCTGCCCCCTGCCTAAACAGCACCCCCTCATAAGCTCCACCCCCCCCACAGCCAAGGCCTTTTCTGGCCATTCTTTCTTTTTTGTCTTTTCCTTCTTTTTCTTTTTCAAGGTGTGGTTCTGTTTTACCTGGCTGTTGTTGTCTCATTTATATTTTTACTTTTTCTGATAATTTTTTATATTTTTCTCATTTTATTTTATTTTTTCTTATTGTTCTGCTCCTTTTGGTTTGTTCCCTCCCCCCCCCCCTTTTTTTTTTTTTTTTTTTTTTTTTTTTTTTCTTTTTTTTTTTCTCCTTTTTTTTTTTTTTTTTTTTTTTTGCCATGCTGCACGGCTTCCAGGATGTTGGTTCCCCGGCCAGGGGTCAGGCCTGAGCTCCGGTGATGGGAGAGCTGAGTCCAAACCACTGGACTAACAGAGAATCTCAGACCCCAGGTAACATTAATTGGAGTGAGATCTCCTGGAGGTCCTCATCACAGCACCAGGACCTGGCTCTACCCAAATGCCTGTAACTTCAGTGCTGGACGCCTAAGGCCAAACAACCAGTAAGGCAGGAACACAGCCCCACCTATCAAAAAAAATGAAATGAAGAAAAAAATATTACAGATGAAGGAGCAAGGTAAAAACCTACAAGACCAAATAAATGAAGAGGAAATAGGCAACTTACATAAAAAAAAAAAAAATTCAGAGTAATGATAGTAAAGTGATCCAGAATCTCAGAAATTGAATGGAGGCATAGATCAAGAAAATACAAGAAATGTTTAACAAAGACCTAGAAGAACTAAAGAAAAAACAGTGATGAACAACACAATAACTAAAATGAAAAACACAGTAGAAGGAAGCAATAGCAGAATAACGGAGGCAAAGGAACAAATAAGTGACCTGGAAGATAGAATGGTGCAAATAACTGCCAAGGAGCAGAATAAAGAAAAAAGAATAAAAAGATATGAGGACTGTCTCAGAGACCTCTGGGACAACATTAAATGCACCAACATTCGAATTATAGGGGACCCAGAAGAAGAAGAGAAAGAGAAAGGGTCTGAGAAAATATTTGAAGAGATTGTAGTGGAAAACTTCCCTAACATGGTAAAGAAAATAGTCAATCAAGTCCAGGGAGCGCAGAGAGTCCCATACAGAATAAAAGCTAGGAGAGACACACCAAGACACATATTAATCAAACTAACAGAAATTAAATTCAAAGAAAAAATATTAAAAGTAGTAAGGGAAAATAAACAAATAACATACAATGGAATCCCCATAAGGTTATCAGATGAATTTTAAGCAGAAACACTGTAAGCCGGAAGGGAGTGTCAGGATATATATAAAGAGATGAAAGGGATAAACCTACAACTAAGATTATGCAACAAGGATATCATTCAGATTTGGTGGAGAAATAAAAAGCTTTATAGACAAGCAAAAGCTAAGAGAATTCAGCACCACCAAACCAGCTTTACAACAACTGCTAAAAGAACTTCTCTAAGTGGGAAACACCAGAGAAGAAAAAGACCTACAAAAACAAACCCAAAACAATTAAGAAAAGAGTAATAGGAACATACGTATCGATAATTACCTTGAATGTAAATGTATTAAATGCTCCAACCAAAGACACAGATTGGTGGATTGGATACAAAAACAAGACCAGTATATATGCTGTCTACAAGAGACCCATTTCAGACCTAGGGACACATACAGACTGAAAGCAAGGGGATGGAAAAAATATTCCATGCAAATGGAAATCAAAGAAAGAGTAGCAATACTCATATCTTATAAAATGGACTTTAAAATAAAGACTGTTACAAGAAATAAGGAAGGACACTACATAATGATTAAGGGATCAATGCAAGAATAAAACATAACAATTATAAATATTTATGCACCCAACATAAGAGCATCTCAATACATAAGGCAAATGTTAACAGCCATAAAAGGGGAAATTGACAGTAACACAATAATAGTGGGGGACTTTAACACGCGACTTACACCAATGGACAGATCATTCAGAGAGAAAGTAAATAAGGAAACACAAGCTTTAAATGACACAATAGACAGATACATTTAATTGATATTTATAAGACATTCCACCCAAAAGCGGCAGAATACAATTTCTTCTCAAGTGCACACAGAAGATTCTTGAAGACAGATAACAACTTGAGTCACAAACCAAGCCTCAGAAAATTTAAGAAAATTGAAATTGTATCAAGCATCTTTTCTGACAACAATGATATGAGATTAGAAATCAATTACAGGAAGAAAAACTGTAAAACACACAAACAAATGGAGGCTAAACCCTGCACTGCTAAATAACCAAGAGGTTACTGAAGACACCAAAGAGGAAATTTACATAAACCTAGAAAAAAATGACAACAAAATCACAATGACCCAAAACCTATGGGAAGCAGAAAAAGCAGTTCTAAGAAGGAAGTTTATAGAAATCTAATCTCATGTCAAGAAACAAGAAAGATCTCAAATAAACAATCTAATCTTCCACCTAAAGGAACTAGAGAAAGAACAACAAAGAAAACCCAAAGTTAGTAAAAGGAAAGAAATCATAAAGAACAGAGCAGAAATAAAGGAAATAGAAACAAAGAAAACAATAGGAAAGATCAATAAAACTAAAAGTTGGTTCTTTGACATGATAAACAAAATTGATAAACCTTTAGCCAGACTCATCAAGAAAAAAAGGGAGAGAACTCAAATCAATAAAATTAGGAATGAAAAAGGAGAAGTTACAACTGACACTGCAGAAATACAAAGGATCGTAAGAGACTACTACAAGGAACTATATGCCAATAAAATGGACAACCTGGAAGAAATGGAGAAATTCTTGGAAAAGTACAACTTTCCAACTGAATAAGGAAGAATTAGAAAATATAAACAGACCAATCAGAAGTAATGAAATTGAAACTGTGATTAAAAATCTTCCAAAAAACAGAAGTCCAGGACCAGATGCCTTCACAGGCGAATTCTATCAAACATTTAGAGAAGAGCTAACATCTATCCTTCTCAAACACTTGAAGAAAATTGCAGAGGGAGGAACACTCTCAAACTCGTCCTACAAGGACACCATCAATCACCCTGATACCAAAACCAAAGATATCACAAAAAGAGAAAATTATAGACCAATATCAATGATGAACATAGATGCAAAAATCCTCAACAAAATACCAGCAAACAGAATCCAACAACACATTAAATGGCTCATATATCATGATCAATTATCCCAGGGATGCAAGGATTTTTCAATATATGCAAATCAATCAATGTGAAACACAGTATTCACAAATTAAAGAACGAAGACCATATGATCATCTCAATAGATGCTGAAAAAGCTTTTGACAAAATTCAACATCATTTTATGGTAAAAACTCTCCAGAAAGTGGGCATAGAGGGAACCTACCTCAACATAATAAACACCTTATACAACAAACCCACAGCAAACATCATTCTCAATGGTGAAAAGATGAAAGCATTTCCTCTAAGATCAGTAACAAGACAAGGATGTCCATTCTCGTTACTATTATTCAACATAGGTTTGGAAGTCCTAGCCTCAGAAGTCAGAGAGGAAAAAGAAATAAAAAGAATCCAAATTAGAAAGGAAGAAGTAAAACTGTTGCTGTCTGCAGATGACATGATACTATACATAGAAAATCCTAAAGATGTCACTAGAAAACTACTAGAGCTCATCAATGAATTTAGTAGAGTTGTAGGATACAAAATTAATGCACAGAAATCTCTGGCATTCCTATACACTAACAACGAAAGATCAGAAAGAGAAATTAAGGAAACAATCCCATTTACCACTGCAACAATAAGAATAAAATACCTAGGAATAAACCTACCTAAGGAGGCAAAAGACCTGTACTCAGAAAACTATAAAACACTGATAAAAGAAATCAAAGATGACACAGATGGAGAGATAACAATGTTCTTGGATTAGAAGAATCAATATTGTCCAGAAGACTGTACTACCCAAAGCAATCTACAGATTCAATGCAATCCTTATCAAATACTGAGGGCATTCTTCACAGAATTAGAACAATTTTACAATTTGTATGGAAACACAAAAGTCCCCAAATAGCCAAAGCAATCTTGAGAAAGAAGGAGCTGGAGGAATCAGGATCTCCAATTTCAGACTAAACTACGAATCTATAGTCATCAAGACAGTATGGTACTGGCACAAAAACAGAAATATAGATCAATGAAATAGGATAGAAAGCCAGAGATACACCCATGCACCTGTCGTCACCTAGTCTATGACAAAGGAGGCAAGAATATACAGTGGGGAAAAGACAGCCTCTTCAATAAATGGTGCTGGGAAAACCAGACAGCTACATGTAAAAGAATGAAATTAGAACACTCCCTAACACCATATACAAAAATAAACTCAAAATGCATTAGAGACCTAAATGTAAGAACGGACACTATAAAACTCTTAAGAGGAAAACATAGGAAGAACACTCTTTGATATAAATCACAGCAGGATCTTTATCGATCCACCTCCTAGAGTAATGGAAGTAAAAACAAAAATAAGCAAATAGGACCTAATGAAACTTAAAAGCTTTTGCAAACCAAAGGAAACTACAAACAAGACGAAAAGACAACTCTCAGAATGGGAGAAGATATTTGCAAATGAATCAATGGACAAAGGATTAATCTCCAAAATATATAAACAGCTCATGCAGTTCAATACTAAAAAAAACAAACAACCCAATCCAAAAGTGGGCAGAAGACCTAAATAGACATTTCTCCAGAGAAGACATACAGATGGCCAAGAAGCACATGAAAAGCTGCTCAACATCACTAATTATTAGAGAAATGCAAATCAAAACCACAGTGAGGTATCACCTCACACCAGTCAGAATGGTCATCATCAGAAAATCTACAAACAAACGCTGGAGAAGGTGTGGAGAAAAGGGAACCCTCTTGTTCTGTTGGTAGGAATGTAAACTGGTACAACCACTATGGAGAACAGTACAGAGGTTCCTTAAAAAACTAAAAATAGAATTACCATATGACCCAACAATCCCACTACTGGGCATATACCCAGAGAAAACCATAATTCAAAAAGACACATGCACCCCAATGTTCACTGCAGCACTATTTACAATAGCCAGGTCATGGAAGCAAGCTAAATGCTCATTTACAGACGAATGGATAAAGAAGATGTGGTACATATATACAATGGAATGTTAGCCATAAAAAGAACGAAATTGGGTCATTTGTAGAGACATGAATGGATCTAGAGACTGCTATACAGAGTGAAGTAAGTCAGAAAGTGAAAAACAAATATTGTATATTAACACATATATGCGGAACCTATAATGGTACAGATGAACTGGTCTGCAGGGCATAAATAGAGACAAAGATGTAGAGAACAAACGTATGGATACCAAGGGGGGAAAGTGGTGGGGGGATGGTGGTGTGATGAATTGGGAGATTGGGCTTGACATGTATACACTAATATGTATAATATGGATAACTAATAAGAACCTGCTGTATAAGAAAATAAATAAAATTCAAAAAAATAATAATTTATTATATATAAATGTAAACATTTATACATAACAAGTGAAAGTTGACAACAGTGCCCACGCGTAAGAATATTTCATTAAATATCTACCTTCCTTCTGCCCTGTATAATTATGAATGGCATGATATTTAAGGTATTTATAAATAAGTAATAAGGAAACCATAAACAGGACAAAAAGACAACCCTCAGAATGGGAGAAAATATTTGCAAACAAATCAATGGACAAAGGATTAATCTCCAAAATATATAAACAGCTCATGCAGCTCAATATCACAAAAAACAACCCAATCAAAAAATGGGCAGAAGATCTAAATAGACATTTCTCCAAAGAAGACATACAGATGCCCAAGAAACACATGAAAAGATGCTCAACATCATTAATTATTAGAGAAATGCAAATCAAAACCACAGTGAGGTATCACCTCACACCAGTCAGAATGGCCATCATCAAAAAGTCTACAAACAATAAATGCTGGAGAGGGTGTGGAGAAAAAGGAACCCTCTTGCACTGTTGGTGGGAATGTAGTTTGATGCAGCCACTATGGAGAACAGTATGGAGGTTCCTTAAACAACTAAAAATAGAACTACCATATGACCCAGAAATCTCACTCCTGGCCATATACCCCGAGAAAACCATAATTCAAAAATCCACATGTACCCCAATGTTCATTGCAGCACTATTTACAATAGCCAGGACATGGAATCAACCTATATGTCCAACAACAGAGGAATGGATAAAGAAGATGGATAAAGATATATGTAATGGAATATTACTCAGCCATAAAAAGGAATGAAATTAGGTCATTTGTAGAGATGTGGATGGACCTACAGACTGTCCTACAGAGTGAAGTAAGTCAGAAAGAGAAAAACAGATATCGTATATTAATGCATATATGTGGAATCTAGAGAAATGATACAGATGAACCTATTTGTAGGGCAGGAATAGAGACGCAGATGTAGAGAATGGGCACGTGGACACAGCAGGCGAAGGGGAGGGTGGGATGAATTGGGAGATTAGGTTTAACATAAATATACTACCATGTGTAAAATAGATAGCTAGTGGGAAGCTGCTGTATAGCACAGGGAGCTCAGTTTGGTGCTCTATGATGACCTAGATGGGTGGGATGGCGGGGAGGGAGGTCCAAGAGGGAGGAGATATATGTATACGCATAGCTGATTCACTTCATTGTACAGCAGAAACTAACACAACATTGTAAAGCCATTATACTCCAATAAAAAAGTTAAATAAATAAGCAACAAGGATATATTGTACAACACAAGGAAATATAGCCAATAATTTATAATAACTTTAAATGGAGTATAATATCAAAATATTGAATCATATTTTGTACACCTGAAACTAATATAATAACATAACCCAACTATACTTCAATAAACAATTTAAAAGTTTAAAATTAAAAAAATAAAACACCTGAAGAATCCCTTACATTGATAGTTGATAACCATAAACTCTAAAGTAGTATTAATTTTCTAAGTAATATCATAAAATATGAATGAAAGGAAAAACATGACACGAGAAGAATGACTTTCAGTGGAAAAAAATTTTAAACTCTAATATTAGCTTTAACAAAATTTTTAGAAGAGGTGTTTTTGCCTTAAATGTCATTGGTTTAACTCATATCTACTTAATCTAATGTATTTTTAATTGAAAATTTTAAATTATTCTAGATATCCCTATGTAAATAACCTGAAGCCCATTACAAGGAAATTACATATATAATCTATTTCAGTCATCTTTATCCTAAAGGAATTCATGTAATCCAGTTACAATAATGTTACTGAAAATACCATATATAATAGTTGCTTGTATGTTGTATGTTTTAGCATTTATGAGGAAATACCTCAGGTCTAGTTGCACTAAATTATCTATAATTAGCACCCAAGAAGATAAACATTATTGGGAAAAATCATGCCCACAAGCTGATTGATTTAGGCTTAAATCTATGCTACAAATTACAAATAAGCACCCATATATACCCTGTAATCCTACCACACTTCCTTGGTGAGCATAGTTTTATTCTCAAAAATGTCTATTTCATTTGGTATCCTCTCTTCTCATGCTATCAACATCTACTAATGCTACTAATTCTCAAATTCAGTTGATTGCTTCACTTCCTTAAGAAAATAAAAATTACCAGTCAGAAACTCAATTACACACCAAGTCTATAACAGACCTTAGTAATTTATTGTATTGTCAAATAAAAAACAAATCTGATTTAGGTAAGGATAGATCTTATTCAAAAGGAATATCATAATAAATGGAGGGAACCTATTGTAATGGGGAGGACATGCATACCATGAGAACTGCAAGTGCCTCACGGGTCCAGGAGAAAGAAATTTTCTTTTACGGTAAGTCCCCCAAATACGAACCTTCATGTTGCAAACTTTCAAAGATGTGAATGTGCTTTCGCATGTCCAATCATGTTAGTTCATGTGTCTATTGTACATTGTCACATGCGTGCATCCTCTACAAGTGGTTGTGCTTTTGTGTACTTTACTGTACAGTACTGTATAGAGTACAGTATCTTTATTTCAAGCCCAGGATGTCCGGAAGCAACCATAAAAGCAGCGGCATATAGCCAATTGTGTTAGTTAGTTAACTAGACTAACTTTGTTGGACTTACGAAGAAATTGGACTTATGAACGCCCTCTTGGAATGGAACTCGTTTGTATGTAGCGGACCTACTGTATAAGAGCTAGAGACAAGGCTAGAAAGAGCTGGGTGTGGGCTAGTGGGTGGCATGATTGTAATGGGAAAGTTGATCAGAAAATGTCTCCCCTCATGGTCAACTGATTCTTAGGAGGGGCCATGAAGGAGAGACTGTATGCTACCCTAGGCTGGGTCAAAGGTCAAAGGTCAGGGTCATAGGGGATGCAGAGGAGCAAATTTGGTCAAGTCAGTTAATAAGCAGTTTATTTAAATTGATCAGTGGAGACAAACAGTTCAGCTAATCGTTTATGAAAAAAGAATGGGAATTTGGAAGGTCTTTGTCTGGCCTTATCAGAGATAACTAAAGAGGAGGCGTGAATCTTATCTAAGTCCGAGGGGGAAGGGTAGTTTCTTGCAGTAAGCCATCTCCTGAAGCACAGAAGAAGAGAGGGATTTTGTAACCATTATTGTTTCCCAGGAGCACAGGGCTCAGGTAAAGCTTAACATTGTCAACAGATATTTGCATCTATTACAACAGAAGTATCTCCAGTTCATCATCTCCATTTGTTATCTCCATTCCCTTGTGTTCTTATCTCCATTTCTTTTGTATTTTCTAAACATTTCTTTGATTATCTGCGCTCATTTTCATAAATATCTCCCTTCCTAATGAATTGTTTCCAAAAACTCACAATCATGCCTAGGTATATCCAATCTGAAAACAAATCAAGATGAACAAACAGCCTCCTCATTGCTCTTCAGCCCACTGGCTATGTCCATATTTCTCCTCTCCCCTAACTACACAGGCTAGCTATGTTCCGTCCACTCATCCTCATTATCCAACACACTACAATACGGAGCTTGTCCTTCTCCTTAGCCTGAAATCACCAATGACCTCGATGTTACCATTAACAATAGAGATCTTTTTATTTTCACAACTTTCTGTACCTCTCAGCAGGATTGGACACAGGTAACTATTCCTTTCTTCTTGAAATATTCTTTATCCCACCTTCCAATACAGCACATTTTAATCTAATTTATCCAACTGAGACAAGAAGGGGGCAGGGCACAACCTTTCAAAGAATGACAGCCATTGAGTACATGACATACACTGGTTAGAACCAACTAGGTCCAAGATGGCGGACGAGTTGACTTCCAGTATACACTCATTGTAACACATCAGCAAGTTAAATGACACACCCACAGGCGCCATGACCGCTCCAAGGCTGACCATAAAAACGCCAAAAAGTGGGCGGTGGCCCAATTCCAGGAAATCCCACCCCTTTCCCAAAACAGTTGGAATAATCCTCCCACTCACTGGCCTATGCAATTACCCAGCCTTATAAAAACTGACAACCCCATACCCTGGGGCCTCTTGCCTTCTGAGATGGCCCACACTCTGTCTGTGGAGTGTATATCTCCCTGAATAAACCTTCTTTCTATTTACTATGGCTCACTCTTGAACTCTTTCCTGCTTGAAGCCAAGAACCCACACTTGGCGGCCATCCCAGGGACTTGCCTGAGACCTGGGACGTGACCATCCTCTCATGCCCCACCACTCTTTCCTGCAACACAACCTCACTGGAAGCTTGTTTTCATTCTTCACTGTTGAGTCCTTTCCTACACAACTTCCAAATATTAGGATCTTCAGGAATTTTTCAAGATCTCTTCCATTCTCATCCTAATTGCTCCCTCGATGATTTCATCCGTTCCCAAGGCTTTAAATGCCATCTATATCCTACTGATTTCAAAATTAGTACTTTCAACCAAGATGTCTTCCAAGAGCTCTAGACTCACAGACACAAATTCCAAGTTGACATCTCTATTTGGATAGCAGATGTTAAGAGCACTTCTTAAACCATGTGACCCGGTTCTGCTGCTACTTCCACAGACGATGCCACCGTTCTAGGAACTTTCAGACACCCTGACAATGTGACCCATTACATCACAAGATGACTTTCAAAACCATTCTAGAGCTTAACTTGTAAGAATATTTCAGGGCTTCCCTGGTGGCGCAGTGGTTGAGAGTCCGCCTGCCGATGCAGGGGACGCGGGCTCGTGCCCTGGTTCCGGGAGGATCCCACGTGCCGCGGAGCGGCTGGGCCCGTGAGCCATGGCCGCTGAGCCTGCGCGTCCGGAGCCTGTGCTCCGCAGCGGGAGAGGCCACAACAGTGAGAGGCCGCGTACCGCAAAAAAAAAAAAAAAAAGAATATTTCAGATGACAATAAACGGAAGAACATGAAAGAGGACCCTGGTTCTACTGTGTTAATTCCCAGTTGAGAGAAGCACGTTACCCTGCTAGATGACACCTGTTGAACTGACTGAGTTCCTACCTGCATGACAGTCAAAATGAATTCTGTGATTCAATTGTCAAATGGATAAAAATGTTTTTCTTCAGAGAGTATAGCCAATTTGTTGAAACTGGGAGAAGGTAGGCCTGCAATCAGCTGACAAAGTTTGCATGGAGTTGCAAACAAAATTTCAAAAAAGATGACTAAGAAACAATGAAAATGCCCAAAGCTGAAAACTAGAAATTCAACTCTTTCTTAGTGTTTCATAAGTCAACACGATCTTTGTGAGACAGAAAATGACTAATTCATATTTGTAGTTTAGAAGCTTGTGTTCCACAAAACCAAGAATTCACACATTTGGGGAACCATCCATGGTTTTTCTATTCCTCGGTGGTGTTGATATTTACCTCTTCTGCCTTATTTCTGGCTATTGGTTCATACTTGCTGTTCTTTCATCAGTCTTTTAATTTAGGAATCTTAAGTTGGTCCAGCTTTCTCGCTCCTCTCCAATTTTGCATAATTTCCTCTCCTTCTAGGTTTTACTTTAACGAGCTTATAACCTTTGTTCTATTTTTAAAGAGTAAGGAATAGCTGCCGAAAATTGATAGGGTTAAAAAACACTGGTCACTTTGAAGTCTAGCATCTAATCAGAGCTGTTTCAGAGACCAGGTATTAGCTTCCCTGAGGTCTGACAAAGACAATGCCTTGAAAGCCACCACCATTATTGATTAAGCAGCTAGATCCTTTCATTACCTGCTTTTCTTCCCTATTTGAAATTACTTCCTAAAGACTATGGTTGGAAGACACAGGCATGGTAAGTACAAGTTCTTGGTCTCATTACTGGTACCCACAGAAAATGTGAACATTCTAGGCACTTTTTCAGTCCTAAGGTTCACATTGCCTGAGAAATCCTGACCTAACTGACCTTAGGCATTTTTTTACTCTGTAGTTATTTATATAATTTTGCTCTGCTTTAAAAAATAAAATTCAGGCCCATTAAAGCCTAGTACAGAAGGCTCTCTGTTTTCCAGTTTTGTCTTCCAGTTTTCTTACATGAACCTTTGCTCCCACAGGCTGTTGGAACCCTCCCGCTCCCTCTTAATTAGCACTTGCTGTTCAGTGATACTCAACGTCCCTTGAAAAGCATAGTATGTTGTTAGTGATTTATTGCTCCAGGTCATCCTTTTCTTTGTTGCTTCTGGAATACAAATTAGACATGCCCTTCTCTCTTGTAACCCAAACCATAACATCAGAATGATTATCCACTAATCAGATGAAACATAAGAAAACAGAAGTATTACTTCTTCAATTTCTGATTAGCCACAAATATAAACCATGCTCTCTGAATTCTATGAATTAATGTCTCACACACATCATCCCCAAAGGGACCTGTATTTTCCTTTCAGAATGGTTGTACTTCTGAAGGCAAGGATCTCTGTCCCCAGCAAAAGCAGAATACTTAACACACATAAGAGCTTCTTAAATTTTTGTGGAACGAATGAATGAAAATGTTGGTATTCATTGTTGCAAGTAACAAATGGAAAAACTAGGATTTACTGGAATGATAACAAATATTTGTAAGGTCTAAGAGAAGGAATGAAGCAAGGCCCAAGGATGGAAGTGGAATTGGGATTGCTCAGGGAGTCTTTATGCTTAATTTCTACTTCTTTCTTCCAATATGCTTCATTTTACTTTGCCCCTGATTCTTTCTCTCCCTCTCTTCTTTCTCTGTCTCTCCCTTTCCCTCTGATCCAGCTTTTGTTTATCCTACCCACATGACATGATCCCATATCTCTCCAACTGCTTTTTGCAATCTGTATTCAAAAATATAAAAACTGGAGGCTTCCGGGAAGATGGCGGAAGAGTAAGACGCGGAGATCACCTTCCTCCCCACAGATACACCAGAAATACATCTACACGTGGAACAACTCCTACAGAACACCTACTGTACACTGGCAGAAGACCTCAGACCTCCCAAAAGGCAAGAAACCCCCCACGTACCTGGGTAGGGCAAAAGAAAAGAGAAAAAACAGAGACAAAAGGATAGGGACGGGACTTGCACCAGTGGGAGGGAGCCGTGAAGGAGGAAGGGTTTCCACACACTAGAAGCCCCTTCGCGGGAGGAGACTATGGGTGGCAGAGTAGGGGGGAAGCTTCGGAGCCGCGGAGGAGAGCGCAGCAACAGGGTGCGGAAGGCAAAGCAGAGAGATTCCCGCACAGAGGATCCGTGCCAACCGGCACTCACCAGCCCGTGAGGCTTGTCTGCTCACCCGCCGGGGCGGGTGGGGCTGGGAGCTGAGACTCAGGCTTTGGTCGGAGCGCAGGGAGAGGACTGGGGTTGGCGGCGTGAACACAGCCTGCAGGGGGTTAGTGCGCCACGGCTAGCCGGGAGGGAGTCCGGGGACCTGCCGAAGAGGCAAGAGACTTTTTCTTACCTCTTTGTTTCCTGGTGCGCGAGGAGAGGGGATTAAGAACGCTGCTTAAAGGAGCTCCAGAGACGGGTGCGAGCCACGGCTAAAAGCGCGGACCCCAGAGACGGGCATGAGACGCTAAGGCCGCTGCTGCCGCCACCAACAAGCCTGTGTGCGAGCACAGGTCACCATCCACAACCCCCTTCCGGGAGCCTGTGCAGCCCGCCACTGACAAAGTCCCGGGATCCAGGGTCCACTCCTCCGGGAGAACGCACAGCGCGCCTCACGCTGGTGCAACGTCACGCCGCCTCTGCCGCCGCAGGCCCGCCCCAAACTCCGTGCCCCTCCCTCCCCCGCCGGCCTGAGTGAGCCAGAGCCCCAGAATCAGCGGCTCCTTTAACCCCATCCTGTCTGAGAACAGACGCCCTCAGGCGACCTACACACAGAGGCGGGGCCAAATCCAAAGCTGAGCCCCGGGAGCTGTGCAAACAAAGAAGAGAAAGGGAAATCTCTCCCAGCAGCCTCAGGAGCAGCGGATTAAAGCTCCACAATCAATTTGATGTACCCTGCATCCGTGGAATACCTGAATAGGCAATGAATCATCCCAAATTGAGGAGGTGGATTTTGAGAGCAAGATTTATGATTTTTTCCCCTTTTCCTCTTTTTGTGAGTGTGTATGTGTATGCTTCTGTGTGAGATTTTGTCTGTATAGCTTTGCTTCCACCATTTGTCCTAGGGTTCTCTATCTGTCCGAATTTTTTTTGTTTTTTTAAATTTTTCTTTTTTTTCTCTTAATAATTATTTTTTATTTTAATAACTTTATTATATTTTATCTTACTTTATTTTATTTTACTTTCTTTCCTTCCTTCCCTCCTTCCTTCCTTCCTCCCTCCCTCCCTCCCTCCTTTCTTTCTTTCTCTCTTTCTACTTCTACTAATTCTTTCTTTCTACTTTTTCTCCCTTTTATTCTGAGCGGTGTGGATGAAAGGCTCTTGGTGCTGCAACCAGGAGTCAGTGCTGTGCCTCTGAGGAGGGACAGCCAACTTCAGGACACTGGTCCACAAGAGACCTCCCACCTCCACATAATATCAAACAGCGAAAATCTCCCAGAGATCTCCATCTCGACACCAGCACCCAGCTTCACTCAACGACCAGCAAGCTACAGTGCTGGACATCCTATGCCAAACAACTAGCAAGACAGGAACACAACCCCACCCATTAGCAGAGAGGCTGCCTAAAATCATAATAAGTCCACAGACACCCCAAAACACACCACCAGACATGGACCTGCCCACCAGAAAGACAAGATCCAGCCTCATCCACCAGAACACAGGCACTAGTCCCCTGCACCAGGAAGCCTACACAACCCACTGAACCAACCTTAGCCACTGGGGACAGACACCAAAAACAACGGGAACTACGAACCTGCAGCCTGCAAAAAGGAGACCCCAAACACAGTAAGGTAAGCAAAATGGGAAGACAGAAAAACACATTACAGATGAAGGAGCAAGATAAAAAACCCACCAGACCTAACAAATGAAGAGGAAACAGGCAGTCTACCTGAAAAAGAATTCAGAATAATGATAGTAAATATGATCCAAAATCTTGGAAATAGAATGGACAAAATGCAAGAAACATTTAACAAGGACCTAGAAGAACTAAAGATGAAATAAACAACGATGAACAACACAATAAATGAAATGAAAAATACTCTAGATGGGATCAATAGCAGAATAACTGAGGCAGAAGAACAGATAAGTGACCTGGAAGATAAAATAGTGGAAATAACTACTGCAGAGCAGAATAAAGAAAAAAGAATGAAAAGAACTGAGGACAGTCTCAGAGACCTCTGGGACAACATCGAACGCACCAACATTCGAACTATAGGGGTTCCAGAAGAAGAAAAGAAAAAGAAAGGGACTCAGAAAATATTTGAAGAGATTATAGTTGAAAACTTCCCTAATATGGGAAAGGAAATAGTTAATCAAGTCCAGGAAGCACAGAGAGTCCCATACAGGATAAATCCAAGGAGAAACAGGCCAAGACACATATTAATCAAACTATCAAAAATTAAATACAAAGAAAACACATTAAAAGCAGCAAGGGAAAAACAACAAATAACACACAAGGGAATCCCCATAAGGTTAACAGCTGATCTTTAAGCAGAAACCCTGCAAGCCAGAAGGGAGTGGCAGGACATATTTAAAGTGATGCAGGAGAAGAACCTGCAACCAAGATAACTCTACCCAGGAAGGATCTCATTCAGATTTGATGGAGAAATTAAAACCTTTACAGACAAGCAAAAGCTGAGAGAGTTCAGCACCACCAAACCAGCTTTACAACAACTGCTAAAGGAACTTCTCTAGGCAAGAAACACAAGAGAAGGAAAAGACCTACAATAACGAACCCAAAACAATTAAGAAAATGGGAATAGGAACATACATACCGATAATTACCTTAAATGTAAATGGACTAAAGGCTCCCACCAAAAGACACAGATTGGCTGAATGGATACCAAAACAAGACCCATATATTTGCTGTCTACAAGAGACCCACTTCAGACCTAAAGACACATACAGACTGAAAGTGAGGGGATGGAAAAAGATATTTCATGCAAATGGAAACCAAAAGAAAGCTGGAGTAGCAATTCTCATATCAGACAAAATAGACTTTAAAATAAAGACTATTAGAAGAGACAAAGAAGGACACTACATAATGATCAAGGGATCGATCCAAGAAGAAGATATAACAATTGTAAATATTTATGCACCCAACATAGGAGCACCTCAATACATAAGGCAAATACTAACAGCCATGAAAGGGGAAATCGACAGTAACACATTCATAGTAGGGGACTTTAACACCCCACTTTCACCAATGGACAGATCATCCAAAATGAAAATAAATAAGGAGACACAAGCTTTAAATGATACATTAAACAAGATGGACTTAATTGATATTTATAGGACATTCCATCCAAAAACAACAGAATACACATTTTTCTCAAGTGCTCATGGAACATTCTCCAGGATAGATCATATCTTGGGTCACAAATCAAGCCTTGGTAAATTTAAGAAAATTGAAATCGTATCAAGTATCAAACACATGAAAGAATGCTCGACATCACTAATCATTAGAGAAATGCAAATCAAAACTACAATGAGGTATCATGTCACACCAGTCAGAATGGCCATCATCAAAAAATCTAGAAACAATAAATGCTGGAGAGGGTGTGGAGAAAAGGGAACCCTCTTGTACTGTTGGTGGGAATGTAAATTGATACAGCCACTGTGGAGAACAGTATGGAGGTTCCTTAAAAAACTACAAATAGAACTACCATATGACCCAGCAATCCCACTACTGGGCATATACCCTGAGAAAACCATAATTCAAAAAGAGTCATGTACCAAAATGTTCATTGCAGCTCTATTTACAATAGCCCGGAGATGGAAACAACCTAAGTGTCCATCATCGGATGAATGGATAAAGAAGATGTGGCACATATATACAATGGAATATTACTCAGCCGTAAAAAGAAACGAAATTGAGCTATTTGTAATGAGGTGGATAGACCTAGAGTCTGTCATACAGAGTGAAGTCAGTCAGAAAGAGAAAGACAAATACCGTACGCTAACACATATATATGGAATTTAAGAATAAAAAATGTCATGAAGAACCTAGGGGTAAGACAGGAATAAAGACACAGACCTACTAGAGAATGGACTTGAGGATATGGGGAGGGGGAAGGGTAAGCTGTGACAAAGCGAGAGAGAGGCATGGACATATATACACTACCAAACGTAAGGTAGATAGCTAGTGGGAAGCAGCCGCATAGCACAGGGAGATGAGCTCGGTGCTTTGTGACCGCCTGGAGGGGTGGGATAGGGAGGGTGGGAGGGAGGGAGACCCAAGAGGGAAGAGATATGCGAACATATGTATACGTATAACTGATTCACTTTGTTATAACGCAGAAACTAACACACCACTGTAAAGCAATTACACTCCAATAAAGATGTAATATCTATATATATATGTATATATATATAAACTGATCTGCCCCTCTAAGGTCAAGCATCCATCCCAGAAATAATTGTGACCAATGGACCAGATGCACATAATACAAATATACTTAGAATCATGCAGATGGAGGAGGAAAATAGTTAAATTCTAAAAATAGGTAGTAGGCACACAATGAAACAGGTCTAAGAGGAATCTACTATACAATGAATGACATAAATGAGTTGTTAGGGGAAATAAAGGAATAATTTTTATTTAGACTTCAAATATTGATTCCTAGACAGTCTCTTAGGATATGCCAAGAAACCAGACTTTCCATTTTTCAAGTATGATTTGAATATTCTAAGGATCCCATCAAATATTGTCCTTGTTCCTGTTTGATCCCCAGTCTGTCTTTGTGATTACAAGGAACCCCAAAGTCTGTGATATTGTTACCGAACCAAACTTGGGACTGCTCTCCCGTGTGCAGTAAAGCCAATCTACTGGCAATCACAATCACCAGGCTGTGGTGAAGGAAAGTGCGGCATTTATTGTAAGGTGCCATACAAGAGTCCAGGGCACCTAGTGCTCAAAAAAGCCCAAAGAATTTTTAAAGGCCAGGCAAGGGAGGGGAATCCCAGAGCATGTGATCAGCTCGTGCACAGTTCTCTGATTGACTGATGGTGAGGTAAAATAAAAAGTCGGTTAAGTTGTTGCAAAGTCCTGGTTCTGGCCAGACTCCAGAGGGGATGTGTTAATTTCTTCCATTTGGTGGGGGGATCCTGGCATCTGCAAAACCACTTCAGGAAATGTGCATCAGATACTATTATCTAGGTACTTCAGAGAGGGACTAAAGCAGAGGGTATGCGGGAGGGGGTCTGTTCCAGGGAGGCCCCATAGGGTCCTGCTTGGTTACAATATCATCACTTTCCTGCCACACCATTTTCAAGGTTAAACTTAAAGACTCCTTCCAGCCAAACAATTCATATTAAAGTTTGGCTTTTCTTCCCTCCCACATGGCTCCAAATCTATAATGTAATGGCTTGAAAACACTGTTACTCTACCATCTCCTCTGCCCCCGGCTCCCTGTTTCCACCCCTACAACTCCTGATGCTGTATTCTTCTATTTCACAACCTTGAGAATAAACCTAATTTCACCATGGAAAATAACAAGCTGCTTTGAAGTACTAGCTGGTTTTGCCCAGCTCTTTGAAATACCTGTCTTTGAAACTCAGGTCATTGTTATTGTCCCAGCTCTTCAGAAACAGTCATATTTAGGCCATTCTAGTTGTTTCACATTAGCAGGAAGGTTTTTGAATGACTTAGGAGTGTTTTGGTCCTCTTTTAACCAACGTTTTTGTTCTTCCTTACTTTCTATGTTATATTTCCTTCCTCCAGGTTCAGCAGCTGTTCATCTCCTGCGAACTTTTATAAAATAGAGTAGCCACCTGGTTTCTGCTGTTTTCCTTGGACCTTATAAATGAATCTATTAGTACTTAAGGCAAGCAAAGTTTTAAGTATTCAATAATTCTCTCACTTTTCATGCTTAAGTGTGATCACTATTTTATGGAAATACAATTTACAAAGCTAGCAGTGGATAAAGGTAATGAGGCACCTCCTATGTGCCCATTACCCTGCATGCACTTCATGGACATCACCTCAATCCTTCCCAATGCCAACATCATATAGTTAGAAAACTCCTCAATTCAAGGGGGGAAAACTGAGGCTCAAGTAAGTTTCCTAAGGTCATATGACCAGTAAGTGAAAAAATCATCTTCAAACATAGATCTGGGTCACTCCAAAGCCTGTACAGTTTCTAGAACAATACATTTTCAATAGATTGTACCTTCCCTTCCGTGATTACATGTTCATATATGCTCTGTTCTCTAATGTCCTTGCTCATCTCTTACTCTTATTTTTTTAACAAAGTAATATTAGACCATAAGAACTTACAGACATAAAACATTGTTGTTGTTTTCTTAAAAATGGGTATATAGAATCCAATTGCTGCTGTAACAAATTACTAGAAATTTAGTGTCTTAAAACAATAAAAATGTAATATCTTATAGTTCTAAAGGTCAGAATTCCAGAAATGGGTTTCACTGGTTACTATATATAGATGAACAACAAGGTCCTACTGTATAGCACAGAGAACTATAGTCAATATCCTATGATAAACCCTAATAGAAAGAATATTTTTAAAAATGAATGTATATATATATATATATATATATATATATATATAAAACCGAATCACTTTGCTGTACAGCAGAAATTAACACAAGATTGTAAGTCAACTATACTTCAAATAAAAAAAAAACAATAAAACAAAATAAACACAGTCAGCAGGGTTGTGTTCCTTCTGCAGTCTCTAAGGGAGAATTCATTTTTTGCTTTTTCCAGTTTCAAGGGGCTGCCCACATTCCTTGGCTTGTGGCTCTGCATCACTCTGATTCTGCTTCTATCAGCACTTTTCCATCTATGACTGTTTCTCCTCCCTCCCTCTTTCACTGATAAACCAGGATAGTCTCCCCATCTCAATATCCTTAATCACATCTGTGTAAGGCAACATTCACAGGGTCTAGGTGTTAGAAGATCTTTGGGTAGACCATTATTCCCTTGAACAAAATAGGGTGAGAGCTTTCCTTAATTAAGGCAACAATGTTATGGTAAGAACTATTTCTTAACAGCGTGACTGATACACATGATAATGATGTAGCATTTATTGTTGCTTGATATTGGAAAAGAAATTTTTAAAAAATATGTTTAAGCAGTATATTATAATTTTATCTGCTTTTACAGTGAACAAAAGTGACTTTTCTTTTAAATCTTCCTTGTTCACTTCTTTCCAAATTTTTTTCTGATCATTTTCCCTAACAAAGGTTGTAGCTTGAATGTGTCCTGTTATCTTGTCCCTCTCCTCTCCAAGAGCAAACAGAGATTAAAAGATGAGGTTTAGTGTTATGGAAGCTGGATTGGACAGACACAACAAAGTTCCGCTGACTAACACTTCCCCAAGTTGGCCGTCTCCAAGCTTTTACAGGGGGCACAGCTGGGCAAATGGAAATCTCTAGCAGAGGCAGCACTTGCACCAATAAACTTACCACATGCAGAAGCAGAAGCAGTGAAGAGCAAATACCATTACAGGCAGACAGGTCCAAAGGGGAAGCCATGAGTCTGGGCCACCAATAAAAAGAGAAAATAAGGAATGAATAAGGATAGGAGCTATCTCCCTAATGTTCTCAAGAGGATGTGAATGGCAAGTTGGGGAACCATCAGAGACATAAAGAGAGAAGAAAAGATTCCTCTCCGTAAATAACACGTCTTCTATGTCCTCCTACGCACATATGCTTCTAGTCTGAAATTGGGATAAAGAACAGAAAGCCACATACTTAAGAAGGTAAACAGCCCAGACCTTGCTTCAGTCTGAAAGCATTTGCTGTACAGTAACTATGGGACACACTCTTCTAGGAAATGTGCAAAATATTGTTAAACGATAAGTTGCATATGCTGAGAAGAGTGCGCCAGGTAGCACTATAAAAGCATCAAGAGTACGTAAGATACGCAGAATGGTTTGTACCTGGAAGAACCCAGAGAATGCTAGGCAGAATGAGGTGGAGAAGATGAGAACGAGCAGAGATGACCTTGACTTGGGATGCAGACAATCTGATGCAGGGTGTAGGGGTATCAAAAGGTAAGAAATTAAATAAATGAATGAATGTAAATTATATAAATGAAGAAATTATATAAAGGTGAATTCTTTTGACATACTTTCCTTTAGTCCTTTAAATATATTTAAAATAGCTGATCTAAGTATTTTTTTCTATTAACTCCAACATCTGTGCTCCCTTGGAAACAGTTTCTATTTTTTTTTTTTTCTGTGTGTGGGCCCACTTTCTTTTTTTCTTTGCATCTCTCTTATTTTTATTGAAAACTGGAAATTTTAGATAGCATAATGTAAATTCTGAAAATGAGTCCTTCCCTCTCCTCACCTATATGTTGTTGCTGTTTGTTGTTTTTGTTACTTGTTCAGTGAATTTCCTGATCTAATTCTGTAAAAGTCTGCTTTGTCATGTGTGACCACTGGTTAGCTTAGTGGTCATAATGATTGGACAAAGATTTCTTCCAATGTCTGAGACCAGTAAGTCGCCTAACGTTTGCCAAAGTGTTCTGTGTGCATGTTGGGGCACCTTTATTGTTAAGCCATGCAGCTGACAATACTGTGTAGCCTTCTTTTTCTGGTTGCACAGAGTCTCAGGATCACAAAACGCTGAGTTCCTAGGGCCTTTTCAGGGCTTTCCTGAGTGAACAAAGAGCCCTTGGCATGCACCCAGCTCTATGCATGCATGTGTCCTTCTAGAGTCCCAGGAATACATTGGAGATTTTCCTTCCCTATGGACACCTCCTTCCCCAACTTTTCTTTTCAAGCTTTTTGGTTAGCCTATTGTTTGTCCTAATCGTTCCCCACCTTCTCATGTGGATGTAAAGTTAAACAATTGTCCCTATACAATTCAACAAATATCCCCAGGGAGCAGTTTTTCACACTGGGCAAGCTCCATGTCAGATCACGTAAGAACATCTGTGTAGGTGAGCGCTTCCAGGGAGCCACCAGACAGACCAAGTGATAACAATCCTCTGAGAGTGAGACTTTGAAGGAGCCCCAACCAGTTCTGCCTCCTCTAGTAGCTGCCAGGTTCCTAGCTTTCACTGTGATGGTGGGCTGTTGGCTTTCAAAGCTACCACAAAGCTTCAGAAAAGAGGATGGGAATATGGCAAGTTAAGACACCACAAATCTCACTCTTCTTGCTGAGATTCAGCCATTTTTTATTGAACAAACACTCTTCGTTTGCTGCAAAATTTGGCTTAATTTCCAGAGCTCTGAGAAAATTGATTCTGACACTTTTTTGGTTTTCTCATTGCTTTAAAGCAGGAGGAAAAATTTAGAGGTCCTTCTCACCCATTTTCACTGACATACCAAAATAAACATATAAAGACTGGGTTTGGGGTGAACTACGAAGGACATGTAGTTAGGTGCATTTTAAAGGCCTTTACTTTATGAAAGAAGGCATTTGCACCAAAATGAGAAGGCTAGAAACATGGAGTGGAGCAACAGATGGCATTAAAAAAGAGTCAACAAGTAATTGCCTTGTCCTTGAGAGAAAGGATGGCAGCTTGGGCCAGGGTGTTGATAGTAGAGCTCAACAGAGGTAGAAATTTTGCAAGACATTCAGGTCTTGCACTGAACATTAGAGAGTGTGGTGGGCAAAATTTTCTCCCCATGATCTTAGCCCCTTGGTGCGACTCACGTTGTTATGTTACTTTACATGGTAAAAGGGATTTTGCAGATGACGTTAAGATTGCTACTCAGCTGACTTTAAAATAGGGAGATTTTCAGGTTTATCCATGGGTACCCAGTGAAATCACATGGACTCTGAAAGGCCGAACAGGAAGATGAAAAGGGAGGTGTGGCAGAAGAGGAAGTCGGAGAGATTCACTGTTAAAAGTTCGTATGCCCAACACACAGTGAGGCCAAACAAACTGAAACGTTGGAGTTTGGAGCAGAGAAAGGTTTATTGCAAGGCCATGCAAGGAGACGAGGTGCCTCATGCCCTGAAAAGCCTCAAGCTCCCTGAAGGGTTTCGGCAAAGCATTTTTAAAGGCCAGGTGAGGGGGGGTGTCACAGGGTATGTGATCAGCTTGTGCATGATTCTCTGACTAGCTGATGGTGAGGCAGCAGGGTGGTGTCACAGGGGTTAACATTATTAGTCCTTAGGCTCCGGGAGGCCTGGGGCCATGGTCCTCAAGTAGTGCTACAATTTGGTGGGGGGGGGGGGGGTTTCACATCTGCAAAACAACTCAGGAAATTTTCATCAAATACTATTATATAGGTACTTCAGAGAGGAGCTAAAGCAAAGGATATGGGGGAAGGCCTGTCCTTGTAAGACCCTATAGGGTCCAGCTCAGTTACAATTCCCCCCTTTTCTTTGATACTCCTCAATCTTGAGGAGAACAAGTTTTGAACAAGAAAAGAAATAAAGGTTCAGATAGAGAGGTTAGTCAGATAGAGAGGTTAATCAGATAGAGAGGTAGATGGCAAGTGTCAATTTTCAGCTGGCAAGGCTCCTTCATGGTCATAAATTTGACCATGGTTTTGTGGGCACTTCATGACCATTTCATCCCACAGTGCTAGGAATGCTCATTCTCAGGTCTGGTGAAGAGTTCATTGGTAGGCCACTCAATGTGCTATCCAGTGGACTAGGTCTTAGTGCCAAAAGTCTCTGGACCTCCTGTTTTACTAGTCTCTTATGGTCCAGGAAAATATTCCCTCTCATTGCTTCTCATATCTAGAGTTTCAGTGTTACAATCATTGAGCTCATATGGAACTATATATTATTTTATCAGATGCTCAGTCACACATTAGTTAATGCAAGAAACAACAAAAAAGGCAATATCGGTTATAAGTTGTTGCAAATATCTCCTGGTTTCGGCCAGACTCAGGAGGCAATATGTTAATTTCTTCTTTCTTGCAGCCGTTCACAGGTGGGCTGCCTCAGGATGTTCCCTGTGAGCTGAACAAAGGTATTCTAGTTTAACATTCAAGTGTGGGGGCAGGGTTCCCCAGAAATGGGCCACTATGTACACTTTAAGCTATAGGCAACATCCCTTTAGTGATGAACTTGTAGAAAAAGCAATAGAATACAAAGGTTAAAGTAACAGGTCTAAAATGAAGTGAGATTTGTTCTTCCCTATTACAATTCCCAACTGTCAATGTCCATTCCACAGTCTTGCGGGGAAAGGGGCGATGACCGCTCTTAGCTACTTCCTGCTGTATGGGGCCAATGAAGGTTGACTGTGGAAAGGAATTGGTCAGCCTTGTGCAGGGAATATTAAACCCTTTAGCCTTATACCTAATTTGTAATTGGACCTATCTATTAATTTTAACTCTCTGACTCTGTCTTAACTATACTTAGGGAGAAATATTTCCTCACATCTGGATAAACACAGACCGAAAGCCAGTAATATTTTAGGCAAAATCAAAAAATTACAACCATGTTCATCAGTTTACTCAGTCCTATATAATTAATCCTTTCTACTAACAGTTTTATGAACTCAGAGTTTCCATTACATTTTTAAAACATCTTACCTAGTTTAGCAGTATGATTTAAAAGTTATCAGAAACCTTTTTTTGTTAAAACATCCTTTCTATGACTCTTCTTGAAGATGTGGCAGTTTTGCAAAGCCATCAGCTCAACTGCCTATGAATGATAAAAGTCTTCAAAAGGCAAGGGTAAAGATCTGGTTGCAATTCTTGGCAAAGAAGCTTATCCAAGTTGTTGTGACATGCAACATTTTAAGATAACAACTAAAATTATAACATTATACCAAGACATATACAAATTTCCAAAACTTTATATGATTTCTAGGATGTCTATCTTAATAACATTTATTCATACTGTATAATCTGAGGAGGCTTATCACTCATTTGACAATGCTTTCAGTGTGATCTAGCATATCAACCAATTCTAGGCAATTTAATATATATATATTTTTCCCCCCCTGAGGTGCCTCAGGGGCCCTCTGAAGCATCCCAAAGCTAGCTGAAGTCAAAAGAATTTTAATTCAAATTTGATAGAAAGTTCGTCAAAAATATCAAAAAGTTTTTTAAAAAACATTTGGTCAGATAGAATATTTAAGAACAAATGCAGGTCAGTTAAAGGCAAGATAGTTCACACAAACTTTATCAAAAGCAGCATTCTAAGTAAACTTGTTCTCTTAGCAAAGAGGAACCAAGTCTGGTCCTGCACCAGTCTACTTTCAATAACAAAATTCATTTACCCAATTAAGTGTAATCTAATCTCATCTCATCATGTAATCTAATCTAATCTCTCTAAGTCTGACCATGCATAAAACTCCTTTTTTTACTCAAAACATATATCCCACTTTCCTACTGTATAGTGAAGTGTATTATTATTTTTAGTAGCTTTAATTACTTATTCAAATTAGAATTCCCAACTCTTGGAAACCTTAATTTCTAGTGAAAACCAAGAAGCAAGTAATAGTCACCAAACTCTGGAGAGACTATTTTAGATAATTTTCAGAACATAATTATTCCTATAGAGTTTACCTAAAAGTTCTTATCTCGTTTATATTTACTTTGAAGTTTCATCACATTATTTTTCTTCCTGACAAATTTGCAACAGATATAACATGATTTCATTTAACTTCTATTAAACCTAGATGCAATGAAAGTAATATACTTAATATTTATGACTCTAAAGACATGTCTATTTTAATTAGATCAAAAAACTTAAACATTAATACCACGTATTAATTTAATACTGAATATTTCCCAGTTCACGTGAACCTGAAGTTCATTTAGCTTAATTTCTCTTGTATTTAGAATTGTCTGATTTGTAAGTGCTTACTTTTCTTTAAGCCAATTAAATAGAGCTCATTTACAAATTAACCTCAGCAATGTTATCCAAAGACAAAGATACATACAGCACACAAAGAGAGAGACCTCATACCTCTCATTTCAAAATTTCAGCCGTGAGTCAGGTACAGCAATGTAAAACCCATCAGTTTACAAAAGAGTTTGGATTAAAATTAGGTTTCTGGCAGATGGAACAAATCAAGCTCACTTGTCTAAATGGCTAAATATTTGCAGAAAAGATACTTAGTATTTCTATTTACCCTTGAAGAGTGAATTTCTAAATTACCCTCTTTTCAAAATTTGCATTTTAAAAGGATGGCAGAGATGAGGATTCCTGAGAAGACCATATAGGACATTTGCATCTCAAAGATACAGGCAAGGGCTTCCCTGGTGGCGCAGTGGTTGAGAGTCCACCTGCTGATGCAGGGGACACGGGTTCGTGTCCCAGTCCGGGAAGATCCCACATGCCGCGGAGCGGCTGGGCCCGTGAGCCATGGCCGCTGAGCCTGCGCGTCTGGAGCCTGTGCTCCGCAACGGGAGAGGCCACAACAGTGAGAGGCCCGCGTACCGCAAAAAAAAAAAAAAAGATACAGGCAAGTTTCTCTTTGGATGACTTTGTTTCCCCTTTGTTGGTCTCTGAGGGGTCAAAGCCATTGCCATCATTTGGGCCTTTTGCATATTTCTCTGGGTGCATTCAGCCTTTTTGACCATATCCCTATTACTGGAAACCAAATAAGCCAATTGGAACAAATCATTCATTGGACTCTGAGGAACGGCAGTTGCTTTCTGAATTTTGCACCTGATGTCTGGGGCACACTGGGTTATGAAACGTATAGCCAAAAGGACCTGTCCCTTGGGGAAGGAGGGATCCACCTTCGTATACTTCCTAAAAGCCTCCACTAATCTCCCTTGGAAGGCTGAAGGATTTTTGTCCTGTTGCTATTGGACACTTTTTATAATTAATATGTTTTACTGTAAGTTTCTTCACACACTTACGAAGCTTATGAATCAAAGTTTGGCTGAAGGAACATTCCCAACAGTTTTGAATGCATCGCCTTTTTGCTTCAGTTCCAAGCAACACAGATTGATTAGATAAGCTCCAGAGGGCCCAGGTAGATCACGTACATCTCAAAGGCAGAGGAAAAGAAATGCAAACTCCTTTTCTAACTACTTATACAAAACCCAGCCATCTCAGGCTATCTTCAGGGAACCTTCTTTCTTCTGTTTCCCAAATATCCACCTCAGTTTAAACAAAAAAAATACGATAATACATATCATCCACTCACATTCACACGCCCCTTTCTCAGCAAAACCAGGAAGAGAAAAAGGGATTTGTACTCAGGTACTGAGAAATTCCTTCAGGTACACACACGTACTCTCAAGATAAAAGCAGTCGCAAAAGACCCACTTTGATATAATAGCCAAGCCATTAGGGGCCTTTGCCCTCCAGATCTCAGGGATAATTGAGGCATTTTCTTTCATTTAAGGAGCATAGCTAAAGATCTCTTAGTTTTGCAAAAGTACCCCAGGGTACTATAAGATGGAACAGGGCTCTGATCATCCATACTTCATTATTCACGGCCAGTGTTATCAAATATCAAGCAAACAGCAATTCAAATCTGTCCCTCAGGGTCACAGTTTCCTAGCTCCAAAAAGGAAGTAAATCCTAACCAATGCTCTACTGTAGGCGAAACCAACACAATAGGGAAAGATACCCTGGTGTCGTCACACACGAGCCCTGTTATTCACCAAAAGTATCTCAACTGGCCAATGCAAGTACTAACACACATTTGAACAACAAACACATGGTCCCACAAACAAAGAACCAGACAAGGCGTAGCCCAGAAATTCCACCTCCGTTCCCAGACGGAAGCTCCAGAGCAGCCTATCTCCTGAAAAAGATGGACCACGAGTGGCTCATCCCAAAATGATACACACAAAACACAAACAACAACTAACCTGTGGTCACACAGACAGGAAATCAGAAGAGGTGTAGTCTAGAATTCTGCTTTCACTCCCCAAACGGAAGCCTCCACCAAGCCCAGCTCTTGCAGATGAACCGGTTCCCGAATCAGGTAGAGTTCAATAAACAATCCTCCTCTCCAACACGGCACCCCAACCAAAATAATTGGCTTGTCCCATAAAGGAAAAGCCCAAATTGAGGGGGAAATATGTTCCCGGTGTGTACACCAGAGCAACTTATCCTCAAGTGGCTCACTGCCCACAAGGGAAGCAGCCCAAATGGAGTGGAGAGAATGCCCAGCTTGCGCGAGCTGGAGTGACTCACCCAACAACGTTGAATGTGGACCTCAGCTCCAGATGTTTGTCGGCTCCAAACAGCCTCATGCCATGGCAGCCAGCACGTGTTGGGGACAGTCCGTCTGAGATCCCCAGAGGCAAATGGGCTCCGGCAGTTGCTGGGGGCTCAGGAAAGGGGCTGCCCCAAGCTGGAGTTGACCTGCTATGGGCACGGACTCCTAGGCTGGCTTCGCCAAAATTGTTAATGCAAGTTCATATGCCTGACGCACAGTGAGGCCAAACAAACTGAAACATCAGAGCTTGGAACAAAGAAAGGTTTAGTTTATTGCAAGGCCATGCAAAGAGATGAGGTGTCTCATGGCCTGAAAAGCCTCACGCTCCCTGAAGGGCTTTGGCAAAGCATTTTTAAAGGCCAGGTGAGGGAGTCACAGGGTATGTGATCAACTTGTGCACAATTCTCTGATTGGCTGATGGTGGGGCAGCAGGGTGTTGTCACAGGTGTTAACATATTCGGTCCTTAGGCTCCAGGAGGCCTGGGGCTATGTGCTTATGTCATTAAGAAGTTCTTCCATTTGGTGGGGGGTTTTCACACCTGCAAAACAACACAGGAAATTTGCATCAAATACTACTATCTAGGTACTTCAGAGAGGAGCTAAAGCAGAGGATATGGGGGAAGGCCTGTCCCAGGGTCCTGCTTGGTTACATCACTGCATAACAAGGACTTCATGGGCACCATTTCTGGCCTTAAGGAAGAGAGGTCCATGTATGGGAGAGAAACTCTTGAAAATGAGCAGGACCCTATGGGGCCCTCCTGGATCCAAAAGCCTTTCGGTGTCCCCAGTTTCCTGCTTGTAGAACAAAAGGTCTCAGCCTCCTAGACCTTCCCTAAGTTCTAAAGGGCAGATGCACAGTTACTAATTAGAGAAGTGAAAGAATGCAGAAATAAATGAGGAGAAGTCGAAAAACAATAGTGCAGCGATAAAGCAGGGTCCTGGTTCCTTCTCAAGGAATAGACATAACAAGATCTTTGAGTTCTTCTACAGGAACTAAGGCCCCCCCACCCAGGTGGAGGATGGTAACTTCAGGCAGAGCACAAGATTCCTGGAGCACCAACCTGGTACCTCACATGCCCTGCAGACCTCCCCACAAATTTTGCCTATAAAAACTCTTCCCCAAAAACCACTGGGAAGCTTGGGTCTTTTGAGCATGAGCTGCCCTCTCCTCGCTTAGCTTTTGCAATAAACCTTTCTATGCTCCAAACTCTGAAGTTTTAGTTTAGCCTCAGTGTGAGTCAGGCACATGAACTTGGGTTCAACAACAATTCTGCCAACAATTGTGAGCTTAGAAGGGGGCCCTGAGAACCAGATGAGAACCGCAGGCCTGACTGATGCCTTGCTTTTAACTCAATGAGCTCCTGCACAGCGAATCCTCATGGTACCAGACCTCTGGCCTACACAACTGTGAGGTCATAAAATAATGTTTGGTAATGTGATATGGCAGCAACAGAAAACTAACACATTGTTGAAGGAGAGGAGAACAAGGATGAAAGCTTGTTTTGTAGCACATACAACTGCATGGAACTTGGTGCAAATTTCTGAGATAAGAACAGATCAGGGAGCGAGTAACTGAGCCAGGTAAGAAGGAAGGGTCATGAGTTCACTCTTGGACATTTTCAGTTTTCAGTAACTTTGGAAGTTCAGGTGAAAAAAAAAAAGTTAGCCTATTTCTTATACAGGTTTCCAGCTCAGAGAGTAAATCAGGACTAAAAATATGACTTTACTAACATCTAGCTATTAACTGAGGCCAAATGTGTGGATAAAATGGCCTAGACAGAGAGTACAGAATGAGAAGAGACAAGTGATTATATGAAGCTGTGTTGTCTCAGACTTCTAGGTACAGACTAAAACAAGACTCCTCTAATCAAACCTATACATGTGCTCTGTGTTCCGTCATCTATTTTAAGATGGTTTCACAGAACCTGGGGTAAAGTTTGTCTTTCTTGAAGCACTTCAAGGGGCAAGACTAGCTAATATATTCCAAAGCCTCAAATTTTCCTAGCATGCCTCCTAAAATGCTCCAATTTAAACAGCAGCTTCAGTAGCAAACATCAAGGATGACCAACTTAGCAGACTGGAAGACTGAAACTCACAGTCTCCCACACTTCCATCAGCTCAATCAATTCTACATTTTATGATTGAGCATTTAAGCACATATCCCCCTTCTAAGTGCTTAATGTCAAAAATTTTCAGGACTCCTTCATTTGAAAAATGTAGACACTAAACCTCAACTAGGCTAGGCAAAAATGAAAATTTTATTAAGTATATTTATTCAATAAACAAAAATTTATTGTTTTTAATCAATCTATTTATATATTATATTATATTTAGATGTTTACATATATTATATGTATATATATTTATATATTTACTATATTATATACTTTTATATATTATATATTTAATTTTTTATATAAATATAATATATATTTAATTATATATTATATTATTATAACATATTATATTATATAATAAAATATATTATACAACAAAATTTATTACATATTATTAATATATGTTATATATAATATAATTGTATATTGTAATCTTAATATATTAATAACATTTAATAATATATTAAATATATTAATATATAATATAGAATTGAATATATATTATACTTAATATAATATATTAAACATATTATACATAAATATATGATATGATATATGATATAATATATGCTATATATGTATAAGTATGATATAAGTATATATGCTATAAGTATATAAGTATGATATAATATATACTATATATATTTTATAATATATACTATACTATAATTGTAATATAATTATAATTATTATAAAATTAATTATACTTATTTATATTATAAATAAATTATAATATATCATTTTTATATATATTTATAATTTAACATATATTATATTATTTTATTATAATATATATCTATAAATTATATATAGTTATATATAATACACTATTAAAATGTATATTATTGTAATATATATTATATTGTATATTGTAATATTTAATAAAATTAATTAAGTATAATTGTATATTGCTTACAATTATATAAATATATATTATATTATTTATAAATATATAAGTACACATAATTTTTTATAATTATAATATATAACATATTTAATATATGTTATATATAATATATACTATTATGTATTGTATATTTATTTTATTATTATTTATTTATTTTATCACTATTATTTTTTTATTATGTTTAGTTTATTAGTATTTTATTTATATATCTTATGTATTTATTTTATTAATTATTTATAATTGTATAGAAAATATATAATATATAACTTTACATATTATATATAATATTAATATATTAAAAATAATATAAAATAGAGATTTTATATTATATTATGTATATATTAAATCTAATATATAATTTTCTATATTATATATAAAATATATATTTTATTTTTTATATAATATATATTTTATTCATATTGTATATTTATTATATATATATTATATACAGATATATTAATATATATATAAAATATTACATTGTATTTTATATATTGTATGCTACTATGTAATATATCATATATTATATGATACTTATTTATAAGATATATTATAATATATTATATATTAATATATCTTAATATATTATAATTATGTTATACATATCAATTATATATTTATAATGTAAATATATTGTTATATTATATATTCTTGTATAATATATAAATGTATTATATCATATCTGATAATAGATAATATTATATGATGATAATATATAACACATCAGTAACTGCTAAGTGCCAGATATGCAAAGGTAAACAATGAAGACCTGGTCCCCCGCATTCCAAGCTAAGCTTCTCATGGGATGCAGACACCTGGGTAACTTACACAGCGGGAGGAAGAGCTGAAAAACCAAGGCGGGGCTAGGGCAAGGCTGGGGCCAAGGCTTAGAAACCACTGAGGCAAGAAATCACTCTAAGAATACAGTTCCGAGGGCCTGTAATGTAGTAGAGCATTTTCTGTTCATCATCTTATATTTTTCTCACAAGTGTATGATTTAAATAGTTTTAGCTCCATTTTGCAGATTAGGAAATTGAGGCCTCCAAAGATTAATAAATTGTCTAAAGTATTCGAAGTAATAAAATTGAGAGCTAAGATTTTAAGCCAAATCTTATAATCTCAACTTCTATGCTCTTTTCACGATATCATTTTGTTTCCACACCAAAATCCAGGAAAAGGAGGAAATGGCATTTATGTCCAATTTTCAAAAAAAAAATACAAAACATGTGACAACGTTCTCATTCACTCATGCCAATGGACCAAGTGATTCTATGATTTCCACTTTCCTGTTTGTGACTGTTTCTCCCCACAACTGACTCCATAGCTTTGAATACATCCTACACCTATGTAAAGAATCCAATAGCATGGAAATAATATATGTTCAATCTTCATAGATCTATTCAGACTTAAGTATTCAGCATTGCTTCATCAGTGCAAGTTAAACAAGCTAGCTAGTTCTGAAAACAAGAAAATAAGAGATGTCAGTAGATTTTTAAAGGTAAGTTTCAATTAGAGTATTATATGTAAGCATACTACAATGCTGATACATTTAAAAGTGGTATTAGACCAGACTATATTAAAATAAACCCAACCTGACAGATTTTGTATTGTTTATATAGCACCTCACTGACACGACATTTCTGAAAACAAGACCATTTGAGATGGCTCAGCAGTAAGAATTATAAACCACAACATGTGGATGCTGTTAGCAAACACATTCCTAAAGGGAATAGTACTTCCAAAGATCATTACTTTTGAGGAAAGCTCATGTTAGAGATATAGTTCAGAAATGCAATTTTTAAAAATTGAAAAAGGATCAACTATATAAATATAAAAAATTTTAGTGCCCATCTTGATCTATGTCTTTCATTTTCTTCTGACAGCAGTGCCAAGCTCAGAAATCCCAGAATCTACCATGAATAAGCAGCAACACTGGCCACGTTAACAACTCCCGGCTTCAGTTTGGCATTTCATCTATAAGCTTGGGGAGAGAGGATTCTTTACTTTCTAGTGCAGTGGCCTAGTTTAACTTCCTTCTTGCTAAAGTGCACGCACCCACACAGATGCATGGGCATGGACACACAAAGGAACAACAAACAATTATTTCAAGCTGTGAAATTCAAATCCCAATTTGTGAGCTATTAACAATGACATTGGATGACTCACTGGATACAAGATAAGATTTATGTAATTTCAAAGAGCAAAATAGTTACCCAAAGTGAAGATGTGATTTTGAATATACTGCTTTTACTTAAGTATATTCTGCTGACAAAAATCTGCATTGTGTTTGATTATCTAAGCTTAACAAATAACTCTACATTCAAAATGAGACAGGAGCACCAGAGCCTGAGAGATTCTATGTGCTGCAGACACAGAAGGACAAGTGTTACCCAAGTGGCCTCAAGTCCTCCCACTTCCTGAGTTCCTTGTTTCTTTCAAAATAAAGTAGTTTAATGTTTCTTCATCCCAAGTACTCTAAGAAGTGTACCACGGCCCCAATTATTTCTGAAGTTCTGGAAGGAGGTGCTTTAGTTCTTTTTTGTCACCTTTATGCCCAGACATAAATTCCAATGATTACTGAGTGGTTAGACCCCTGCCTACCAACTCACTTCCTATAGCATCTTTCTTCTCTCCCTGTCTCATCCCTTGTTCCTCCTCTCAAATATCCATTAGAATCTTTTGGTGTCACCAACTTTGACTCAAGGCTGTAGCAGAATGATGGGACACTAGCCGAGTACATAAAAGAAAGCAATTTTAAATTTATTACTAGATATCAGTGCCATTAATGGTATTGGTCCATCACCACCATACAAAACTTCCCTCCAGCTGCCTTTATTCTAATCCTGCTTATTTTTAAATTTTTTGTTATTATCTCCTCTAACCAGAACTTTCTCCCATCACATACTCTTCATATTGTCCAGCAAAGAGCTCAAAACTCAAAATTTCTCTTATTGTATTAAGCAATTAAGAACAGGAATTTACTTCTCTCAACTTCCTTGTCTTTCATGCCAAAAAGGTCATTAAAATGTTTCCCTAAACAAAAGATCTGCCACCTGTGATCTCCAACTTAAGACACACACAAACAGAAAACTGAAACTGAAGTTTTCCTTTTGTATAAGATGAAATCTATGGACAGCAAACTCTGTCCCACACATAGTCTCTGAAAGTGTAAAGGAAGCTTTGGGAAAATGACTCTTTCGTGTACTGAGAAAATCTGAATCATGATTGGTTGGTTGATTATTTCTTAAAACTTAACACAAAATTAAATTAGGGGCATTAGCCTTCTTGATTCTGAACCGGGGCTCCAGAAGAAGTCCAATTGTAAAAATACTTTGGAGTGGATTTACAACAAAAATACAAGGAAGACACTGGATTTATTTGGAGAGAGGACTTCTACCTGTTTGTCCTCTGGTTCCCTCAAATGCCCACCTTTTCACACACACTTTCTGCGTTTTGAGGCCAGTTCAGGGCTGCTGGTATGGTGGGTGTTGTACAAAACCAATAAGAGATTCCTCCCCAAATTAGTCCGGGTGTTGTAGAGTCCCTGCAGCCTGTATCAGCAAGTTCAAGAATAGCAGCCCTTTCTGAATGTTTCCCAAGTTCACCCAAAAATAGCCTTTAACATTTTTTTTTCAAGAAACTGCCTTATTTTTCTTTAACAGTAGGAAAAAACCAAATTCCTATTTCCTCATTCCATAAAATATACAGCAGTGCTAGAGAAAATGGGGCAAATGAGAACAAAGCATCTCTTTCCATCCTTCCCATCACTTCTTGATGAGTTGCACTAGGCAAGGATGACACTTCAATCTGTTGGGAGCAGCAGCTTTCCGGGCTGGGACCCAAAAAATGTATATTAGATTCCGCCTCCCAGCCTGGGTTATATGAAAGTACACCCTAGGAATGGGTCGTCGATGCATTTCCCTTCATAAGTTGAAGTGCAGAGACTCTAAGTCCAAGAATCCTCTTCACCACCTTCTTAACAAATATCTTTCGGGCCTTTGAAATATTTAGGACTGGAACGCCTCCTTAGCTTCTTTGATTAGTCTTTTCTATTTGCATATTTCTTTATTAACTTTTTACCAATTTACATTTTCTTTTCATTGTTCTCTTTCAATTGCTGATATGGAAAACAAAAGATGTGGGACTTAATTCACTGTAACTTTAAAAGTTCAAAGGTTATTTTGGTTGCTATTATACTAGAAAAATTGAATTTTTATTTTAGACTAGGTTCTAGTCAAACCCTTCATTTTATAGAATAGGAAACTGAAATCTAAGAGATTAAGAAGGACTTGCCTAGAGTTTCTCAGTTAGATTTTGTTAAAACTGGAATCCATCTCTTTTATCTCCAGACCAGGGCTTTTTACAACATGCCATGCTGCCTCTGTCCCTATGGTACATTTAATTTGTCACACTCAATAACAACTGATATGCTGTATTGGATTAGTTACTATTATTTTATGTTTATTATTATTGTCTAAACTGCTGAATTACAAGTTTCCTGAGGGCACAGTTTATGTCTGATTCCCTGGTATGCCTGGAAGCTAGTATACGACAGCGCTGGACACATTTCTGGCACTGTTTACACTTGCTGGGTAATTTTAACACATTTTTTTCTCCAAGTACCTTTGAAACTGAGTAGGACCTTGTGGGGTTCCTGGGCATGGAAGCCTTTCCTTGTCCTCCATTTCTTGTTTGTAGGAAATAGACTGCAGCCTCCATGACCTTCCCTGAGTCCCAAAGGGGAGATTCGAAAATGTGCTAATTAGGGAAGGGAGGGGACGCAGAGACAAGGGAGGGGCAGCCAAGAAACAATAGTGCAGCCTTGGGGCAGGTCCTGGCTCCTTTTTAAGGGATACACAGAACAATATCTTTGAGCTCTTTACAGATCCTAAAGCCCCCAACAAATGGAGTTAGCATTCTTCATTTCAGAGAAGACCATCAGAGGACAGATTAAAGAAACCAGAGAAGTTCATCAAGAGACCAGCTGAAGCCAGATTAAAAGAGTGCAGGTCCTGCACACACCCTACCAGCACCCCCACCTTGAACCATTGCTATAAAACTCCTCACCAAATCCTCCCAGGTTGGGACACACAGTTTTTCAGGGACATGAGCCCGCTGTGTCCCCCTTTGCCTGGCAAATCAATAAAGCTATTTTTTTCTACTTCACCTAAAACTCTGTCTCCGAGATTGGATTCAGCACAGGTGCACAGAGGCTGAGTTTTTGGCATCATTTTGCAAGGCTTCACTCTTTCTGAATTGAGTGAATGATGTTAAAACAAAGATGAAATTGACTTCAGGAGTGAGTCATAAGTCTTGTTCTATCTCCCCTCTAATGGTAATGTGAGACAGTGTTGCTAGATCAAATGAAGTCTTGAGGGAAGAATTATAATGCTCTAGGTGCTGACGTTCCCTGATGGAGGGCACTCCATTAGAGGAACACTCTGGCCTCTTTTCCCTGATCCTTCTCGCCTCTACAAAGGAAGGTGAAGAAACCATCCCACTCAGGACAGGACTTCTGTTTCCACAGCCCCATGGAGAGAGCATTTACACTGTAGTCTACTTGGTAGACTCTAGTGAAATATTAGTGAATCTGGCCCTTCTCTAAGGGGTCTGATTTTATGCAGAGAGGTTATTTTTTCCTTTGCTCTCAGCAAAGGAAGCTCACCAGGGCATCGTCCTATAGTTGGAGGGAATAAATTTAATTATAAGGGGCAACATTAGCAAAACCACTTGTCTGCAAATCTAGGCTATATTCACACAGCTTCCTCAGAAATAAAGCTGATACTTTTGGCTCCCATGTCATATGGTTCCAAATTTAGGTGCCAGGAAAGAGGATTTATTTATTTAGTGAGTCCCCTTAAATGTCAAGAATGGTTGCCTCTTTTTGTAAATTGCTTCAAAAGCCTTGTAAGAGGACAGCAGATATATCTTAGCTGTTAGCTGTCTGAATGTCCTAGAAGGTAAACATAGGTGCCCACTGATTGTAGAAAGATAAATGAAGTGTTATCTGCCTTCTGTCTCATTTTTTAGTACAGCAGAAGGCAATAAACTTAACTTTTGTATTTCTACTATTTCTGTATTTCTAGCATTACGAAGACTTGTGCAAAACAGTATAGTGATTCATTTTATCCAAGTTAATGTTCTGGCAGAACTGGAAGCTACAGTTTTTCACATGCAGGCTCTTTAAACAGACGGTCAGAAGAAACATTTTGTCCACCTGGGACATTGCTGAACTAATGTGATATAGTGTGTCAAGCTTTGCCAAGTTTGTCACTTGCTACTATAATGTAATGAAAAATCATTGGCTTAATTAATTAGCTGGCATAATTAGTTAGAAACACTCACCAAAAATCAATTGACTTACTTTTAGTGGGAATAGAATGGGTACTAGATACCTCCCAAGAGAAAATGGAAAAAGGGACTCTAAGGGTAGACAAAGTAGTCAAAATAACATTACCAGGGTACAGGGTAATTTCTCAGTTGCCTTCTCAGGGAGGGCTCTTTCTAAAATTGCAGCCTGATACCCTGACACTTTATATGCCCCTTCTCTGCTTTTCTTTTCTCCTGGGCACTTATCACTGATTAAGATACTATGCATTTTGTTTACCATTTTCCCCCAAAATATACACTCCATGATGACAGGGATCTTTTTCTCACTTCTGTGTCTCCAAATCTTAACAACAATGCCTGACGCATATGACGCCATCAATAACGTTTGTTAAATGAATGAACAGATACATGAAGGGCAATATTCTGAAGAATTTCTTTAATTTTCTCTTCCTGGCAGTGAAGAATATTGCCTTTTCTGTTTTTCCCTGCTGCAGCCTTGTCCCTGCGGAGTCCCTTAACTTCACTCCATCACACTTGTCTACATCTTCTCCAATAAAAACAATACAGGCATTTAGAAGAGCGTGGTATTTTGTACCTAAAAACATATATTTGTTTTACTTCTAACACTTAGGAGCTGTTTAATGTGAGCCTGTTATCTCACCTGTGAAGTGGGAACACAAATACAAATACATTCACAAAGATGTGGAAAAGATTAAATTTAGCATTGGAGAGTGCTTTGTGAACCTCAAAAACCTATATAAACATTTACAATTACAGACCAGCTGTCACAGAGCTTTTTCTTCTCCTTCCTGCCAAGTAATATTTATCCTCCGGTCCCACATATATATGTTTTAATTGTAAATGAAAGCATTCCATGAACTCTTTCTTCTGGAATAAACAGAAAGGCAGTCTAGTGGCTTCTATGCTGCTTGTTATAGAGACAAAGGCCACCATTGTCCATCATTTGTGTGACAGCTGCCACTTATGGACTTCCAACAACCAGATGTAAGCCAATGAGCCAACAGAAAAGGTAACTTATTAAAGGGTCCAACAACCAGAGAGCAAAATATCTGACAAAGCAAATGAAGTACATGCATGGTAAATAACAGCAGAAGTGGTAGGTGATATAATTAGAAGGGCACTGGAAAGATCTTGCCTCATTTGCTGTGGCCTCTGAAATTACAAAATGAGGTATTGATTTCTTTGTTCTAAGACACTTCTCTTCAGAAGTCTTCTATTAGTGAGTCACTGCCACCTGAGAGAGACACAAAAACCAGCATCAATCTTCAACATCTTTGCATAAATTAGGTTTTAGATAGCTAGCTCTCTCATTGGAAGGCGGAGAACAAAAGCCCAGTGGAATGAGACGCATATTAAGCTAGTTGCAATGCTAGGAAATGAAAGTCCCAGAATAATTCTTAAGAAGAGTATGTTAACCTATAGCAAGGTTTAGCAGATTTCTTCTGTAAAGGGTCAGACAGTGAATATTTTAGGCTTTGCAGGTGATTTGGTGTCTACTACAACTACTCAATTCTGACACTGCAGTGCAAAAGCAGCCGTAGACAATAAATAAATGAATGGGTGTGGTTGCGTCCCCCCAACATTTTATTTACAAAAACAGGCAGTGGGCCAAATTGGCTGGTGAGCCATAGTTTACCAGCTCCTGGCCTGGAGGTCCAAAAGGGGTGGGCTCTGGTCATCTGTGTCCTGGAATGATGAAGCAAGTGGGATAGCAGGAAAATGGGAAAATACAGAATATAAGCATTTCCTGAGGTTTCTTAATGCTGCCAGGGGCTAGTTCTGGCATCAAACTTTATGTGGAATATTAAATCTCACTTCATCCAATCAGAATTCAGTTTAGCAAAGATTACAATCGATTGTCCCCTGTCCTCTTGATGGGTCACACTCACTAAATGCAGCGGAGAGGCGTGACAAAGAGTGTGACCTGAAGCCAGATTTCCAGCAGCTGGATCCTATTCCGTCATTTTCCACATGTGTGACACTGGGCTTGTAACTTAACCTGTGTGTCCTTGTCTGTAAAGTTGGGGGTTGTGATGAAGCCCACTTCACAGGTTTTTTGTTTGTTAGTTTGTTTTTTAACATCTTTATTGGAGTATAATTGCTTTACAATGATGTGTTAGTTTCTGTTTAAAGCAAAGTGAATCAGCTATACATATACATATATCCCCATATCCCCTCCCTCTTGCGTCTCCCTCCCATCCTCCCTATCCCACCCCTCTAGGTGGCCACAAAGCACCGAGCTGATCTCCCTGTGCTATGCGGCTGCTTCCCACTAGCTATCTATTTTACGTTTGGTAGTGTATATATGTCCATGCCACTCTCTCACTTCATCCCAGCTTACCCTTCCCCCCTCCCCGTGTCCTCAATATATGTCTATGCCACACTCTAACTTCATCCCAGCTTACCCTTCCCCCTCCCCATGTCCTCAAGTCCATTCTCTACGTCTGCATCTTTATTCCTGTCCTGCTCCTACGTTCTTCAGAACCTTTGTGGGTTTTTTTAGATACCATATATATGTGTTAGCATACAGTATTCGGTTTTCTCTTCTGACTTACTTCACTCTGTATGATAGACTCTAGGTCCATCCACCTCACTACAAATAATTGAATTTCGTTTCTTTTTATGGCTGAGTAATATTCCATTGTATATATGTGCCACATCTTCTTTATCCATTCATCTGTTGATGGACACTTAGGTTGCTTCCATGTCCTGGCTATTGTAAATAGAGCTGCAATGAACATTGTGGTACATGACTCTTTTTGAATTATGGTTTTCTCAGGGTATATGCCCAGTAGTGGGATTGCTGGGTCGTATGGTAGTTTTATTTTTAGTTTTCTAAGGAACCTCCATACTGTTCTCCATAGTGGCTGTATCAATTTACATTCCCACCAACAGTGCAAGAGGGGTCTCTTTTCTCCACACCTTCTCCAGCATTTATTGTTTGTAGACTTTTTGATGATTGCCATTCTGACTGGTGTGAGGTGATACTTCATTGTGGTTTTGATTTGCATTTCTCTAATGATTAATGATGATGAGCATCCTTTCATGTGTTTGTTGGCAATCTGTATATCTTCTTTGGAGAAATGTCCATTTAGGTCTTCTGCCCATTTTTGGATTGGGTTGTTTGCTTTTTTGAAATTGAGCTACATGAGCTGCTTATAAATTTTGGAGATTAATCTTTGTCAGTTGCTTCATTTGCAAATATTTTCTACCATTCTCAGGGTTGTCTTTTCGTCTTGTTTATGGTTTCCTTTGCTGTGCAAAAGCTTTTAAGTTTCATTAGGTCCCATTTGTTTATTTTTGTTTTTATTTCCATTTCTCTAGGAGGTGGGTCAAAAAGGATCTTGCTGTGATTTATGTCATAGACTGTTCTGCCTATGTTTTCCTCTAAGGGTTTTATAGTGTCTGGCCTTACATTTAAGTCTTTAATCCATTTTGAGTTTATTTTTGCGTATGGTGTTAGGGAGTGTTCTAATTTCATTCTTTTACATGTAGCTGTCCAGTTTTCCCAGCACCACTTATTGAAGAGGCTATCTTTTCTCTGTATAATCCTGCCTCCTTTATCAAAAATAAGGTGACCATATGTGCGTGGGTTTATCTCTGGGCTTTCTATCCTGTTCCATTGATCTATCTTTCTGTTTTTGTGCCAGTACCATACTGTCTTGATTACTGTAGCTTTGTAGTATAGTCTGAATCAGGGAGCCTGATTCCTCCAGATCCATTTTTCTTTCTCAAGATTGCTTTTGCTATTCGGGGTTTCCATACAATTTGGGAAATTTTTTGTTCTAGTTCTGTGAAAAATGCCATTGGTAGTTTGATAAGGATTGCATTGAATCTGTAGATTGCTTTGTTTAGTGTAGTCATTTTCACAATGTTGATTCATCCATTCCAAGAACCTGGTATATCTCTCCGTTTGTATCATCTTTAATTTCCTTCATCAGTGTCTTATAGTGTTCTGCATACAGGTCTTTTGTCTCCTTAGGTAGGTTTATTCCTGGGTATTTTATTCTTTTTGTTGCAATGGTAAATGGGAGTGTTTCCTTAATTTCTCTTTCAGATTTTTCATCATTATTCACAGAGTTTTTATGAAGTGTACCTCAGAGTTGGGGAAAGCTCTCAGAATAATGCCTGAAGTATATTAACTGCATTCTGGAGTTTAATTATTGTATTTACTCCTTCTGGGCCAAGAAAGAAGAATGCTTTTCCCTCTACCTATTCCTGAGTTTCAAATATAAATAGATTAATTTTACTGTTAGCTGATGACACATGCTCACTATATTGTTCAGGTGATGGCTGATTGTGGGGAAGAGACTTCTGAGAAACACTGATAGGAATAGACCCCTCTTTCCAGTCTCAGCTCTCACCTGCTTGCCTCTCCTGGGCTGGTTGCCAGTGACCACAGCAAGCTGAGTGTTCATGCAGTTTTGGATTTTGTGGGAAGGCTGACAGAGACAAGGGATTGGACCTTTTTCACCCCTGGCCTAGGCTGCTTTCTCAGACCAGGACCAGGAGTCCCTGGGTAAGAAACAGAAAGAAAGTGATGGATCCTGAGAAAAGTTTGGCCTGCAGAATCCATGGGTCCATTAGGACATGAGTGTGACTCAAACTTTTATTGTCAAAAGGAAAAGAAGGAGCCAAAGTGATCGATGGAGTCCTCCCTACCCCTGAGCTAAGGAGACAAGGATGGAAGCAGGTTTCTCCCAGATGCAAAGCTTCTACTTTGTCAGGGCAGGGGAAGGGGACTATGACATCTTCTGTTGTTTGCATGACTGTGGTCAGTTGGGATTCTCCATCAGCCAGACACAACCCCAATAAGCCAACAAAAACATACAACAGCCTGTGTGAGGGGACGCAGTAGCCACAGAGAACATTATCCAACAAAAAAGATTTTTGATGTTCTGTACAGAATATTCCATGGAATTGGAATTGGGTAAACAAATAATTTTTTACCCAAGCCAGAATACCTTGAAAATGAACAAGGATCTTAATATTTGTGCTGGGGACACAAACATAAACTGGGACTGTCCCAGGCAAACTGGATGTATCAGCCCCCTAAGTGTGAAGAAAAGACAGAATTCAAGAATGATACAAAAGTTTTTAGCTTTAACCACTGGATGGGTATGTTGGACATTTTGAAAGGTGAAGGGCTGGAAGAGAGTTGGGTGGAAGTGGCTTAAAACAAGAATCCTACCAGGGCTAGTCTCACGGACATGTGACCCCTGCCGTCACACAGATACTGTGCACAGAAGGCGATCTCCAAACCAGAGCTGGAGATAAGATGTAAAAAATTAAATAAACTCGCTATCACAGTTGTCTGAAAGTCATCATATAACTAGCAACAGAGTAGTCTGACTGTGAGTCTCAGAAGGCTGAGCAAGAGATTCTCCTTTTGTCTGAATTCAGAATTGGTCTTAGATCTGAGGAAGCAGCTAAGCCTGCAAGTGACCATCAGTCATCCCTATTATTGGGGACAGGCAGGTACCCTGGGGAACAGAAACAGGTATCGATTTGGATGCATGCTCTGCCATCACACACACACACACACACACACACACACACACACACATGATGGGGGGGTATGCAAAGAGGAGAGTTTGAAAACACCAAAGATATACTAGATGCTACATGTCACTAAAGATTTTCTACTTAATTTCATTTGGGTAAACGTAGGAATAAGCTTCACGACTGTGATTTGAGGAAATGAAAGTAAATGCTTTTAAAAAATTACCTAAATGTATCATAATATAACTAATTTGTCTTTTTAAATTTTTCTTCTTTTTCAGTTTTACTCTTCCTTGTTCCTTTCACTTTTCTTATTCTCTTCCAACTTAGTGTCTTTTCTCTTTGTACTTTGTAAAAAAGTATGTGACATTGAGCTATTTAAAAGTAAATATCATCATTTTTATTTAAAACGAATATGGTAACCATAATTTCAACTTAATGTTTTTATTAGTCATTTTATAGAGGTCTATTTTTGAGTGAAATGTCAGCAACTGAATATGGATAATAAACAGAGAAAATTGGTCATTATTTCCACTATTTATTTTTTTATTTTTTTATTTTTTATTTTTTATTTTTTTGCGGTACGCGGGCCTCTCACTGTTGGGACCTCTCCCGTTGCGGAGCACAGGCTCCACACGCGCAGGCTCAGTGGCCATGGCTCACGGGCCCAGCCGCCCCGCGGCATGTGGGATCTTCCCGGACCGGGGCACAAACCCATGTCCCCTGCATCGGCAGGCGGACTCTCAACCACTGTGCCACCAGGGAAGCCCTATTTCCACAATTTTTAAATAAACCTGGGTTTCTGTAATTGTGATTTTAAGATTAATTTTAAAGGAAAACTATAAATAATCTGTTTAATTTTCTCCCACATCATATAAAATAACAGAAAAAATGTCTTCATTAATCCTGCCCAAACATTCCCTATCTAGTTATTTCTGTCAACAATTCTAAAATTTTATAATTAACCCATATTAGCTATGAATTGACTACCACCACAATGCTCGTAAATAGAGCACATCACGTTCATTTCCCTAACTCACTTTTAATGAGTTCTGACCCCCTTTCCTGACAAATTGGTAAGAATTTTGTGCTCGGTCTTTATTGGGATCATGTTCTTTCTCCGAGGGCTTACAGAGTAAAGGTCACTGGGCAGATGGCACAGCCCTTGAGAGTGTGAAACTTTGGTGTTTCCCTACCCTCCTTGAGCACAAGTTGTGTGTCTGTGTGTGTGTGTGTGTGTGTGTGTGTGTGTGTTGAAAGGAGGTGCTCTGACACCTCCTCTTTGTGGTTCTTCAAAGTCAGTGGGTGCAGGGCTCTGGCCCCTGACACCACTGATCCTGCTACGAGGCTCGTATATGAACCGACTCACTCTGGTATCCAAGGCAGTCTGAACAATACAAGAACTCTTTGCAAAATGCTCCTCATGTTAACATTTTCACTTTATTGAAAGATGATTTCCTAAGCATCGAAAATCAACAAGCAGCTGAATTTTAAATAACTGCAGCTTTCTAGAATACAATCTCGAAAATCCAGTGGTTCCCCTGGGCTGGGGACTGGTTTCTAAGGTCTGACGCAGCATAACAAGTCTTCTGAGCCACGTGGCTGCTTCTCCTGGGAAGAGGAATCCACCATCTCCCTGGGGTGCTGCACCTTCTAAACGTGGAGTGTTCCCTTTGTGCTCTTCAAAAGACTCGTGATATTACAGCCACCTGGCCGCTTCTATAGCGAAGAGAAAGGAAAAAACAGCAAGGAGAGAACCACTGTCTGAGAAAAACAACTTCTCAGACATGACTCTTGTGTCTATGTATCTTGTGTCTATGTATAAGCGATATTATACAATATTTGTTTTTCTCTTTTTGACTTACTCCATTCTGTATGACAGTTAGTAGGTCCATCCACATCTCTGCAAATGGCACTAATTAGTTCCTTTTTATGGCTGAGTAATATTCCATTGTATATATGTACCACGTCTTCTTTATCCAATCCTCTGCTGATGGACATTTAGGTTGCTTCCGTGTCCTGGTCTACCTACCTATTTTTAATCTTATATCACAATATTCATCATGATGCATGGACTCTAAAACTCCCTGCTCATCCGCCAAAACACCCCACACTCTCTTCAGCTTTGCTCCTGTCAGGAATGACCTCACCTGCTCAAATCACATCCTCCTCCAGCCTTTTACAGAAACTCCCAATCACCCAATGAGACACGGTCTCTTAGTGCTCACAACTCCCAAAACTCTGCTTTCAATATATTTCCTTGAGCCTCATTCCTCTAATTGTTTGTGTATTTGTGAAGTGAATGAGAATTGTAATTATCAGTGTACCTCATCTCTGTCACTGTATTTTAGTTTCATTTAACTTGCACAACAAGATCTCTGTCTTAGCGTCCTCCAAACACTTGGCACAGTTTTTAATACAATAGGTGAGGAATTGTTTTGAAGGGCTTTTGACCAAAAGTGAAAGGAACATCTTCCTTCTTTTGGGAGAAAAAAAAAATGACGAATAAATTTGCTTGGTAAGTAATATAAAAGGTTGAGAATTCTGAGAGAGATTTTAGTAAAAAAGGGTTCTTTTAGTAATACATTTTTAACTTCTACTCAAGTTGACAATAGATGGTAACCAAATATTGCTTCCCTGGTTTCTCACTTAATACTGAGGTGTTTTAAAGGTCTATGTAAGGATTCAAGAAGTGTTCCATGGGGCAAGTCAGAAGACTGTGGTTCACCATTAAGCACCATGGGAAAAAATCTGGTCATAGCTATTCTCCTGACGACATTTCTCTCTTCTTTTTATTCAGTATGGTTGACAGGAATGACATAATCAGAACCTTTCCTTTCTCAGTTTTGGGCTTTCAGAACACGCTTCCTCTACTCCATAAAAGAGATATTATAAGGTAGCAAGCATGCAAAAATATCTTAAAACAAATGATGATGCAAAACTATCATATAACAATTGACGATACAAAAATTTAAGAAGTATCCTATGTTTCTTTAGTTAATGCTTTGCTATTTTAACTTAAATAAGCTATATCATAAGTGATATCATATGACATTTGTCTTCCTCTGTCTGTCTTACTTCACTTAATAGGGTAAAGATCTTGGTTTCTAATACTATTCTTCAATCAAAGGAACCAAGTCTCTTTAAAGAAGTGCTGATCTTAGAAATAAGGTAGGAAATATACAAGATGAGCCCGAAGAATTTTGTAGTGACGGAAAGTAAGAAAGTGATCAAAAAAAGAAAAACCCCACAAGGATGGTAGTATGACAAAGGGACACAGGCACTGACTGAAAGCGTTCCCAATAGCCAGAGCTGGAGAAATTGGAGCAAAAAAATAAATTAAATAGTCCTGGATTATAACCCAAAGTATAAAATAAATGTCCATGAGTAAATAATGATATAAATTACTGACTGAATAAATCAATAAATGGGGAAGAAGGGACAAATCTCCCATGTAAAAGAATGTAATGTTCTCCTGCGGAGGTGATCCCACCCAGAGCACGAATGTGGCTCCATCCTCCATAAAGGTATCAAGTTTGCTTTCTGAACTATGCCCAGTTTAACGATTTCAAAATGATAGCAAGAAGTGACATTGAATAAATCACTGAGACTGATTCTTAACTGTCTATGGACACTTACTCGATAAAGGCTCCCCATCACACTTTGACAGTTTAAAACCTGTGCTCTGTTTTTACTTACAGAAGGGCCTGCTGGAACACTATGCATCCTTCCTGGGCTTATTCCAATAAGTACTGTAAATATACAGTATTTTAATAGACCTGTATACATTAGGTATCACACAGAATTGAGTTCAAAATAATATTGGCTATTGTATATCATGCAGTAAATCCAGCTACTTTCTAGCTTCCTTATCTTTTTTACTGTCATTCTTTTACTACGGTTTCTCCAATTTGGAGAAATCACTAAGTAATCTTACCAGACACATTTTAACCATGTCTCTTTGCCTGCTCCCAATTCCTTAATGGCAAATGTTTGCTAATCAATAATACATGATATGATGCAGACACAAGCTCAGGTCCTAAACCTCAAATTCAGGTTTATCTTGGGCAGCTGAGATAGATACCTCTGAATAAGACAGTCTGGGTAAAACCATTTTCTTATGAAAATGTTTCTGTATAAACAGCCTGGCTTAGTTATTTAGGCACTTAAAAAAACACCAAACCTGAGTTGCACCTTTTTAATTAGAAACACCTCTTGTCCAGCTGGCCAGTAACTGACTCTGAAGGGAATGACTGCAACCCAGCTCTCGTCCCTGTGAGAACTGCGAGGTCCTGCCACCACAGAATGTCCTGGCCCTGGGAACAGAGCAGCTGTGGCAGATTACAGAGATGCTGCTCTCCAGGCTGGGAGCATGTGGAGGTGCAGAAGAAACCTCCTCTCCACCAGAGGGAACCTGTGGGCCCAGTTTTTCCCTCAGTCACCACCACGTGGCAACACTGGCAGATTTACCTCCACAGATTTCTAGCTCACTCAGACCCTAAGGGTTGGGGCCAAAAGCATGTTAACCCAGTTTGGGGGATAGCTGAGATTTTGTTTGTCAGATTTCACCACTGAAATTTACTCTTCCTTTCTCCCTCTTCCATACTGAAGAAGAAAGTGTGATGGGGATCCTTTATCGAGTAAGAGTCAATAGAAAGTTAATCAGTCTCAGTGATTTTTTCAATGTCGCTTCTTGCCATCATTTTGAAATCGTTAAACTGGACATAGTTCAGAAAGCAAACTTGATACCTTTATGGAGGATGGAGCCATATTCGTGCTCTGGGTGGGATCACCTCCGCAGAAGAACATTACATTTTCTCTCAAAGACAAAATGCTTGTAGGTTTTGCCTCTTTACTTTGTATTTACTTTTAAAGTTGCACTTGTTCACCTACCAGTGTTTACGAAATCCTATATTTGGGATGTTTTTTCTATAATAAAATGTTATCATTTGTGAATTAAAAAACCCTCAGCTGTGTGATCAAGGTGAAGACCGACAGTGATAAATCATGGTGTCATGCACCCTTTATTATGTAAATCACGATAATGCGTACCCTTATGATGTGATGAAATGGCGCTTTACCTCTGTGATCTTTCTCCTAAAAAACCCATAACGCCAACCTAATCATAAGACAAACACCAGACAAATCCCGGTTGGGAGACCTACTACAAAACATCTGAACAGTTCTCATCAAAACTGTCATGATCATCCAAAAAAAAAAAAAATGTCATGTGGTATCCTGGATGGGATCCTGGAGAAAAAGGATGTTAGGTTAAAACTAAGGATATAGGAATAAAGTGGACTTTAGTTAATGTATCAATACTGGTTCATAAATTATAACAAATGAACCATATGTATGTAAGATACTAATTATAGGGGAAACTGGATGAAGGTGTACGGAAACTCTCTGTACTACGTTTACAATTTTTCTGTACAACTAAAATTGTTCTAAAATTAAAACGTTAATTAAAAAAATACCCTGGCCTATTTCTGCAGAATTATATAAATATTGCTCATTCTATCTTCAATTATTCCTCCATGTTGTTAAGGTGAGTACAATTTCTTTTTCAACAGCTTTATTGGAGTATAATTGCTTTACAATGGTGTGTTAGTTTCTATTTTATAAAGAAGTGAATCAGCTATACATATACATATATCCCCATATCTCCATTTTTTACAGTATTATGTCTCTGTATTTTATCATCATCCAAAGCAAAATACAGGAAGGGGAACTGATGCCTCCTCGATCAGTACATCCTACAGGTCCAGTAGATAGTGATACACAGACCAATGATGGGAACTTCCAAGGCTCCCAGACTGTGGACTACTCTCACGAGACGATCCAGTGTCACATCAGCAACATCCTCCGCCACCTTCAAACTCTCCCCTGTACCACAGGACGTTCTGCTGATGGAACCTCTTGCCAGAAGAGTCCTGGTTTACAATCTGTCAGTGAGAAGCAATGGCAGCAGACGTTTTCCTGACTTGTGGCACCCCCGTCCTTCCAAATATTCTATAGGTATCCAATTCTTTGTATTAAATTTATTCCCATTTGAAATATGTTGAATGGTGATTGTTTTACTAACCAAACACTGACTAATTCAATTTGTTAGTAATTTGGTCGATGTATATAGCTATCTTGTTTTCAGGGTCATTTAATTTCCAAATATACTGCCTCACGATCTAGTACTAATTTATTATATTTCCATACCAGAAAAGATTATTCAATCTGATATACAGGAGACTGATGTACAACTGAGATAGCTCATAATTCACTCACTCTTTCAGTCCAAAGATGGTGATTCTGGCCCACATAAGTATTAACCCAATCTCTATGTGATCATTCTGAGTTGTATCATTTATTTATTTATTTATTTGTATCATTTATTTTAATAAAGACCTCTGATATACAAGAAAATAGTAAAATCTCAAACCAAGTTAGAATTGTTCCATATTTTCCCACAGTCAGAGATGCATCCAACATGGCACTCAGAGTCCCATGGAGTAAAACTAGGTATTTTTACAAAATCATCTTAAATATATTCCAGAATTCTTGAATTAAGCTAGAAAATAAACTCAGCATAGATGGGTGGTAGACACCTCAACAGTGCTAATAGGTGCAGCGTTCCCAAATAAAACAAACATGTTAGAACAAAAATCCAATCAGTCCATGGCTAGGCTCCCCTGGAAAGCCATGTCTTTATGAGAGACCAGGGTGTGTTTAGTTATCCTGCAGACATCTGTATAAGAAAATAAGTTGTATTCATAAATCCCAGTTCCGAAGCATGCAGAATAGGTAAAGTGTGTGTCAGCTTTTGAGCAATAACCATCATCTGAAGAAGGAAGAGTGGGGAGAAGGAAGGATTAAAGAAAGAAAAAGTGAAAAGAAATGTACATAAGGGAGAACAGAAATTGAACAGTTGGAGAGAGGAAAAGAATGAAGGAAATACACAAAGATAGATAAGTAGATACATAGATAGATGGGCAATATTTTCTTTATCTCTGTAGTAAATTTTTTTCTTAAGAGCATTCTTGACTCAAGCTAAGACCTCACTTACTCTACCTAAGATAAACATCATTAACTTCATTTCTATAGTGCTACATGAATTTCCCAGAAAAGTTTGCCTGCAAAAATTCTAGCATGCAGAATTATTTGGTATGCAAATTATACATTATATATCAATTATAAGTTATGAGATTGGACGACTGAGAATATACAAGATAAGTTTTGCCACATCCGTGTCTGCTACAAAATAGGCACCCAGATTTTTGAATATGAATAAACACTTCTGATTGCCACATTCATTAAAATACCTAAATTTATTGTATACTTATTATAACTGAGGCGCTTTAGAATCATTATCTTGTGTAAGTCTCAAAGCTGTCATTTAAGGTAGGTTGTACTATTACTCCCTTTATACAAGTATGAAACATGATACTAAGAGGTTAAATAACACAAACACACAATCCACACACACACACTTTTTTTGGTCAAGGTTTTAGTTTTTTGGTCTAAGAAAAGACTATAGAATCTATCTTTGAAAAGATGCAGACTTAAGACAAGCCAAACTGTCCAGCCTGCAAAAAATGGCTACAAAATTAGATGAAATTCCATTAAATGACATTAGACTACTATTATGCTATTCACACCACTGTTCAGTGAAGAACTTACCCCTAGAATTCTAGAGAACCAAAAAGAGTTAAACAGCAAATCAGTTAATTTATAACTATAATAAATAACAACTTAGCCTCCAGATAGGAAAATTTGATTCTACTACTCTTACTTTTCTCTTTCAGTTTGGAATAGAACAATTAAGCTAGATTTCTAAAAGCCATCAAACCCTCCCCCATTCTCTCTTCTGTATTTTTGTAAAAATGGAGTTCTGACTGTTCTTTGGGAGAATTAGAACTTATTGCACAAGTTTCACATATTTCTGAAGCTTGGAATGTGCAGACATAGTTCACATTTACTTCGAAGTATTTTAGCTTTTACCTCTCCCATTTTTTTTCCAGGTCTTTTCCAGAATATAAATTACTTATAGCAGCAGACCTGAAGCACCAAGTCTTCTGTTTCATCCTAATTGCTGTGATAATTTGCCCTATTTATTTAGATAAGATGAATCACACGTTAGAAATGTGATGTTTGCGTGTGTGTATAAATTTAGCATGAATCGATGTCCTAGACTTGCTAAGGAAGAGACAATATCCTGAAATTGTCATCCCATCTTATCACAGACTTAACGTTACTTTGACACGTCAAAAATACTGCAGTATCCTAGTCAAGCTTGCCTGAAACACTCCGCTATTACCATTTAGTTTCTCTCAAGCTAAGTTACTAGGTAAATAGCATGAGTTCCAGTGATCTACCCATGATGTTTTTTCTGGGTTCATCAGAAACTCCCGAGAGCAGAATTTCTGCTAATAGAGAGGTAATCCTAATGGATTTTGAAATCTCTTGAATAAAAAAATCAGGGATTCAATCAGAGATTGTCAATACTGTGAAGCCACACAAGGAAGGATGGACATTTAAACTAGGCAATGGAGTTTGAGGAAAGCTGAATACGAATAAATCCTCTTTTATTTCATCAAAACTCTTATTGGTCTTTGCAGTTGTTGTTCTACTAACAAAAGGAAAAAAGTACAATGCCTTTTTGATTTTTACTGTTTTAAAATGTCCTTAAAAGGAAGCCAAAGATTTTTCCTATATGTTTCCTTTGAAGGGAAAGAAAAGTTAACATTAATTCTATCTATACCAGACAGATATCTTTGCAAACAATTGTAGTGCAAGAGGTTTCTGCACCTCGCCATTCACTTTACAACAGAATGTACCTTCTTTTTTTTAAATTAACCTTCCTTTAATTTTTAAATATTGTTCATAATTTTTAAAAATTATATTTTAGTTTTATTTCATCAAAACTCCTTCCTTTTAGTCCTTCATTCCTCCCTCAGAGATGTGTCGTTTTCACCACTCCTGTTTTTTCCTTCATTCCTCCATCTGAGATGCGTCATTTCCACCACTCCTACTGTAGGCAGTGAGGTTAGTGTTAACATCTTAGCTTCTCAGAAAAAGCAAAAATTCTTTCTTATTGTTTTGTTAAAATATAAAGGACTAAACTTTAGACGACTGCCGAATAATAAACATACACTAGTAATATTAAGTCCTTTAGGTATCCTCTGGAGACCCAGAACTAATTTGGAAATCTTTTTCATCTCTGATGTAAAACTTGGCTACTTCAGTTTCCCAGAGAGTTTGGTGACTAAAAATGGCTGGGGAGAGAAATAAGGCCTGATGCTATGGTCTGCTCTGGAAACGTACTCTGAAACTTTCCCAGGGCTACTTCTAACAGGCTGGGGTTGGACATGAGCAATGTTTTCTGAGTTCGAAATAGGAACTGACACACGGTATGAATTATTTAGGCCTTAAGTTAGCAATTTTAGTTGCAGCTGTTGCAAACAACGTCTCCTTTTTTAAAGTCAATTAGCAAACGTAAAAATCAAAGTGTGGTCGGTGTTGATGGAACGCACTAGCACATCTGATTAACCCCTAGTTTTTAGAGAGGTCTAACCTTGTTTCCATTCCACGGGACCGTCTCATCAGTGGGTAACTTTAATGTCAGGGATAAGCAAGGAAAAAAGCACCGCAAGCAAGAATGGTGAGGACATGTTAAATTTTTTAAAGTTTGAAGGAATCGCAGGAGGGAAATTGACTTAGACATTCTCCATCCTTAGTTTGTAGTCTGGCCAATTTTAACCAGAAAGGACTAAACACCATCAGCCGAGCCCTGCTGGAATACATGTGGTCAAGCATGGGATTCTCACACCATTCCCCAAGGAGTTTGGTCTTTGCAGTTGTTCTATTAACAAAAGGAAAAAAGTACAATGCCTTTTTGCTTTTTGCTATTTTAAAATGTCCTTAAAAGGAAGCCAAAGATTTCTCTCATGTGTTTCCTTTGAAGGGAAAGGGAAATTAACAATTAATATTGATTCTATCTATTACCAGACAGATATCTTTGCAAACAATTATGGTGAAAGAGGTTTATGCACCTAGCCATTCACTTAGAAAGTACCTTCTTTGTTTTTTTTTAAGTAACGTTCTTTTAATTTTCAAAACTTATTCATAATTTTTAAAAATGTTATTTTCCCCAATAAAAGTAACTTTGCAGATTTTCTGTATCAGAAACCATTTTTGATAACAATTTACAGCTGGTACAACTAAAGTAAAACGAGGTCAAATGCCTCGTCCCAAAAGAATACTGAATTAGTTAGTGTCAGAAATAGAAACCAAGTCTCATGATTCCCTATCCAGTATTCCAGCTCACTCTGAAAGTCTGAATTATTAAAAATAGTTTTAGGGAAGAAGTACTCTCATGGGGCCTATACAGTTGAAATAAGACAATTGCCCCTGTGTTTAGCTACAGTGGAACAAGAATTTGATTACGCATTCCTTCTATAGAAAGGCGTTATAAAGCTATTTAAACACTAGCTTCAGGAGGACACATAAAGTTTGTTTTCTTTAATCACAATAACGATCCCAGTCAAAGCAGCTGCATAATATCTGCAGCGACAATGTGTTAAAACTCACAAACTGCATTACCTATAATACGAGGTCACTGACATTTTATAGGTGAGGAAAATGAGGCTAAGAAAAGAAGATTAAATACATTCCCTAAGTCAAGCTCCTGGAAAATGACATATTTGTGACTTGGACCTATTGGGAGTTTAAGTCTCATTGTGTGCTCTGACTGAGTAGAATACTCATTTACTTGTTTTATAATGAAGATCACAAGAGCAATAATAAGACTAACTTATAAATGATATAAAAATCATTAAGGCAATTTACATGTAGAGATAATGTTTGCAATTTGTCAACGTTTGTTCAATCTACAACAGGATGGCAAAAAATTTTTTTAATTCATTCATACAATGCCAGACTTTAAAAAGTTATAGAAGCAATCATATTTCCAAAGAAAAATAAATTATGAGTGGAGTAACAGTCCACAGGGACATTTAGGGACATTTATTTCAACCGACACTTATTGAGCACTACCATATGCCAGGTAGCAGCCTCACATGGCCCTCAGGAGACCTGAGACCCTTACCAGGACTTGGGTCTGTTTTACCTCCTCTGACATGGGGATACACCTAGGTATGGTAACATTAACACAAATTATCACTAGGGAAGCTGGTCCAAATGAGGCATCAAGTCAGAAAGGGACAAATAATTATTAAGTCAAAATTCTAAGGTAAGAGTCTTGGCAGGCTGGCCAGGCTTCGGCAAATTTAAGCAATGTCATAACAGCCTTTTTACCCAATGAGATAGAAGCATGAAGAAGATTAGTTAATCCAAAGTTACTTAAAATAGGTATTATCAAAAGAGAGATATAGGGCTTCCCTGGTGGCGCAGTGGTTGAGAGTCCACCTGCCGATGCAGGGGACACGGGTTCGTGCCCCGGTCCGGGAAGATCCCACATGCGGTGGAGCGGCTGGGCCCGTGAGCCATGGCCGCTGAGCCTGCGCATCTGGAGCCTGTGCTCCGCAACAGGAGAGGCCACGGCGGTGAGAGGCCCGCGTACCGCAAAAAAAAAAAGATAACAAGTGTCAGCAAGAATGTAGAGAAAAGGGAACCATCATACACTGTTGATAGGAATGAAAATTAGTACAGTCAATATGGAAAATAGTTTGGAGATTTCTCAAAAAAGTTAAAAATAGGACTACTATATGATCCAGCAATCCCACTTCTGAGTATATATTCAAAGGAAATGAAATCACTATCTCAAAGAGATAGCTGCACTTCTGTGAAAATTGAAGCATTATTCACAATAGCCAAGATAAGGAAATACCTAAATGTCAATGGGTGAATGGATAAGGAAAATGTGGCGTATTAACAGGCACACTTCGGAGATATTTCAAGTTAAGTTCTGGATCACAGCAATAAAGCAAATATTGCAGTAAAGCAAGTCACATGAATTTTTTAGTTTCCCAGTGCATACAGGAGTTATGTTTACACTACAATGTAGTCTATATATGTAATATTATTCAGTCTTTAAAAGGAAGGTTCACACCAGTCAGAATGGCTATCATCAAAAGGCTACAAATAACAAATGCTGGAGAGGGTGTGGAGAAAAGGGAACCCTCCTACACTGTTGGTGGGAATGTAAACTGGTGAAGCCACTATGGAGAATGATATGGAGATTCATTAAAAAACCAAAAATAGAGTTGCCATATAATCCTGCAATCCCAATCTTGGGCACATATGTGAAGAAAATGCAAATTCAAAAAGATGTTCAATGTTCATTGCAGCTCTATTTACAATAGCCAGGACATGGAAGCAACCTAAGTGTCCATCAACAGATGAATGGATAAAGAAGATGTGGCACCTATATACAATGGAATATTAGCCATAAAAAGAAACGAAACTGAGTTATTTGTAGTGAGGTGGATGGACCTAGAGACTGTCATATAGAGTGAAGTAAGTCAGAAAGAGAAAAACAAATACTGTATGCTAACACATATATATAGAATCTTAAAAAAAAAATGGCTCTGAAGAACCTAGGGGCAGGATAGGAATAAAGATGCAGACATAGAGAATGGACTTGAGAACATGGGGAGGGGGAAGGGTATGCTGGGACGAAGTGAGAGAAGTGGCATGGATATATATACACTACCAAATGTAAAATAGGTAGCTAGTGGGAAACAGCTGCATAGCACAAGTCGATCTGCTCAGTGTTTTGTGTCCACCTATAGGGGTGAGATAGGGAGGGTGGGAGGGATATGTTAGAGGGAGGACATATGAAGATATACGTATATGCATAGCTGCTTCACTTTGTTATACAGCAGAAACTAACACATCATTGTAAAGCAATTATACTCCAATAAAGATGTTTAAAAAAAGATGTAAAATGTGTCAACAAATATATAAAACATAGGTAGGGATGTGAGTGAAAAGAATGCTTTGGAACATGTTCAGATTTAAATTGCTACCAACTTAAAACAGGCATGTCCTTATATAGGACATCCTATGTGAACGTTACAGTAACCACAGGGGAAAAACATATAGTAAATACACAAAAGAAAATGAGAAAAATATCTAAATATAACACTAAAGAACACAAAGGAAGAAATAAAGAGAAGAGGAAAAGAAGAAAGAGACTTCTAAAACAGCCAGAAAAAATTATCATAATGGCAATAAATACATACCTATCAATAGTTACTTTAAATGTAAATGGATGAAATCTGTTAAAAGACACAGAGTGGCTGAATAGATTTTTTAAAAAGCAAAAAAAAAAAAAAGAAAAAAGACTGATATACATGTTGCCTACAAGAGATTCACTTCAGAAGACAGGATGGACACAGACTGAAAGTAAAAGTATGGAGAAAAATACTCCATGCAAATGGAAGTGAAACGAAGTCTGGAGAGGCTATACTCATGTCAGACAAAATACACTTTAAAACAAACACTGTAATAAAATACAGAAAGGTCACTACATATTGATAAAGGGTTCAATCCAGCAAGAAGATATAACATTTATAAATGTATGTGCACCCAACAGAGGAGCACCAAGAGATATAAAATAAATATTAACAAAGTGAAAGACACAAATAGAAAGCAATACAATAATAGTAGGGAACTTTAACACCCCACTTACATCAATGGATAAATTATCCAGACAGAAAATCAATTAGGTAATATTAACTTAAATAGCACATTAAACCAAATGAATATATATATATATGTATATATATAAAGTTCAGTACATTCCATACAAAAGCAGCAGAATACACATTCTTCTCAAGTGTACATGGAACATTCCCCAGGATAGATCCCATGTTAGATCACAAGTCTCAATAAATTCAAGAAGGTTGCAACAATATTAAGCATCTTCTTTGACCATAAAAGTATAAACTAAAAATCAAGCACAAGAAAAAATGGGAAAAAAACACAAAAATGTGGAGATTAAACAACATGCTACTAAAAAACCAATGGGTGTCAAAGAAATCAAAAGAAAAATCACAAAAGCATCTAGTGAAAAATAAAAACAGAAATATGAAATACCAAAATCTAGGGGATGCAGCAAAAGTGGTTCTAAGAGGAAAGTTCATAGCAATACAGGCCTATCTCAAGAAACAAGAAAAATCCCAAATAAACAATCTAACTTTACATCTTAAAAAACTAGAAAAATAAGACAAAGCCCAAAATTAGTAGAAGGGAAGGAAATAATAAAGATCAGAGAGGAAGTATATGAAATATAGAGATTAAAAACAAAAAATAGAAAAGGTCAATGAAACTAAGAGCTGATTCCTTGAAAATACAAACAAAATTGACCAAACTTTAGTAAGATTAATCAAGAAAAAAAATAAAGAGGACTCAAATAAATAAAATCAGAGATGAATAAAAGTTACTATTAACATCACAGAAATACATAGATCATAAGAAACTGCTGTGAACAGTTATACATCAACAAATTGGACAATCTAGGGGAAATGGATAAGTTCCTAGACACATTCAATCTTCTACGACTGAATCATAAACAAATAGAAAATCCGAGTAGACTGATTACTAGTAAAAAAATTGAAACAGTAATTTAAAATCTTCCAACAAACAAAAGCCCAGGACCAGATGGCTTCATTGGTGAATTCTACAAAGCATTCAAAGTAGATTTAATACCTATTCTCAAACTCTTCCAAAAATTTGAAGAGAGTGAAAACCTTCCAAATATATTTTATGAAGGCAGCGTTGCTCTGATACCAAAACCAGACAAGGACACCACAAAACAAAAACCTTCAACAAAACATTAGCAATCCAAATCCAACAATACATAAAATGGGTCATACACAATGATCAGGTGGGATTTATTCCAGGAATTGAAGGATGATTGAAAATCTGCAAATTATTCAATGTGATACATCACATTAACAAAATGAAGAATAGAAATCTTATGAGTATCTCAATAGATGCAGAAAAAGCACTGGACAAAATGCAACCTCCATCTATGATAAAATTTCTCAATAAAGTATGTGTAGAGGGAACATACCTCCACATAATAGGCCATATATGACAAACTCACAGATAACATAAAACTCAATGGTGAAAAGCTTTTTCTCTAAGATCAGACACAAGACAAGGATGCCCCCACTTGCCACGTTCATTGAACATAGTACTGGAAGTCCTAGCCACAGCAATCAGGAAAGAAAACAAAATAAAAGGAATCTAAATTATAAAGGAAGAAGTAAAATTATCACTATTCTCAGATGACATGATTTTATATATAGAAAACCCTAAAGAGTCCACCAAAAACTGTTAGGATTAATAAATGAATTCAATAAATTTACAGGATATCAAATCAATACACAGAAATCTGTTGCAGTTCTATACACTAATAATGAACTATCAGAGAAAACAATCCCATTTGCAATTGCATCAAGAAGAATAAAATACCTAGGAATAAATTTAACTAAGGAAGTGAATGACTTGTACACTAAAAACTATAAGGCACTGATGAAAGGAATTGAAGAAGACACAGATAAATGAAAAGATATTCCATGTTCATGGATAGGAAAAATTCATATTGCTAAAATGTTCCTACTGCCCAAAGCAATCCAGATTCAATGCAATCTCTATGAAAATTCCAATGGTGTATTTCACAGAACTAGAATAAATAATTCTAAAATTTGTATGGAACCACAAAAGATCCTGAAGAGCCAAAACAATCTGAGAAAGAAGAATAAAGCTGAATGTATCACAATCCCTGATTTCAAACTATACTACAAAGCTACAGTAATCAAAACAGTATGGTACTAGCATAAAATCGGACACACAGATCAATGGAACAGAATTGAGAGCCTAGAAATAAATCAGCACATATACAGACAATTAATTTAGGACAAAGGAGCAAAAAACATACAATGGAGAAATGATAGTCTCTTCAATAAATGATGTTGGGTTAAGTGAACAGCCACATGCAAAAGAATGAGACTATACCACTATCTTACACCATACACAAGAATTAACTCAAAATAGATTAAAGTTGTAAGTGTAAGACTGGAAACCATAAAACTCCCAGAAGAAAACATAGGCAGTACACTCTTTGACATAAGTCTTAGGAACATTTTTTTGGATCTGTCTCCTCAGGCAAAGGAAATAAAAGCAAAAACAAAGAAACAAGACCTAATCAAACTTAAAACATTTTGCACAGTGAAGTAAACCATCGACAAAATGAAAAGATAACCCACTAAATGAGAGAAAATAATTGCAAATGATATGTCTGATAAGGGGTTAATATCCAACATATATAAAGAGCTCATACAACACAATATCAAAAAACAAACAACTAGGTTTAAAAATGGACAGAGGATCTGAATAGACAATTTTCCAAAGAAGACATACAGATGACCAACAGGCACATGAAAAGATGCTCAACATCACTAATCATCAGAGAAATGCAAATCAAAACCACAATGAGATATCACCTCACACCAGTCAGAATGACTATTATCAAAAAGACTAGAAATAACAAATATTGGCCAGGATGTGGAGGAAAGAGAACCCTCGTACACTGTTGGTGGGAATGTCAATTATGCAGCCAACTGTTTAAAACAGTATGGAGATTCCTCAAAAAAATTAAGAATATAATTACCATAGGACCCAGCTACTCTACTTCTGAATATTTAACTGATGAACATGAAAACACTAATTTGAAAAGATATATGCACCCCCATGTTCATTGCATCATTATTTACAATAGCCAAGGTATGGAAACCACCTAAGTGTCCATCAATGGATAAATGAATAAAGAAGATGTGATATATCTTGTGATATAATATACCTTGTGATGTTATATAGATATAGATATACATTATATATATATAATTGATTTCTATTCACCCATAAAAAGAATGAGATCCTGCCATTGTGATAACATGAATGGACCTAGAGCATATTATGCTAAGTGAAATAAGTCAGATGGAGAAAGACTATATGATTTCACTCATATGTGAAATATAAAAACAAAACAAATGAACACACAAAATAAAGCAAACTCATAGATACAGAGATCAGATTAGTGGTTACCAGAGTTGAAGGGGGTTGGGAGTGGGCAAAATGAGAGAAGGGATCAAATGTATGGTGATGGATGGCAGCTAGACTTGTGATGGTGATCACATTGTGATGTATACAGATGTGAAATTATAATGCTGTTCACCTGAAAGTTATATAGTAAAAAAAGGAAAGGAACGGAAAGGAAAAGAAAGGAAAGGAAAGGAAAGGAAAGGAAAGGAAAGGAAAGGAAAGGA